>NW_006408538.1:6872983-6885711 GCF_000296735.1 Chrysochloris asiatica | reverse complement strand
GGAACAGCTCGTAGTTTCGAACTGCCAACCTTGAGGTTAGCAGCCCGATTCCTAACCACTATGCTACCAGAGCTCCTTTCAGATAGATATAGCACTATGGATATTCTGGTATATATTTTTTAAGGTATTTGGTTCCTACTATAGGTTCATTTTGAATAAAATAAATTCTGCATTTTAACTTTCTAAATTAAAAAAATTTGACTAATGTCTTTTGTTGTTGTTAAGTGTTATTGAGTCAATTCTGACCCATAGCGACCCTGCATAGGATTTCTGAGGAGCAGCTGGTGAGCTTGAACCACCAAATTTGCAGTTCAAACTGACTTTGTAGTTCAGTGCATTAACCCACAAGACCACACCAAGACTCTTACTAATGTCTATACTGGCTAATTAATTGGATTGTCCATGATAACTTTTTTGGAATTTGCTCTCTGACTATAGACTCTAGGGAAGAAAACCAGATGGCCTTTCTCTAATGGTGTATTTGACCAGAAAGTGGCAAAATGGCAAGAAGGGAAACCAGGGAAGAATTAGAGTAGGCATTTTAAAAAGAGAGAAAAAAATGTCTCATCTCTGGTTTGATCTACATAAATAAATAAAATCTTATTTCTTTAAATAAATAAAATCTTAGATTATTGGAATAAACACATCCAAAATACATACCCCTTGATAAACAACCCCCCAAATTAAATTATATTAGGTTGGCAAATCTACTGGAAACTGAATTAAATAACATTATCTACATTATATTATAGGCATTTTGCCTCAATATATTCTTTCTAGGAAATCATGAGGAAATATTTTCTAAGCTTAATTACATCATCTATAATAAACATGGTAATATTGCCTCTAATTTTAGAACTCTAAAGTTGACATTGGGATTTTTATGGTGCCATGGTTCCATGTAAACTGTAATCATTCCTTCCTAAACAACATGCAAATGCTTTAATGGGTCTTTGATACACATAAATATGTTTGCTAACTAAACTTAGCAAGTCCCAGGTTTTTGTTTTGTTTTTTTACCTTTCAATTCTCTGATTTCTTTTATTGTTGTTCTATTGTTTTTATAGCAAGTAAAACCCCCCAGTGGGGGCCATTGGGATCTTGATGTCATAAATCAAAACAAGAAGGGCCGCTCTGTTGGTAAAGAGGCTTGTGATAGAAATTGCTGTGTTTAAATGAACCTCCTGAGCTGCTTTTTGTTGTTGTTGTTAGATTTGTCAAATTTGCCTTCATTAGGCTTTAGTTACATAAAAGCAAAGTTTTATCACATATGCCTTTGAATTTTCTACGCTCTTTGCCCATAATATTGTTGTTGTTGTTGTTAAGTGCCGCTGGGTCATTTCCAACCTATAGAGACCCTGTATAGGGTTTCTGAGAGCAGGAGCCCAATAAATAGATTCTGTGCCTGTTCAAAGGTTGTGTATACTTGTTTATTTGGGAGTTAAGCTTTAAAGAAATTAGAAAGTACACCCCAAAT
The DNA here is from genome assembly GCF_000296735.1 of Chrysochloris asiatica. Classification (NCBI taxonomy): domain Eukaryota; kingdom Metazoa; phylum Chordata; class Mammalia; order Afrosoricida; family Chrysochloridae; genus Chrysochloris; species Chrysochloris asiatica. The sequence goes on along the minus strand of NW_006408538.1, from coordinate 6,884,234 downwards.
CCTTTTGTGCATTTGACAATCAAACCATACTGACTTGGGGGATATTTGCATGCCTGCTCCCATCCAACTGTGCAAATAATTCTGGGTTGACTGAATTAATTACCAGGTGCCAAGTCATATGGGTATTGAAACCAGCCAACAAAATTATTCCAGATATTTAAATTTATATAACCATTGTTTATAGGGAAATCCTTACCAATAGTTGACTAAAAACTAAATAGATGAATAAAATGGTTGTTACATACAAATAGTATTTTTAAGGAAGGTGGCAGAATTTAGAAACCCCCTTTTGAGAGTCTGCCAAATTTAAGTGAAAGGAAATCAACACACAATTGTAAAATTCATGATAAATCCATGTTAGCACATACAAGAAACAGTTCCTCTTTGTTTTTCAGGGATTTGTTTTTAAGAACTGTTTATGCCACCACTATGCCTCCTACAAGGAGCTCTGGTAGTATAGTGGTTACGAATCGGGCTGTGAAACTTAAGGTCGGCAGTTTGAAACTACCAGCTGTTTTGAAAGACGAGGCCTTCTGCTCCCATAAAGATTTACAGCCTCAGAAACTCTGTACAGGGTCGCTATGAGTTGGAACTGACTCCAGGCCACATAACCACAACCACCACCACCATGTATCCCCATCCTTTCATGCGTCTCCTGCCATATGAAAGACTATCTAAATCCAACTCAGTTTCTTTGGCAAAATATGAAAATTCTGCTTTCAAATATATAATTATGTACCAAATTGAATAAGTATTTAATAAAAACAAAGCATACAAAAATAGAAAAAATTCATAACAAATTAGCTTATGCTATGTAATTCAAATCAAGCACAAATTTGACTTAAGAAAAGAGAATGCAAATGTGTTTCTTAACTTTTTCTCATCTCTTTTAAGAGCACTGTTGGCACAGTGGATTAAAGGTTGGTCTGCTAGCCGCAAGGTCAAAACTACCAGCCATACAATGAGAGAAAGATTATGTCTGTTCCTGTGAAGATTTAGTTAGGAGCACATCTCCTCCGTCTTGCCCACAGGCATCTCTTGGCCTCTGCTTCACAGGCAAGTGCTACAAAGCTCTTTTAGTGCTGCTGATAAATGGCCAAAGGGCACATCACTCTAAAGCCTCAACCCAAAGATACTCAGCTCTAGGTTCCCCAATAAAGCGGCTGGAGGCATTCCACACCACAAACAAACCTCTCCTCAAAGCACTCAGCTTTCTTGGTGCTGTGTGCCAGGAAGCCCTCCGCTCTGTCTCATGCTGTGGTTCTTTGTTCTGCTTGTGCAATTCCTTGGGGTGGCATGCTTCTCACATCTTCTTGATTTTAGCACTCAGGTTTCTTGGAGCCCAAAGGGTGCCCTCCTGGCTCTTCTTTCTTCATGGTAGTGAGATATCCCATTTCTACTTCTGAGATATTGTTGTTGTTAAGTGTCATTGAGTCAGTTCCAACTAACAGCAATCCAAGATAAGGTTTCCAAGGAGTAGCTGATGGGTTTGAACTACTGACCTTATTGTTAGCAGTTCAGCGCTTATCCTACTGTATCACACCAGAACTCCTGAATCATGAATGTGACGTTATTTCTCTTCAATTTCTCACTTCCAACACAGTGAACCATATAACTGTAATTCAAAATGATTTTTTGGTTGTTGTTTTTTCAGAAGTAGATCATCAGGTCCTTCTCCCTAGTCTCTCTTATTTTGGAAGTTCTTCCAAAACCTGTTCACCATGGGTGACACTTCTGGTTATTTGAAATACTAATGGTATAGTTTTCAGCATCACAGCAACATGCAAGACAAACTGACAGACTGTATGACAAATTGACAAGACGAATATTGGAGAATATTATAAGCCTCCCCAAGACACATTTGCCCTTTCCAGTTAGCTCCAATTATGTGATTCATGTGATGCCTGGAACAATCTACTCTTACTGAAGAGTGAACACATGGCCAATTGCAAGTCAAAAAGTCCAATCCATCATACCAACTAGAGTAGCTGGTTGTGCCTGTGAGCTAGGTTGAGACAACCTGAATGAATCTAGGAAATGTACTTGGAACCAAAAGAGAAAGAAGAAAGGCCATTTCTCAGATGATAAGATGTGCTTTGGGAAAACCTGGAGCCACGGAGTCTGCAATATTACCTTACTGACCTTACTATGGTTGTTGTTGTGTGCCAGAGTCAGTTCCAACTCTTAGTAACCCTAAGAGCAGCTTGTAGGTTTGAACTGCTGACCCTGTGGTTAGTAGTTCAATGCTTATCCTACCTAGAGGGGAACAAACCTAAGAATGAAGCTGACATATAAAGAGAAATGGATAAAAGACGCACTAATAGCTAGAGCCACAATTCAGAAACAAAGTTTGGACTAAAACACATATAAAAGTTGTACTACTTCTGAATTGCTAATTAAATGAAACTCTGTTAAGGGGTGGGGGGTGGACATGGCACTTTGAATTGTGTTTTACTTCAAAACACATCATCCTAAATAAATAGCCAATTTCATTGAGTTTATAGTTTGTTTAAGGAGCTCTGGTAGCATAGTGGTTACAAATCGGGCTGCTAGCCTCAAGGTCGGCAGTTTAAAACGGCCAGCTGTTCCGCAGGAGAAAGATGAGGCTTTCTGCTCCCGTAAAGATTTACAGCCTCAGAAACCCTGTTCAGGGTCACTATGGGTCAGAACTAACTCCACGGCACATAACCACCACCACCATACTTTGTTTGGAGAAATGCTTACTTTGTTACAGAAAAAACTGACACAGGTGTGGTGCTATAGGATAAGCACTGGGCCTCAAGGCTGTTTTGAACCACAAGGTCAGCAGTTCAAACTCACCAGCTGGTCCTCGGAAACCCTATACAGAGTTGCTATGAGTTGAAACTGACTCGATGACACTTAACAACAATCTAAGTACTAGTTGTCTTGTATCTCAAAACTTAGCTACATCTTTAGCTCGTTACGTGTTTTACTTCACAAAGCTGATACAAACTTCTCAGCTCCAAGACCTTCCTTCATCTATGTTTCTTTTATACCCATTTCAATCTCTTCCTTAAGTCCCTACGTTGTATACATAGTTTGTAATCAACAAGTAACATAAAGGCTAGCAGTTTGAATCCACGCAGCAGCATTGCAGACGAAAGACCTGGAGATCTGAATGCATAAAGATTATTGCTGCTGTGAAGTGCCGTTGAGTCGTCGCTTCTGACGCATAGCGACCCTGTATAGTGTTTCTGAGGAACAGCTGGTGAGGTGGAACTGCGGACGTTGCAGTTCAAACTGACCTTGAAGCCCAGTGCATGAACCCACAGCATCACACCACGCGACTCCTCCATTAATATTACAGCAAAGAAAATCATGTGGAGTACAGTTATACTAACATCTGAGGTTACAATTTGTTGGAATCAACTTGATGGTAATGGATTTTGGGGGGTGTTTTGTGTTTTACATTTTCTACTTTTAAATTTCCTATTCTTTGAAATTCTAAATCTATTTTGATCATCTGTGTATTTCTCCTTTCTTTGTATACATAGTTTAGTGCCTTTGAGCACTATTTGTTTCAAATGGTGACAAATATAATATGCTCATAAATTGGGAGATATTTTGTATGCTACAAAAACAACCCACTCCTATTTTATAGTCTTGTTAATGGGACAAAAGGGAAGGGCAAAAGAATGGGCAGTTGTTTGTATATATGCATAGTCACCCCTTCTGAGAATATTAACACAAATGGAGGAAAGCACTGAGTGTCCCTTTTCAGATTATGTGTACAAGCATATATATTTCCTCTTTAAAGACCGGTTCAGAACATAAGAAAGATCTTTGGCATTTAGTTTAAATTTTTCATCTTATTATCATCATATCCCTGATTCTGCTGCCTTATGCACTCTTAATTAATATTGGTATGCCAGTGAAATTTCCCACTTCAGTCATTTGGCTTTCCTTTTTACATTCTTATTAAGAAATTAATATAAACACTTTTCTTACACATTAGATATATTTCAGACTTAAATAGAAAACTTGCAGGAATGTCATCAGAAGATCTTTTCTAAATTATCTGCAAAGTGTTTTAGTAGGCCCTATGCTTCACAAGCTCTGATAGCATGGTGATTTCAAGTGAGACTGCTAATCTCACAGTCAGCAGTTAGAAATTACCAGAGGTTCCATGGGAGAAGGAAGATGCTTTCTGCTCCCATAAAGATTTACAGCCTCAGAAACCCTGTATAGGGTGGCTATGAGTTGGAACTGACTTCATGGCACATAACCACCAACAACACCATCACCAACACCATACTATAATATGGAGTTCTGGTATGGCGCTGCAGGATGATGCACTGGACCATAAGTTTGGTGGTTCTAATTCACCAGCCTCTCCTTAAAAACCCTGTAGAACCAACTCAACAGCATTTAGCAACAACTGCAACAATAATGTAATATGGAGTCCTGGTATGGCACCATGAGGTGGAGCACTAGACTGAAAAGTCAGTTTGAACCACAAGGTCAGCGGCTTAAACTCACCAGCCAATCCTTACACACCTTACACAAGATCCTATGAGTCAGAACTGACTCGGCGGCATTTAAGAACAACATGGGAGTGTGGTGACTCCATTTGGATAGATGCTGGACTATGTTAACTAGGAGGTCGTCAGTTTGAGCTCCCCAGTCACTCCATGGACAAAGATGAGGCTTTCTGAAGCTCAAAAAATTTACCAACTCAGAAACCCAATATAGAGTTGCTAGGAGTTGAAATAGACTCCTGGTGTTGCACTGTAGGATAAGTACTGGACCAAAAGGTCAGTTTGAATGACAAAAGGCTCAATGGCACATAACAATAGAAGATATTATAATATGAATTTACAATAAGCAAGCACTTGTATAATTTTAGTAATCTGCTTAAGCTACAGTACAGTTTTCAAACTAATGTACTTTTGTTCAATAATACAAAGATGGTTTTTGTCCTACATATACATTTTTTGATAAATGTATTTTAATTACCGGTGTTAAGTGCAAACCAAAGTGTTTAAATTCATAATGCAGGTTTCATCGATCTCGGGGTGTTTTGGTAGTGTGTATGTGGTAGTGTTAAATCATCAGCACACTATTTGCTATTTTTCCTTTTTTGCCATTTCTTGTTGGTGAATTGTATCCTGTATTGCTTGCCCCATTTTGTCCACTTTTTTCCAAATTCAGAGATTTTAAGGGTAAAAGTTTGGGTTTACATTGACCATTGTGGTTGCATCTTCTACAGAATAGTTGCCCTTGTTTTGGAAGAACTTTCTGGAACATTGACTTCAGTTCTGCCATATTTTAAATGTTAGATGCAGTAATTTTTTCCTAACAATCAGTGAAGTCTTTGGCCTTTCTCATCATAGTTTCCAACGTTTCTTGTTTTCTCTTTTTTTGGCATTTAAGAGAGTTTCACCACCAGGTGCATTTCATCATCGTAAGATTCTTCTCGGCTCACAATCACCCAGGGACTGTTTGGCTCGGGCATGCTCTACAGATCGAAGCCAGGAGATACTCACTTCACTGTGCAACTCAGGAGTGGGAAACGCAGACCATTCTCACCCTTCCTCCATGACCCCATTCGGAAATGTCAAAGGCTAAACGGGGCTTTCCAGAAACCTTAAGCTATTGCACACCTAGATAAGTGGTTAGATAATTCAGCCAAAATAATCACCAAGAAACCTGCGCTCTCTTGATCCTCCTTCTCAAGCAGGTCCAGTTCAAATTACCCAATCTGTGTAAAATGGGTTGTCAGATCACCTATGGTCCTTTAGGCCTGCTAATAGATATGCATCCCTTCCCACAAGGTTCTTCAGTCCTATTTTTAAGCTTATTTTCTACCTCTGAAAATTTCAGTACAAGAACCCTGGTGGTAGAGTTTTCTACTTGAAAAGAAGCATCCCTGGTTGGAAGTACCTTGCTTTCTATGTTGCTATAGCAATGTAGCTGTCCATCATTGCAGGGAGCCACTCACCAACTAAGAAAAAAGGCATTATAGCAAACAAACGCAATTAACAAATCTTAGCAAAGACTATCTGAAAAAAATGTTCTAAAACAGAATTTGCCAAGCTGTGTTCTCTGAAACACCCTTGATCATAAGATTTCCTTCCCTCTTATAGAGTCCTGATATAGCAGTGTAAGATAAGCACTGAACTGCATGGCCTGTATGAACCACAGGGTTGGTGGTTTAAACTCACAAGCTGCTCATTGGAAACCCTATGCAAGGTTGCTATGAGTTAGACTCAAGGGCACTTAACAACAGCAACAAATACATTCAAAGTATACACATGCTTATTAAAGAGTCAAAGAAGTTATATGGTAGACAATCTGTAGAGCTCAATTAAATCAGAAATTTCCAAATGTAATAATTACCCATACATACAAGGTTTTCAGAATGTTCTATAGAAGTAAGGTTGGCGAGACTTTAGCTTGCTCACTTTGTACACATCATTAGGAAAGATCAAAGAACATCATGTTTGATAAAGTCAACAAAAATGAAGAACAGACTCAATGAGATGAAACGGACACAACAGCCACAATAGTGGATTTAATTATAACAAAAATGATTACGATGACATAAGACTGGGTAATGTTTTGTTCTGTCATGCATAAGACCTATGAATCAGAGCCAGCTCTACAGCAACTAACCACAATATTTATCCATAAAACTTAGTGCAATGCAGTCAATTACTTGCTATGGTACTTCTAGCCTTAGTCCTTGTGACTACCACCAAATGATTAGGTGAGAGCATGAACATAAGGTGTCAAGGAATGTAAAGAAGGTATTGGTCAGTTTTGCCATCCCACTGTGTTTTAAATGAACCAACTTACATCAGAAAAAAGGGATCTCACTGCCATGAAGAAAGAAAAGCCTGCAACAGAGAGCATCTCTGAGATACTAGAAGACAGCAGAGGATTAGCTGAGGAGCAGCAGCAGCCAGAACATGAGACAGAGTGGCAGCCTTCCCAGTCTAGGAAATGAGTAAAGCTGAGTGCCTTTTGTCAGGAAACTCGTTTGCAGAGTGGTGTGCCTTTTGTGCATTTCTCGGCAGCACTAAAAGAGCTTTGTCACATTTTCTTGAGTAGGGCAGAGGCCAAAGGACTGTGTGGCTCAGAAACCATAGACTAGAGAGAGGTGTGTTTGGTTGGAATGGCTGAGGAAAGGTGTTCTGACTGAAAGTACTGGATCCTGAGAACTTCTGGTTCTAAATTGTACTCTGCTAACTTTCCTAATAAACCCCATAATTGTGAGTATTGTTTGTGAGTTCTGTGTGGCCACTCCAATGATTTATTAAAACCAGCATAGAAACAGAGAGTACCCTAAAAGGGGCAGTTGGTAACTGAATTAGTAAAGAAGGTTAGAGGATGAAGGCATGTCTGACCTCTGCCTCGCAGGAATCTGCCTCTGGCTGATGTAGTGTGATTCTCCTTCTTCCCATGTAAAGTCAGAGAAGGTCAGACATAATCCCCACAGCACCCTTAGACTTAGTATTTACAAACTCAAACTGCTACATAAATACAACACCTAGAGTTTCTTGGAACACAATCTTTTGTTAAAGGTTCTATCTAGATTTATGGTCACCCCCGCATTTTTATATGTATGTAAATAAACTTATTTATCAAAATAAAATGCCAAAGGTGTCACAAATACTCCACTGCATCGATAAGTTTTAAATGACATAACTTTTATTGTATTTACAATTAGAAAAGGATTCACCAGTACATGAAATAATTGTCAAATATTAAATTCCACAAAGTTAAATGACAGACATATTCCTCAAGGTAAAAGGGACTAAAACGTAAATCACATTTAAAAATGTACCCAGTCATCTTGTTATGAAAATACACCTGGATGTCATTGTCTATAGTAAATATCAGTAATTTAACAGCTCACCGTGGTTTTATGCAAATCCATAAGTAAGTCAATGTACTAAGTACTACCCTAACTCTATACAAGTCCAGCTATCTAGAAGATCTATACTCTTTTGGAATAAGAATTCCAAATTACTCTGATGAAAATCAATGAAATCAAGAGGGATACAGGTATGGACTAGTAGGACAAGAATGACTTACAGAGAGAAAACCAAGAGGCAGATTTCCAGTTTGATCTCCAACATTATAAAGAGCTTAGAGTCATCATCTCATTCTCATAACAAGAAGAAATGCTAAACTAATTGAGAATCATTGACTACACTGAAATCCATCAAGGAACTGAGGGTACAATCTAAATCACGACACTGGAATGTGAACAAATCAAATAATAAGAGAGTTAGCTTAGCTGAACAGAGAGGCACTAGAAGAACTAATTGATAGGAACATTGCAATAGTTAATTTTGACCAATTTCTGGAGGCAATAACTTCTGTTAAAAACTCTGTGAACTCCCTTTTAGGGAAAAGCTATACTTTTCAAGGGTTTTACACTAAACAATCCCACCAAGTTCTTATAGGGAGGATAAAAGAAAACTTCTCTCCTCTCTATCTCCTAAACTCCATGAAATATTCTTCACTGAGTCTTTTGGTTATAGTCATCAAAGGGATGATTTTGATGTTTTGTTTTTAAGTTTGTTTGTTTTCTTTAGCAAACTGTACACTGTCCAAAAGTTTAATTGTAGACTGTTTGGTAGTATATTTGATCATTCTTGAAATGATCAAAACCAAACACTCTTTGTTTAGGTTCTGGGCTCTGCATGTGAATGAGAAGAACTGTGAGACAGGAGATTGTTCCCTGTATTTTCACTTACAATGCTTGTGGTCAAGAAGTACCATTGTACTACCAAAATGGCAGACTAGACAGAGATGCTATACAAACCATATACAACACAGATATGGGACACCAGATGAAACAGACACAGAGGACAATCCTGGAGACTGAGCTTCAGAGGAAAGGTTAGAGAAGTGGATTGAATGCCTACAGGGTGGAGAAGCTCAACAGGGGCAACAAAAGAAGGAGACTAACAGCCAAAGAAGTTGTGGCCACTTTGAACTTCCGTGAGCAACTTTGGAGTGACAGAAAGATGGTGACCTGACTGCAAAAATTCATGTGGGGGACAGAAAAGCTCACTTTTCTGCATAGCAGAGGTGATGCTGGCCCTTATCCCCAAATACCCCCAGCAGAGACTCTGCTCTCCAGGAGTTCAGAGACATTCAGTTTGAGCCAGCATGAGGTGGATGCCCACTGCGGTACATCGGTGCCTGGAATTCATATGAGCTCTCTCCAGATCTATAAAACCCACAAAGCATCTCGGCCACAATTAGTCTAGCAGGAACCTTCAAAATCAGTCACTCTGCTCACAGCTGCCCTCTATTCTGACTGAAACTGAAACTAACAAGCAACCTGAACAGCCTCCACAAACTACTTCCCGAGTGGGTACCTTGAACATAAACCACACATAGACCTTTTGATACTCATGTAGGGCTGGGAACTCAACTATTAAATCCTTCCTCCACCCACCTCATGTAGTCCTTGGCTGGTAGGAGCCCCCCAGAGTTTTCTCCTCTCTCCGTCCAACAACTGCACTAGTGTTTTGTTTGTTTACTTTTCCTTTCCATTGTTTCATGGTTTTTGATTATTTACTGTTTATTGTTTCTTTCCCTTTTCTCTTTCTTTCACTTCCTGTGATTTTTATCCTATTTCTGCTTTGGTTTTTCTTCTGTTTCTCATTTCTACCCTCTTCTCCTCCTTTTTTTCCCTTTTGTTTTTTCTGTTTTCTCTTTACTTTCTCCTTTCATATTCCCCCTTTCTTTTTATTCAGTGTGTTTTCTCTTTTATTTTCTCTCTTATTTTACTCTTGTACAGTTCTATTTTCCTGTTCCTCTTTTCTATTTTTAGTTTTTTTTGTTGTTGTTTTTATTTCATGTGGCTGCATGTTTTTCATTTTTCTCCTTTTTTGGATTCTATTTTTGCTGTAGTTTGTTTGTGTGTTCTGTTTTGTTTTTCAGTATGTATTTTTTTGCCCACACTACAGGAAATAGTAATCATAAGTATACAACGTAGCTACAGCTATACCCTCTTCAGCACTATGCACTGTACAAAAGCCAAAACCAGATCATAAACCCTGTGATCAATGATAGACATCTGTCAACACCAAAGCCACCCTACACTGAGGTGCATGAATGGCAAAAAGAAAATGGTGCACATGTTTTCATTTCTCTAAACACACCAGGGTACAATTAGTGAAAGCCTAAGAAAACACATAAAATCATCAGTTAAATTCATTGTGAAATCACAATGTCTCATAGAAAGCAGATGATTTTTGTTCACATGAAGAAACAAGAGTAACTGATTCAAATGATGACCAAGATGCAGAGCCAGAAAAAAAATTCTGAGGAAGAAAAGGTAATTGAACTACATGAGAAGGAATTTAAAAGAATTATATATATAGATACCTTCAATGAATTGACAGAAATATCAAAGAATTCAAGAAGATCACAGAAGAAGCTTTAGAAGACTTTAAGAAAACACTACAAGAACAATAACAAAAAAAAATTCAAATTCTGAAAAGAATACAAAACCTGCAAACAGAAATCCAGAAAATTAGTACTAAGTTTTCAGAAATGAGCAATAAACAGAAATGGTAAAGGAAATTTTAATCAATGGAAGCATGAATTAGTGACCTTGAAGAGAAATCTCTCAATGCTAGTAACCTAGAAGCACAATATGAGTGAAAAAAACAATAGGAGTGAAAAAAAAATTGGACAAATTCCTGATTTACATGGAACACCATGAATGGGAAGAACATTTAGGTGATCAGAATTCCAGAACAGGAAGAAGCAATGCAAAGCAAACAAAAAATTGTTGAACAATTGCTGTAATAAAATTTCCCTAACATCAAGAAACACAAAAAGATAACTATTCAAGCAGTTAACCAAGCCCCAAAGAGGACAGACCACCAAAAAAAAAATCACCAGTACATATCATAAAACCAAAGGCAAAGAAAGAATCCTGAAAGCAGCTTCAGCAAAATTAATAAGTTAGCTACAAAGGAGAACCAATAAGACTAAGCTCTGATTTCTCAGAAGAAGATGTAGACATGAAGGCAGTGGAATGACAATATAAAGAATCCTGAAAGGAAAAAATATGCCAGCCAAAAATCATATACCCACTAACAATGCCTCTCAAATATTTTCAGTTATACAGAAATTAAAGGATTTTGTAATAACCAAACCAACTTTACAAAAAATAACTAAGTGTGGAGAACAAACAAGATGGCAGATCGGGTGGACGTATAGCAGAGAGCTCCGCCAACAACAACACAGAATACCC
>NW_006408538.1:6857338-6864988 GCF_000296735.1 Chrysochloris asiatica | reverse complement strand
AATCCCCCTCCAGATTCCAATATCAGTCTTTAAAGAGATGGAAAAATGAATCACTAACTTCATATAGGAATTAAAGAAACCTCAGATAAGCAAAGCATTACTTAAAAAACCAAATAGAGAGAGAAGAACAACAAAGTTACATGGATGAACCTGGAGGGCATTAAGCTGAATGAAACTAGTCAATCACAAAAGGGCAAGTATTGAATGAGACCACTGTTTTAAAAAGTTAAGAAAAGGTTTTCTTGCTAAAAGAAACATTCATTGATGGTTAGCAGGGTTGGGAGGGAAGGGATGAGGGTTATTAAGTGCCATTGAGTCATTAGTGAGCTTGGCACAGGAAAGATAAAGCTATTGGGAGATACAGTGTGGAGTACAAGAGTTACATTGCAGAGAGGGAAATAATGATGTAGTGCTGTAAGATAAGCACTGTGCTGAAAATTCAGTTTTACCCAGAAGATCAGTGGTTTAAACCCACGAGCTGCTCCTTGGAAATCCTGTCCAGTGTCACAATGAGTAGGAACCGACTTAACAGCACTTAACAGCAACAACAAATACTGTTAACGTATGGTACACGGAAGGGACTGCAATCATTGTAATGACATGAAGTGTATGATTTGTTGCATGTGAAATGGATGATCTGTTCTGTAAACTTTGAGGAAATTCACAATAAAGAGTTTTTTTAAAGTAAAAGTATGTACTTCTCCTCACTGCCTTTCTTCCCGAGGTTTTCTACCTTTCAGTTATAGAAAAAGATGCATTTATCATGAGTGAAGTGACCCATTTAAAATGCATTAAACTATCAAATTCTTAAAGACTTGTCAAGACCAAGTTTTCTTAAAAAAAATATATACTTCATGATCCAGTGTTTTAATCATAGAAACATTTTTTACCCTGAATTTAACCTCAATAAATTGTCAGTCAATTGGAATATTCTACTTTTAATTCTGAGCACAGATTCATTTCTCTGGTTAGGTTTTTTTCTATGTAGATACAGCCACTTTGCTCTAAACTGTGTGCATATTATCATAAATTTATGATAAAAACATTAATTTCTTCTCTCTTTTGTCTTCATTCATAATTTCGAATTTTCTACTTTTTTCTTATAACTTATGCAAAATAGTCTGCCAATATAAAAAAAGACAAAAAATGCTAAATCTCTCTGCTTGGTTTAATTGAGATGACTAGACTGCAGTAAATCATAATGCACTGGAAGTATAGTCCCACAATGCAATTTCATGCACTGATTTGACTTGCTGAAATAAAGCTAGGCTGGATACTGTTAAGTAAAGCAGGCAGTCTCTCAGGTAACGAGAAGTGATAGTTACACCAACTCACAGCAAATCAGGACTTCTAACTGTATTCACTCTGACTGTACCCTTTTGCTGATAATTTGAGTTTCCATTCCAGATATGATGGTTGTGTGCTGTTGAGTCAGTTCTGACTCATAGTGACTCTGTATAGGGTTTCTGAGGTTATATCTCTTTACAGGAGCAGAAAACCTCATCTTTTCCCCATTTGATTGACTGGTGGATTTGAACTGCTAACCCAGCCCAGCACATAACCCACCAGCCTCCAAGACTAAGTTTCTGAATCACCAGGGGATCTTGTCAAAATGTAGAGTCTGATACAATAGATCTTGAGTGGAATTGCAAATTCTCAGCAGGGGGTCAAACCAGATGGAAAGAGACTGAATTCAATTAGTAATTTATGTCAGAACATTATTTATTAGACAGTGTATAAATGTACCCATCATATGCAATGGTACCATTAGTATGTGGAAAAAGTAGGACGTTTGGATATATCTTCTTGCGATTACTGCTCTGCCAATTTTGGAGTCCAGTGTGATGCTGTGGGCTAATGCGCTGTACTGCAAGGTTGGTTTGAACTTGTTGTTAGGTGCCAATGGGTCGGTTCATAGTGAGCCTACTCACAACAGAATGAAACATTCGTGGATCCTGTATGTACCATCCTCACAATTGCTGTTATGTTTGAGCCCAATGCTACCGTCATTACTACCTACATTCACTACAATGAATTTTCCTTAACACAAACCTTTATCTCACAGGATTTTTTAAAGGGTAAAATCACTCATCATATGAAAAGCTGGCATGTATCATATATTTTGTTGTTGTTGAGTGCCGTCGAGTCGATTCTGACCCCTAGCGACCCTGTATAGGGTTTCCAAAAGAGCAGCTGGTCAACTTGAACCACCGACCTTGCAGTTCAAACAGCTTTGCAGTCTGGTGCATTAACCCACAGCGCCACACCAGGACTCCTGTATTATATATATATGCACAACAAAAATAATGTTTTCATCCCCTCCTCCCTAATGTCTATGTTTCCTTCTGTCCTTTATTCCATCCATCTTTCCAAAGTAATTTCACTCTCTGAAAGTCTGAAATAGAAAGTAAGAATACAAATATATTAATTTGTAGTGAACCTTTCAATGTGCATAAACACAACGGCCAAGCACAGTAATACTTTCGAGAGAGCTTTGGGTTCTTAATGTAACTGAGATACCAGGGTTCCTGGTGTGGCACTGCAGGATAATGCACTGGGCCACAAGGTCAGCTTGAACCACAAGGTCGCTGGTAGTTTAAACCCACCAGCCACTCCTTGGAAACCATGGGCTGAGTCACAATGAGTTGGAACAGACTCAATGGCACTTACCAAAAACTGATAAGAAACATCATATAGCAAAAATGTTTTTGCTTACTCAGAAAAATATACTTTATTTTTCAACCAGCATATTCACTAATACATCTCACTATGTGTCTTGCTATAACGCTTATTTAGAGAATTCAGCAAAAACTCCCAAACACTTGGAAACATTTTAGAGGCAACATGAGGCTGGAATCTGGTTTTCTTGATCAAAGAGTAGGTTTTCTTACAATCCTGTGGTTTAATATAAGTCTAATGAGGCAGAGAAGTCTTGAATCAAATGATCTCTTACTAATGTTAAACCTCCAGGGCCCTGTGAAGTTACTGATAGCTTCACGTACAATTCTCAACATCAGCATTATGGGAAATTTGTCATTATGAATTGTATTGATGCTGTGATTAAAAGCAATCTTGCTTTATGTCCTTTGAGAGACTTAAAATATTACAACCCAGAGACGTATAAAGATGCTCTAACCAATCAGCACTAAAGACACCTTACATATATATTGAATCTAATAGCTCACAAAGGAATTTTAGATAGAATGTCACACATCATCTCTGAAGTAAGCCCTACAAGTATTACCATCCCAGTTTCACAGATTCTGAAAATGGAGAACAAAGAGGGGAAATGGCATGAGCAAGATTAAATAGTAGAGATACGACCAGGATTCAGGCTTTATCTTAGTCTAAAAAAAAAAAAAAGGTACTTCCACAATACATTGTATTTCCCAGCCAAAAAATAAACTCTTTGAATGTGAGAAATGAAGGACAATATATGGAAAGTAAACAAAGTCATTTTCATTAACATACTCTATTAGGCATTTAGTCAATTAACTACCTTTACCAAAGGAGAGTCTTCGGCCCGATCCTCATTGCCAACTTTTCCCTGATACTCAGGTATTTGAAACTCCAGACATGTTAATGTTCCTTTGGACCTGGTGACAGTTATGCACTTTGGTGTCAGTTCCAATTCAGTGACCCTGCATAGGGTTTTCAAGGCTATAAACCTTTACGGGAGCAGAAAGCTTCATCTTTCTACCACAGAGTGGCTGATAGTTTCAAACAACTGACTTTGAGGTTGTTGTTGTTAACACCGTGGAGTCTGTTCCAAATCATAGTGACCCTGCACAGGGTTTCTAAGGCTTCAAATCTTTAGGGGAGCAGAAAGCCTCATCTTTCTTCCGCAGAACAGCTGGTAGTTTCAAACTGCTGACTGTGAGATTAGCAGACTGATTTGTAACCACGTCCACTTAAAATCATGTCCATGTGGCAGGAAACACCAAGTCTGCCCTACCCTTCCCCATTCTCTGTGAAATAATGAGTGGCAGAAAACAGAACTAGCCTCTATCAATCCCTCAAGAGTTTTAGTCTGTTTTCTCTTCACTGTTTTTAAACTATACCACAAAATAACTTTGAAATCTATTATTAGAACGGGTTTTAACAGTCTTTCACCCTTGATAGAACAGTTGGGGGACTGCTTCATATCCCCTGGACTTCGAACCCATCAGCAGTTCAAACCCACCAGCTTCTCCTTAAAAACTCTGTGCAAGGCCGCTGCGAGTTGGAACCAACTTAACAGTACATAACAACAAAAACAATAGAGTTAAAAACAAACAAGCATAACGCAAAAGCAAAAACAAAAACAAAATTTGCCCTGGACAATAACGGATCCTTTCAGAAAAATCATAAAAGTATTAATGCATTAAAAAACTAAGGCATTTGCCATCCAGAGATACCTTTTAAACAAGGTGAAAGTGTGTGAGGGTGCTTGTGTTTAAATTTTAAAAAGAAAGTCATCACTTAAAATAGAAAATTTGAAACTTGCACATTAACACAAGAAGAAAAGTTCTCATTTGTGACATAAAAACTTCCATATTCACAATATTATTCATTGACTATCATTGCTAGTCCCTTGACTGTGCTTCACCTTTTAAAAACAGGACACCACAGCAGCAGTGACTGAATCTGCGAGAGAAACCCACAGGGGCAACAGCCCTGCATATTTTTACAGCATCAGGGTTCCTTCCTTACACTCACATCTTCCAAACTACCAGCTGTGCTAGAGAGAGATAGCTGGGGGAGAATGATGAGAGACCATTGAACGGAAAGGCAATGATTCCAAAGGGGAAGCTAAATCACACAGCTGTCAGGCTTTTACACTCTTAAAATGTCATTTTAGTAAATAATCCAAGCGTCTCTCTTCATTTCCAAAGACACCCCTTTGTTCAGTGGCCTTGCTGGCACTGCTACGTTGGAGGAACTTGCAGAGTATCAGAGACTCTAAACTAGGTTTTACAAAAGCCTCAGGACAAATGCCTAGCTTTCTATCAATCTGACTCACCTCTGAATGCCTCTGGGTGATTACTGAGCTCAACTGCTATGCAAAGTTTGAATGTTCCAATCCATCTAGTAAGAGTTGGACAAAAAGGGCTGGTGTTCTACTTCTTAAATAACAGCCACTGAAAAACTGGTGTGGGGCTGTGGGTTAATGTGCCAGACTGCAAAGCCATTTGAACCACTAGGTCGGCGGTTCAAGCTCACAAGTCGCTTCTCAGAAACCCTATACAGTGTTGCTATGGGTCGGAACTGACTCGATGGCACTTAACAACAAAAATTGAAAACTATGGAGTTCAGTTCCATTCTGTTATGAGTGGGGCTGTGAGTCTCAGATGACTTAATGGAAAATGCTTTTTTTGTTGTTTTTTAACTTTTACAGGCAGTCTTGGTAAGAATGGCTTGATGTGACTAAATGCCAGCAAGTTGGTTGACTCAGAGTGACCCTACATAGGGTTCCTAAGGATGATAGGTTTGAACCATCAACCTTGCGGTCAGCTGTCCAGCATTTATCCTGCAGCACTTGTTGCTTTTGTTAGGTGCCATCGAGAGTCGGTACCAACTCTTAGTGACCCTATGTACCACAGAACAGAACACTGTCCGGTCCTGGGCCAACCTCACAATTGTTGCCACGCTTGAGCCCATTGATGCTGGGGGGTCTTCCTCTTTTTCTCTGACCCTCCAGCACTGCACCAGGACGACTCATGGTTGCTGTTTCCAAGTGTCCTGGAGTGGGTGGTTCACAGTGCCCCTGTATAATATTTTCAAGGCTGTACATCTTTGCGGGAGTAGAAAACCTCATCTTTCTCCTGCAGAGCAGCTGGTGGGCTAGAACTGCTGATTTTGTGGTTTGCAGTCCAGTGCTTATCACACACAGCCACTGTACTCCCAAGACAACTCATTTTTGTTGTTGTTAAAGACTATGAAAACTAACCAAAAAAATGCAAATTTTGAAATAATACAAAAACAGCAAGGAGCTCTGGTAGCATAAAGGTTATGAGTTGGGTTGCTAACTTCAAGGTCCAGGTCCGTAGTTCCAAAACTACCAGCCAGTTCCAAGGGAGAAAGATGAGCCTTTCTGCTTCTGTCAAGGAGCTCTGGTAACATAGTGGTTACGAATCAGGCTGTGAACCTTAAGGTCATCAGTTCCGCAGGAGAAAGAGGAGCCTTTCTGCTTCTGTCAAGGAGCTCTGGTAGCATAGTGGTTATGAATCAGGCTGCGAACCTTAAGGTCATCAGTTCGAAACTAACATCTGTTCCGCGGGAGAAAGATGAGGCTTTCTGCTCCCGTAAAGATTTACAGCCTCTGAAAACCTGTACAGGGTTGCTATGAGTTGGAACCGACTCCACGATATATAACAAAAACAAAAAATATTTACAGCCTCAGAAACCCTATGCAAGGTTGCTATGAGTCTGAATTGACTCCTTGGCACTTAACCATCCTCACCACAAAAACAGCAACTAGAAATCCGGAAAATAAATACTAAGTTCTCAGAGATGGACAGTAAACAGAATTGTTAAATGAGTAGATATGAATCAGTGGAAGCAGTTTCAACTCAGAGTGACCCTGCGTAGACTTTTACTTGCCCTTTGTTGTTGTTGTGTCGTGGAGTCAGTTTCGACTCATAGAGACCCTGTATAGAATTTCCCAGGCTGTAAATCTTTATGGGAGCAGAAAGCCTCATCTTTCTCCCACAGAACCACTGGTAATTTCCAACTGAGGACCTCAGTGAGATTAGCTGCCTGATTCACAACCACTATGCTACCAGAGCTCCTTCGTGTTATGCAAATTTGTCCTCACTTTGAAACAATTGAACCAACCACTCTACTCACAACAAATTTTTCATCACAATCACCTTGATTTACTGAATCTGCAGCTTTTAATTCATCAAAAAGGCTTCAAGCCTTTTCTTTCTCTAAAGTAAGTCTAAATAAGACCCTAGGCAGTTGTTCCAACTTGTCTACAAATTTAACTTAAACAGTTGGAAAGGGATCTCTTTCACCACCTGGAGTTTGTTCATTTTAAAAATATTTTATTCCCAGGAAATGTCCCTGGCAGATACAGAAATCCTCTAAAAGCCCTAAGTGTAGGAAAGAGAATGAATACAAAGGGACAAGGATTGAAGCCATTTATAATCATAATAGTGTTTTTTTTTTTTTTTTTCTGTAACTGCTATTTAATTTTATGAATTAAATTACAGAAATAAATACATTAATTGAAAATTTAAAACATCTCTACATAGTTTAGGAATCAGTTTTTTTACTTACCCTTTTATGAAGTCAATTTAGGAAGCAAACTATATGCTGTATAGAAATTTCCATCTAGCAGGGATCTGAACGTAGTGGTTATGAATCGGGCTGCGAACCTTCAGGTCAGCAGTTCTTCGAAACTACCAGCTCTTCCGCGGGAGAAAGATGAGGCTTTCTGCTTCTATAAAGATTTACAGCCTCGGAAACCCTGTACAGGGTTACTATAAGTCGGAACTGATTCCACAGAACATAACAACAACAACAGGGATCTGAAAGACATCTCATCCCCTAACTTCTCACATTTTATTTTACATATGCAAAGACTCAGGTCCAGACAACATATCTGACTTGCTAATTAATGGCCCAGCTGGATCCCAAACCTAGGTATCTGAATTCTGTTGTTAA
>NW_006408538.1:6854268-6856263 GCF_000296735.1 Chrysochloris asiatica | reverse complement strand
GAGGCTGTAAATCTTTACGGGAGCAGAAAGCCTCATCTTTCTCCCACGGAACAGCTGGTAGTTTCAAACTGCTGATCTTGCGATTCGCAACCCGATTCGTAACCACTATGCTACCAGAGTTCCCTTTTGTCATGGTATCTAATTGTTTCTGTTAAATGCCTAAGAGTTCCGACTCATAGCAAACCTGTACAGGGTCTGCGAGGAGGAGCTGGGATGCATTATCCTGCAGGGCCACACCCAAATTCCTATTCATAGAGACCCTATGAAACCCTATAAGGCCCTCCCTGTAAGACAGAGCAGAACTACCCTGTAAGGATTTGCAGTTTGTAAATCCTTATGAAGTAGATTGCCACAACTTTCTTCCACAGAGCAGCTGAAGAATTTGAACCTCAGACCTTGCCTTTAGCAGCTGAACACCGAGCCACCAGGGTTCCTCCTAGAAGGCTGTTGATGTTGTTAAGTGCCATCCAGTTGGCTTTGATTCATAACGACCCTGAAAAGGGTTTTGGATGAGCAGAGGTAGGTTTGAACCACCAACCTTGTGGTTAGCAGTTCAGTGTTCATCCTACAGCGCCACACAAGCTAGATATTAAAAACTCCCGTTGACTTTTAAAACCTAGACATACAGCATTCCATTTATTCCTATCAGCAATAATAATAATAGTTTCTTTATTCAATGAGAAATTAGAAAACAGCTTCACAATGTATGATTAATTGATGAAGAACTGAGTCTCACCTTAAACTGTAACTAGCAAAATCAAAGTCAAGATGAGAAATCCTAATAGTGTTTTATTTTTTAAAAGTAGATAGAGCAAGTTCATTTCCTCTGAAACCTCATACAACTCTGCTCACATACAGATTTGGCAATCAGGACATGCAGGAGATACTAGGTTCAGCTTCCCATATAAATACGGGGAATATAACTCTGGCTCTTGATCAAAAACATTCTCAATGTGATCATGAAATACCAAAAAAATGAAAAGAAACAATCTTCCCAAGCACTGGGCTTGTTATTACCTTATTTCAATTCCATATGTCAAATGGAATCCTGGAGGGATCAGATATAATACTGGAAAGTACATTACAGGGAGAAAAAAAAGCTCTTTTTTTTAGTCTGATGATAAAATAGGTGAATAAACGCCTCCTTTCCTTCTCTAATTTTCTAGTATGGCTTCCTGCCTGCAGGTAAAGTTGTAAATTACAAATAGAAGCAATTGAGTATTCATGTATCTGTCTATTTATTTGTGGCTACCCAGCCAATTTAAAATAAATGTTCAACTGTGCTTTATATTATTATTTCCAATAGAAAAGAAGAAGAAGAAAAGAAAAAAGATAATAAAAACATGAGTGTGTTTTTCTAAGAGCTACTAAACTCGGACCATCACAACCGCAAAATGTTTCATTCAAAGAAAAATTCTTTGGTCAGTCATTTGAGTGTGTCATCAGATCAAAATGACTTCTCAAAAGAAAAGAAAAATAAGAAAATAAAAATAAAACCTCCAGGTAATTGGGAGAACGTTTCACTTTCCATTTGAAGATTTCATAAAATGTAGACAGCACTAAAATACATTGCTAAAAAGAAATGGTTTATTAATGAGTACTGAATTAAAGTCTGGAATATTTTAAGTTCAAAAAAGTTTAACTGCAATATTCATTATCAAGCTTTGGGCTAAGTTCGAAAGTTCTAAAACCCCTTAATTTTGGTATTTGTGTGAGTCTATACAGGGTTGCTATGGGTCGGGATCGACTCGACAACAACAAATACTTGTGGTCTTATACAATGTGACATTTTTAACAATGGATTTGGTCTAGATGACTATATCAATATGGGCATATGGTTTGAACTAATAAATGACCACAGTCCTGGTGTGGTGCTGTGGGTTAATGTGCCAGACTGCAAAGCCATTTGAACAGCAAGGTTGGCAGTTCAAGATCACCAGCTGCTCCTTGGAAACCCTATATAGGGTGGCTATGGGTCGGAACCAACTCGACGGC
>NW_006408538.1:6848283-6854098 GCF_000296735.1 Chrysochloris asiatica | reverse complement strand
CTTGTAGTGCACTGGCTCGGTAGGATAAGCATAATAAGGCTGTGGTTGGATCCCACTAGCTTTTACACTCCTGTAAAGATTTTAACTAATTGTTTTTAAGTGCCATCAAGTCAATTCTGACCCATAGCGCCCTGTATAGGGTTTCCAAGGAGTGGCTGGTGAGCTTAAACCCTGAGTTTCACAACCAACTTTGCCGTCCAGTGCTTTAACCTACAGCACCACACCAGGACCACAGGTAGAGTCCATGGCTCTGTTTCTGGTTAGAATGACTTTGAGAACTGCTGCAATCAATCATATATTTCACAAAGCAACCAGATCATATGATGGGTTGAAACTAAGGTCTGATAGCCAACTTTTATCAGTAAAATGCTCTAATAGTACTCTAAACTTACTAAGTACCAGGGCCGGGGGATAGGGGGCACTCCTGTTCACCACCTTTTGTTTCTACTTTGCCTCTGTCAGATCCTGGCCAGGTGTAGTATGTTTTCTCATATAGCCTAATAAACCTGGATCAAAGGAAGCCTTAAGAGTCTGTTTCCAGAACTGGTATTTGATGCCCAGGCAAGCAGGGCCATGAAAGTCAGTGGATCACAAATGCTAGAATTTCCTAATTATTGTATGCACCTTGATAGCAGGTCTCATGTCTGTCTTATTCAGTATTATATCACCAGTGTCTAGAACAGTTTCAGGACATCTTTGTTGAAAGAATAAATTAATGATATTATGCAGAAGGCAAAACAGAAGAAGAGATAAAAGAAAAGTAAGGTCATCCTTACCCACTTTTCTCTTTATAGAAACACTGGCCAAACTATGGTATCATAAATTTTCTTCTTCGGAAATCAAGCTGTTTTTACAAATGATCAATTATGGTATAAGAGATTCATAACACTATCAACATCTCTGTTCTTGACAAACATTCCTTTAATCGTCAATGTTGAGGGTGGAATTATATTTTCCCGAATGATACAGTAAATTCTTAATCCCTGATCCCTGTGATTTTGTTGTTGTTGTTAAGTGCCATTGGTTCCGACTCATAGTGACCCTGTATAGGGTTTCCAAAGAGCTACTGGTGAGACTGAACTGCCAACGTTACGGATGAAACCGACTTTGCAGTCCAGCACATTAACCCATAGCGTCATATCAAGTCTCCGTCTTAGTCACTGATGCCTGTGAATGTGACCTTAATTGGAAATTAGATCTTTACAAACATAATCAAATTACAGTGAAGTCATTGTAGCTTACTGTGAGCTTAAATTCAGTGACTGGATGTCCTAATAAGGAGAGCAGGAATGGACTGACCAACAGGCATGGTAAGCATAGGTCTACTTGTGCTTATGACTAATGTGTAGCGAACAGTTTACATGATGTGTATCAGTTCACTACAGTGTGAGATTGTCCAATATCCATTAGTAAGTGAGCACAAGTAAGCCCAAATTTTCCTTCCTTATTGGATAATCCTGGTAGCACAGTGTGTTACGCATTTGTCTGCTAACTGCACGGTCATCAGTTTGAGTACACCTGCCATTGAGGCTTTCTGCTCCTGGGGCAAGATTTATAGCTTTGGAAATGCTATACAAGGTCTCTATAAGTCAAAACCAAAGCAACAGCACATCAACACCAACAACATTAAAAGAGAATGATATTTGGACTCACATACACAGGGGAAAATGTCATTAGAAAATACAGGCAGAAAATGAAGAAATGTATCTACAAGTTGAGGAATGCCAAGATTGCTGGCAATAGCTAAAAGCTGGGAGAGAGGCAGGGAATAGATTTTTCCTAAGAATCTTCAGAAGGAAACAATCTTGACAACACCTGGGTTTGATTTCAAACCTCAGATTTTGGCCACCTGAATTCTAAGAGAAGACATTTCCATTGTTTTAAGTCAACCAGTTTGTAGTAATTTGTTATAGAAGGCCTAAAAGAAATGAGTAAGGGTAAGGCCAGTAAGTTTGGAAATTACTCAAGAATCTTTGTAATAGTATGCAAGGGAGCCACTATTAATCATAGTACTGCTAAGTGAGAGAACACCTACTTTTCCCATCATAGATGAAACAGGGGAATTGGTCTAAAAAATTCCAGTTTCACAGTTAAATATAGATAAATTGGATTTCATCACAATTTTTAAAAAACTTCTATACTTCAAAAGACATAATCAAGAAAGTGAAAAACCAACCAAAAATAGGAGAAAAAATGTACAAATCATATAGCTGATAAGGGTCTTGTATCTAGAATATATGAAGAACTGTTATATAAAATCCCTAGAATAAAATAACAAAAAAAACAAAAAACTCTTAATTAAAAGACAAATCACCCAACTGAAAAAAACGGGTAAACGATCTGAATACATATTTATCTAAAAAAAATACTCAAGTGACCAATAAGCATATGAAAATATGTTCATTATTAAGAACCACCAGGAAAATGCAAATCAAAACCATAATGAGTTAGCATTTCTCATCTATGAGGGTGAGTCAAAAATTATCCATACTTTGTTTATATAAAAACACCCATCCACATCCATAGCTGATGACAACATTTAGTGTGCATGTAAAATGATTCTGTCAAATAGAGTGGCAGTGGATTATGTGGTAAATCATTTGCAAATCTGCCATGGATCTGCCTGTGAAATAATACATGACAGACTTTGGCTTTGAAACATTTCTGTGAGACGGGTACTGAAAAAACTCTTGGAAGAGCAAAAGCAGAAGCATTTGGACATGTGCAAACAATATTTGGACCGATACTTGAAGGACAGTTAAAGTTGTTTGTTTTGTTTTCATTGTTACTGGTTATGAGACATGAATTCATCACTATGAGGCTGAGAGTAAATGGTAAGAGTATGAAATGGAAACATGCCAGTTGGAGAACTGAGGCTTACAGTGTTTTGGGATTCTCAAGGACCAGTATTGGAATACTATCAGGACAAAGTTCAACACTCAACAGTGCTCATTACAGTGGGATGCTCACTGAAGAGCTGAAGCCTACAATTTGAGGACTGCTATATGACTCCACGGCACATAACAACAACAACAATATGCTCTGGTAGCATAGTGGTTACGAATCGGCCTGCGAACTACAAGGTCAGCAGTTCAAAACTACCAGCTGTTTTGTGGGAGAACAATGAGGCTTTCTGCTCCGGTAAAGATTTACAGCCTCAGAAACCCTGTATAGGGTTGCTATGAATCACGACCAACTCCACGGCACATAACAACAACATCTCTTATCAAATAAAAGGTGTTGCATGTCACATGCTCAGTAACTTCCCATGCATTGTCCTAGTAGGATTAAGGGTAGTGTATCACACCCTTGGAATCCTGGTATGTTACTGTGGGCAAATGCATCAGGCTGCAAAATCATTTGAACTGCAAGGCCGGTGGTTCAAGCTTTCCAGTTGCTCCTTGGAAACCCTACATAGGGTCTCTATGGGTCGGAATTCACTTGATGGCACTTAACGACAAAACCATCTCACCCTTAATACTCCTATTGGTTTATACATTAGTTCACATCATCAAGTTCACTATATAATTGACCAACCACTGAGAAACATTATTCAAGCAAGCTGACACATATTTTGGGGAGCTACAATTCAATTCCCACCACTCATCTGTCAATTTGTCATATGGTGGTAACTTGCATGCTGCTCTGATGCTGGAACTTAAGCCACCAGTATTTTAAATACAAGCAGTGTACACCCATGGTGGATAGGTTTCAGCAGAGCTTCCAAACTACACCAGAGTAGGAAGAAGGAGAGGTAGTTAGTCACTGAAAATGTTACAAATAGCTGTAAGACTAAGTCAGATAGCACCAAACTATTAAATACTGAAACGTGAAGAATAACATTATTAGAAACAGTGCCACAAGACAAGATCTTCACATTATAAGGCACTCAGAATATGACTGAGGAAGAGCTGTGTCTTCAAAGTAGACTTGATGATGACAACATGGAGCAAGCATTCAAGACCTTCACTTGCTGATGGGAAGAGACTATGGAAAAGATCTATTTCGTCAGCCTGAACAAGGACAAGAGTACACTGTGGAGCAGATCATGAATTACTGATCTGCAAGTTCAGGCTGAAGCAAAAGAAAATTGAAACAAGTCCACAAGAGCCTAAATTTCATCTTGAACATATCCCACCTAAATATAGAAATCATCTCAAGAACAGATTTAATGCATTAGACACTAATGACTGAAAACCAGAAGAGTTGTGGAATAACATCACAAAGGAAGAAAGCAAAAAGTTGTAAGAAGACAAGAAAGAAGAAAAAGACAAAAATAGAAGTCAGAAGAAATCTGAAACTTGTCCAGCTTAGAGATGCTAAAGCCAATGGAAGAAATGAGGAGGTGAAAGAGCTGAACATAACATTTGATAAGCCAGCTAGAGAAGACAAAGTCAAATATTTTAATGAAATGTGCAAAGACCTCGAGTTAGAAAACCAACAGGAGACAACATGCTCAGCATTTCTAAATCTGAAATGAAAAAAAAAAAAAAAGCCAAGCCTCCATTTGAAATATTGGAGGATACTATGGGCAAAATATTGAATGATGCAGAAAGCATGAAAACAGATGAAGCAATACACAGAGATGCTGTGACAAAAAGAAATGGCTGATGTTCAACCATTTCAAGAAATAGCATGTGATCAAGAGCCAATGGTACTGAAGGAAGAACCCCATTGTGTACTGAAGGCACTGGCAAAATGCAAGCCTTCTGCAATTGATGGAGTACATATTGAAATCTTTCAACAAACTGATACAGCACTGGAGGCACTCACTCATCTATGCCAGGAAATTTGGAAGACTGCTACCTGGCTAGCTGACTGGAAGAGATTCATATTGTGCCCATTCCAGGGAAAGGAAGCCCAACAGAATGTGGAAATCTTAGGAAAATATCATTAATATTAGATACAAGCAAAATTTCATGAAAGATAATAAAAAAATGGCTGCAATGGTACATCGACAAGGAATTGCCAGAGATTCAAGCCCGACTCAGATGAGGAAGTGAAATGAGGGATGTCAATGCTGACATCAGATACATCTTGGCTGAAAACAGAATACCAGAAACATGCTCACTTGTGCTTTATTGACTATGTAAAGGCTTTTGATTTTATGGATCATTGTGGAGAACAACTATTCTGGAACACTTGTGCGTATAAGGAATCTGTATAAAGACCAAGAAGCAGATGTTCGAACAGAACAAAGGGATACTGAATGGTTTAAAATTAGGAAAAATGTGTGCCAGAGTTGTATTCTTTCACCATACTTATTCAATCTGTATGCTGAGCACATAATTCAAGAAGCTGATTCTGTTAAGAAGAATGTGACATCAGGATTGGAGGAAGACTTATTAACAACCTGTAATAGGCAGATAATAAAACCTTGTTTGCTGAAAACAAAGAGGACTTAAAATACTTACTGATGAAGATCTTAGACCACAGCATACAGTATGGATTGCACCTCAGTGTAAAGAAAACAAAATTCCTCACTGCTGGACCAATAAATAACATTATGATAAATGTAGTAAAAATTAAAGTTGCCAAGTATTTAATTTTGCTTGGATCCACTATCAACACTCATGGAAGTTGTTGTTGTTGTTGTTATGTGCTGTGGAGACGGTTGCAACTCATAGAGACCCTGTACGGAGTTTCCAAGGCTGTACATCCTCATGAGGAGCAGAAATCCTCATCTTTCTCCCATGGAAGAGCTGGTAGTTTCGAACTGCTGACCCTGAGGATAGCAGCCCAATTCGTAACCACTATGCTACCAGAGCTCCTTACTCATGGAAGTTGTTGTTGTTGTTGTTGTTGTTGTTATTAG
>NW_006408538.1:6841304-6847370 GCF_000296735.1 Chrysochloris asiatica | reverse complement strand
AGGTACTGAAATGTTCAGAATTCAACAGACTTGAAAGGAGCTTCAAAAAAATCATGGAAAAAGTACATTATCTTTAAATTTTTATATGAACTTTCTGAAGCCCCTCATATATGTATAAAATATAAATTTGCATGTGAATACACATATATATCTTATGCACTAATATTTAGACACATGCCTATATCCATTAAAGAAAATAGCATGAACAACTGTTCAACAGGTTAAACATTCTCTCTCTTCCCAGTCAATCACAGCTAGTTTTCCCAGTCTCCCTAAGGGTTTTATGACCAGGGCCAATTAGACAGTATTGCTTTATTGGACTGTTAAAGCCTGCCAATAGTTTGGTAAATTACATAGCTGTCACATCAGGGCATGAGTGATAATTGGCAGAAAGACAATAATGTAACAAAAGCACCCAGTACAAATCACATAAAACAGAAGAAACTAATAGCTCCCAAGTAGTTGATGAATTATTAGGGGGAAAATAAGCATAAACCAATCTCTGGATTTTTGGCATATGTAAGGAAGTCAATAACACAGGCACAACTCAATTAGGGCTTACCAACTGATCTAACTACAGTCCCCTCAATGCCTACACTAGGATCAGCTTAAGAATATTTGAGTCCCTAATCACTCTTTCATTGTGGAGGCTACACCCAATAAAATAGCAAATACATAAATATGACCACATTGTACCATCCCAGATATAAAGACATACACAGAAATATGTATCTATAAAGCCACTGTTAGTTGTCACTGAGTCAGTTTTGACTCATAATGGCCTTATGTACAACACAAAGAATTGCTGCCTGATCCTATGGCATCCTCACAATCACTGCTGTTTCTGAACCCATTGTTGTAGCACTGTCTCAATTGGTCTCATTGCAAGTCTACCTTTTCTTCACTGACCCTCTACTTTACCATACCTGATGTTTTTCTCCAGAAATTGACCCTCCAAATAACATGGCCAAAGCACATAAGATGAAGTCTCTCAATCTTTACTCCTAAGGTCCATTCTTGCTGTATTTCTTCCAAGATAGATTTGTTTGTTCTTCTGGCAGTTCATGGTATATTCAATATTCTTTGGTAAGATTATCAAAAATAATTGAAACACACCAAGTCTTCAGTCTTCCTAACTCATTATTTGATTTTTCCATGCATATGGGACTGATGAAAACACTAAGACTTGGGTCAGGCACATCTTAGTCCTAGAAGCTAACACCTTTGCTTTTTAACACTTTAAGGAGATCTTTTGCTGAAGATTTGCCAAATGCAAAACGCCATTTGATTTCTTGACTGTTGCTCCACTGGCATTAATTATGGAACCAAGTACAATAAATTCCTTGACAACGACAATGTTTTCTTCATTTATCATGATGTTGCTTATTGATACAGTTGTGAGGATTTTCATTTTCTTTATATTGATGTATAATCCATAAATCCATAGTAAAAGCTATAGTCTTTGATCTTAGTGTTTCAAATCCTCTTCATTTTCAAGAAGTAAGGTTATTTTATCATCATATTGTGTGAAGAAGTCTTCATTCAGAGCTGATATTGTTTTCTTCTTCATGTAGCGTAATTTCTCAGACTACTTGCTTAACATATAGATCAAATATGTATGGTGAAAAGATACAACCCTGAGGCACACCTTGTTCTGTTCAAATGTCTGCCTCTTAGTCTATGTACAGACTCTGAATAAACACAGGGAAGCGTTCTAGAATTACCATTTTTCACAGTGTTATAATTTCTTATGATCCACACAGTTGAATGCTTTGCAGAGTTAATAAAATAAAGGCAAATAGCTTTCTGGTATTCTATGCTTTCAGCCAAGTTCCAACTGTTATCAGCAATATTATTCCTTGTTCTATGTTCTCTTCTGATTCCAGCTTGAATTTCTTGAAGTTTCTTGTTGACATACTGTTGCAACCATTTAAAAACAATATTCAGAAAAATCCTACTCTTATGTTACATTAATAATAATATTCATCCCATTTCATTTTTTGACAACTTCAAATTTGCCTTTAGTCATGCTTCATATATTCCATGTTGAGATTACGAATAGAAAATCATCACATTATCAATTAGTGATAATCAGTTGTTTCTCCTAATTTTGATTCACACCACATGAGCAAATGTGGTTCTAAAAAGCTTCACTCCATCCATGTCATTATGGTCTTTGAGGAAGATGCTTTGCCCACTGGTATTCTGAATGCCTGCTAATGTGAAGGCCTCATCTTCTCGCATTACATCAAACTACATCTCACTGATGTTCATACAATAATTACTAGCCACATTTTTTGGAAATAAATATCGAGGTCCTCTTTCCTATCCGGTCTTAGGCTGCAAACTCCACTGGAACTTGCTCACAATGGGTGATCCTGTTGATATTGGAAATATGGGTGCAATAGCTCCCAACATCATAATAGCACACAAGCCACCACAGTGGGACAAACTGGCAGTTGACTGATATATGCAGCTATGTTGTTGTTATTGTTATGTGCTGCCGAGTCAGTTTCTATTCCTAGTAACACTGTATAGGGTTTCCAAGAAGCTGCTAGTGAGTTTGAACCACCAACCTTGTGTTCAAAACCAACCTTGATTCCAAGCACTTATCCTGTGGTGCTACACCAGGACTCCATATCTAGCTACAGATCTGTAAAATCAACTTGAAAATATTTGTTACAGTTTTCTTAATTTATGGTTTTCTGTATGTGTTTTAGTCCAGGTTCCCTGAGAAGCCCAGTGTTGTTGTGAATACAGTATTAAAATTTTTTAAATTTATTAGGAGAAATACCTTGTGAGAGACAATGGAGGGGGCAGGGCACCCTAAGAGGTTAGAAGAGGTATCAGACAATTGTGCATTGTTGACCCTGAGTGAAACGAGAGGGAAAAAAAATTGGGTGCAAGCATCCCGGGCTACCAGGCAGCAGAAGGAAGTTGTAGCAAGGGAATCGCTGATTGGGGGAAGTCTGTAGGAAGCATGCCTTCAGTGTAAATGCAGACATAGGTTTCAACACACAGCAATTGAGGCCCTAGTTCAACTACGTTCTCTATAGTTAGAAATCTGAAAGATATTCTGCCATGGCCACCACATTATGGTTCTCTTAAGTATCAAGTATTATCAACAAGTCTTATATCGTGAAAATATCTAATCCATGAGACATTTTCAAATGCCATAAAATATTTATTAATTCTTAACATAGTTGTAAAGGAATCCTGGTAGTGCAGTAGTTATGAGTCTGGCTACGAACCTCAAGGTCACCAGTTCAAAACCACCAGCCAGTCCACAGGACAAAGATGAGGCTTTCTGCTTCCATAAAGATTTACAGTCTCAGAAACTCTATGCAGGGTCACTATGAGCCATAACCAACTCCATGGCAGACCATCACTACCACCACCACCAATATGTTTGTAATAAAATAAGAACAATGCTTTATTTTCATAAATAATTATTAAACATGTTATTTTGATATGTACTGTATTACCTCATGTAATTTATTAGCTTTTTAATCTATTAATAAAAACATATAGAACAAATATATATTAAATGCTTATTCTATTCAAAGCACTCTATGACTAAACTAATTCCTTCATACTGCCTCAGCATTTCTGTGTTAACATCCATTACATGTCATTCATCCATGTCTTCTTTTCTCACCTCCACTTTCCATTACATCCGCTCATTGTTGTATTACCAAAGTTTGACAAGGCATCAATTTTATCCTTCCACTAAAAACAATTGCAATATTATATAATACTGAATCACTACATTAAAAAAATAATAATAATAATTTCCGCTGTAACAGTTTATAATGACTGCAACTGTCATTCAGCCTTCATTAGGAGCATGTTCATTCCACAGATCTCTTATGTAAGCAGCAGCCTTTTGGGACAGGTTCTATTCTTTCTTTCTTTCTTTTTTTTTTGCATGACTACTTTACAATTTGGATTCAGTTTGGAAGTATATTCTTGGGCTCGCTAACAATGGGAAATCATGAGTTTTTGTATCCTGGATTATTAGAATCTCAATCAGATAAAGCCTGTTACTTTACAGTTAGTTCAGCTGTTAAGCCAAGGGAGCAAAGGAGTCTCTTCTTGCCTATAAGCATTAAGTACAATAGTCACACATTGATATAATTTATCCTGGACAGAGATACCAAACAGTTTTTGCTGGAACAATTCCTTATACTTTTCCATCATAGGAAGCACCGTTGGCACAGTTAGAAAAAACACTGGACTGCTAACTGAAAGGGCAGCAGTTCAAACCCACCAACCACTCTGTGACAGAACAATGAGGCTTTCTGCTCTCGGAAAGATTTTCAGTCTCAGACACCCTGTACAGGGTGGCTATGAGTTACAACTGACTTGAAGGCACCTAACAACAACAACTTTTCTAACACATAGATAGTTTAGTTAAAGATAATACAAGCTGCTTAACATGTGCATGTATTCATTCATGTGTCTATAGATAAATCATATCTGTGTGTATCTAAGGACTTTAGATAAAAAGAAAACTTTTTATCTTTCATGTTCTTTAGTACATGATTTCTGAAAAGGCAAACATCTCTTTCATGAATGTGTCAAACATTCATAAAGTAAGAGTGTGTGCACATGTACAAGTGTCCACACACACACATCCACCTGTATTTTGTGTTTTGTAGGGTTTCATTGTGGGGGGATGATTTAGTAAACCTTCAGTAAAAAGTTAACACAACATTGTTCAGACTGCTAAAATCCACATGGGATGATGCATATTTCAAAATACCTGGAAAACTTCTTTGAGATTTGAAAAAGAGGGGCTTTGTTAGACGTGATATCTTACATGCCACACATCCATTAATGTACACTGGTATTTTTCATATGAAACTTGAGTGTGAAGAACATACAAGTTTCCCAAAAAGGTCTTCCCCTTACCAAATGTGTCACAGGGCTAGTTACTTACTGAGCCCTGTGAGTCTGAGTTCCCTCACCTTTCAAATTAAGATGATAGCCATCCTAAAGAGTTTGTAGAGAAGATGAAATGAGATAATATAGGGTTTTTGAGGAGCAGAACATACAGGGTTTCTCGAGTATGGTAGCTCTCAGTATTACTGTGATGGCACTGTAGAATAAGTACTGGACTGCCCACCACAAGATCAGAGGTTCACCAGCTGCTTCTTGTGAACCTTAAGGTCATGATAAGTTGAACCAACTTAATGGCACTTAACAACAGCAACAGTTAATATTACAACTGACACTATAAAATTATTTTAAATAATATATATGTATATGAATCAGGGACCTTCAAATAGTTGTGTAAAAATGGAATTAAAAAATAATGGAATATATCCACAAACTTTTAAAAATATATATATTTGATACATAAATACTTTATATGTATTTTGTAGTTGTTAAGTGCTGTTGAGTCAGTTCCAACTTATAGCGACCCAGTATAGGGTTTCCAAGGAGCAGCTGGTGAGCTAGAACCACCAACCTTGTGTTTCTGACCTTGCAGTCCAGCATATTAATCCACAGCACCACATATGCAATTATATATATAAGGAGCTCTGGTAGCATAGTGGTTATGAATAGGGCTGCAAACCTTAAGTTCAGCATTTCGAAACTACCATCCACTCCACCGGAGAAAGATGAGGCTTTCTGCTCCTGTAAAGATTTACAGCCTCAGAAACCTTGTACAGGGTCGCTATAGGTCAGAACTGACACGACGGCCCTTAACCACAACAAATATATATACATATATATAAACACACACACACACACACACACATATATATATATACTGTTGTTAAGAACCATTGAGTTGCTTCAAACTCATAAAGACCCTGGATGAGGTTTCTGAAGAGCGACTGGTGAGTTTGAACCACCGACCTTTCAATTCAAACTGACCTTGTTGTCCAGTATTTATCCTACAGCACAACAGGACTCTGATATATATATATATAGTTGTTGTTGTTGTTGTTGTTGTTGTTGTGATGTGCCGTGGAGTCGGTTCTGACTCATAGCGACCCTGCACAGGGTTTCCGAGGCTGTTAATCTTTACGGGAGCAGAATGCCTCATCTTTCTCC
>NW_006408538.1:6832163-6841033 GCF_000296735.1 Chrysochloris asiatica | reverse complement strand
TTGGAGTCGGTTCTGACTCGTAACGATCCTGCACAGGGTTTCCGAGGCTGTGAATCTTTACCGAATCAAAAGTCCTCATCTTTCTCCCATGGAATGGCTGATAGTTTTAAACTGCTGACCTTGAGGTTATTAGCCCAACTTGTAAGCCCTGAGAGAGAAACATGCTTGGTCTGGCCAAAGAATGGCTAGAAGAACAGCAGGTTGGAGTCCGGTAGTCAAGGTGATATCTGAGTAGGAGAAGTCCCAGATCTCGGAGTCCTGGTGTGGTGCTGTGGGTTAACACGCCAAACTGCAAAGTCGTTTGAACTGCAAGGTTGGTGGTTCAAGCAAGCTGCTCCTCGGAAACCCTATACAGGGTCGCTATGGGTCGGAATCGACTCGACGGCACTTCACAACAATAGGCCCTGATCTCACAGGGCTCCTATAAGGACAGCCTTTTGCTTCACATAAACTGGGGAGCCATTGGAGGTTTCAATTAGTCAAGTAAGATTCTTTGGCACATCATATAAAAGAATGTTGTTGTTAAGTACCATCAAATTGGTTCTGACAAATATCGACCCTGTATAGGGTTTCCAAGGAGTGGCTGGTGAGTTTGAACCACCGACCTTGTGGTCCAGAGCTTTAGCCCACACAGTCAAACCAGGAATAACTATGCTTTTCTGAGGAGAGACACTGTAAAAGACAAGGTGGCAGCAGAACTAGGTTAGGCGGCTATTGGTAAACATCTACCAAACGACAGGGACGTGAGCAGGCAGGGGAAGTAACAACAAAGAACTTGGATTCTGAACATATTCTGATGACAAAGATGACAGGGCTTATCGATAGAACAGATGTGGGGCATACAGTAAATCAAGATAATGTCAAGATATTTTGTCTGAGCAATTTAAAGGAAAATCTAGTGATTTATTCAAATGGGAAAGATTGATGAGAAATTTGGAGAGAATATCAAGACTTCAGTTTCTTACCTGTTGATTCTGAGATTCTACTAGACATCCAGCTATTTAATAGGCAGTTAGATATTCAAATCTGTACTCTTAGGGAAGAGGTACAGGCTAGAAACACGCATCAACATTTAGATGATATTTAAAATCTTGAGAATTGATAAGATCTACTGGGGACTGGTAAATACAAGTTTAGGAGTTGGGGAAGCAAGGAAGTAGACTTAAAAAATACTTGGTAGCTTCATAGTGTCCAAGAAGCCTGTGGAAAAAAATTTGTCAAGACAGAGGTCAGGGCATCTAGATCAAATGCTGCTAATAGGTCAACTAATATTTGGGCCATGAATTCACCATTGCATTTAGCAATATGGAGGTCATTGTTGACCAAGGCAAAAACAGTTTCAGCAGAATAGTAGAGGAGAAAACTAGTTTGGAATGGATTCAAGAAAAAAAGGAGAAAGGGAATTGGAGATAGCAAGTAATAACAACTATTTTACTGATGTAATGTCTGTTTTTGTTTTGTTTTCTTTAAGTAGAAGGCATTTTTTGTTTTGTTTTGTTTTGTTGTTAGAGAGAAAATAATCAATCTTTCTCATTCCCACTCTTTTTATGTGTCATTTCTGAAGGTAGGCATAGATACAGTCATGAACTAAAGGATAGAATTAAGGGAAAGAGACTCAGAAAGTCTTTCATGAATAAAATTTGTGTGGAAATCTCTTTCCAATTCATCCTGGTCTGACTCCAATGTGAAAGAAATGTCATTTACACATAAAGTAATAAGATACTGTTTGTCTGTGGGCTCTATCTTAAGCATCATGGAAACCACATATATCGTAGGGATATCTCTGCATTATCTATACTGGGTAAAAATATTTCTCCATATTACTGTTAATGTTTTAGAATCCTCAGCATGAGAAAATGTTTATTCTAATACAGAATAATAATTGTCCCTTTAATCTTTGCCTCCTTGTCATTAGATCTTAGGGGACTTCCTGTTCTGAGGACTCAGAAGTGCTGATTTCCATGTTAGTAAATATGAACCTGAGGCTTAGCACTTTATAAAAAAATTATTCAAACTCTGTTGTAACTGTTACCATGGAATTCCCTGGACCCATATATGCAGAAAATAGATAAAGGCAACTTTTCAGTACTGCCTATAATTGGCTGTCTTTCAGAATTTTAGACTGTTAAGAGAAGTAGTTAATAGGATTTACATAAATGGATCACATTTTTGTAGTTATAAATGTTTAAGGGTACACCTAAAAATTATTCCCTTCTCTAAAACATAGTGATCAGAGTTGTAATTGTGTTTAGAATACAAAATAATGCATTTATTTAAATAATGTAACTTGATTATTTAGTAATATAATTAAAACTTATATAAGCAAGAAATGTAAGCACAGAATTGTTTCTTTGAAAATTAAAATGAATGCTTTGAAATGATGCAGTAAATAGAAATAATCTAACAAGTTGCTACTAAATTATAAATGATATGATATCTTCAAGGAACCCTGGTTGCATAGGGGTTAAATGCATGGCTGCTATGTGAAAGGTCAGCAGTTCAAACCCATCAGCTACACCTCAGGGGAAAAAGATGGCAGCCTGATTTCACAACAATTTAAAGCCTTGGGAATTCTATGGGCTAGTTCTCCTCTGACCTACAGTGTTGCTATGAGCCTGAATCAACTTCATAACTATGGCAGTGAAAAGATACCTTCAAAATGATTAAGAAAAAGGTTCATGCACACAGAAAGATTCTGCAATCAATTTGCTTTACTATTGCTTTATACTCTCATTCTACTTTAAAAGAAAATCATAAATAATTCATTATGATTATGGCCTATAAAAAGACAATTTAAATTTTCATTTATAAATCCCAGATTTAGGGGAAGCATTTACCTTACATCAAAAAACTGATGAATGGTGATGGGAGGGAAGGGGAAATTATTCACTGGCTAGAGGGTAGATGGTTGTTAACTTGGGTGTTGGGGAAGGCAACATACAAAGAAGAGAGTGCAAGAGTTAGAGGGAATAGAGGTAAATACTGGTAACTGATGGTACACGGAGTGAATCATCATCTCCGAAATGAAACAAAGTGCACGGTTTGTTGAATGAAAAAACAATGATCTGCTCTGTAAACTTGCACTCAATTCACAATAAAAACTTAATGTGTTTTGTTTTTTTTTCTTTTAAGAAGACTCATGAATGGAGGCATATTTCTATACTTTAAACGTAAAAAGATTCATCTCTGTATGTGTGTTTTTTATGACATCAAAAAGTGCTCCCCGTCTTCATCTCTTAGAGTAAGTAAGGTTTTGTTAATTGCATATCGCAAACATTTTATTTGTGAAAGACTTTCCAAGTCTCTTTCCCTTAATTCTATCCTTTAGTTCATGACTGTATCTATGCCCACCTTCAGAAATGACAAAGAAAAGGAGTGGGAATGAGAAATATTGATTATTCTCTCGCTAACAATAAAACAAAACAAAACAAAAAATGCCTTCTCCTTAAAGAAAACAAAACAAAACAGACATTACATCAGCAAAGTAAGCAACATGCAAAACTTCTCTTAACTTCACTTTAAACAATATTTTGCTTAGCTGACCATTAAATCGTCTTAACCATGTTAGTTTTCAATTTATTTTTAAGTGTTTTATTTTTAAAATATTCATGTGGTTTGCAATATATAATCAAATCAACTTTAAGTTCAATTTGGTATTACATTCTGCTCAATTAACCTTGTATGTTGTTGCTGATGGTGTTAGGTACTGTCTAGTCAATTTCCTGTGCAAAAGAAGACTATTTACAAAACAACTAAGTGCTACCTGGTCCTGGGCCACGCCCACAATCATGGCAATATTTCAAACCATTGTTGCAGTCACTATGTCAATCCACCTTGTTGAGGGATTTCCTCTTTTTCACATATAGTCTTTCTCCCAGAACTGGTTCTTCATGATAACATGTCCAAAATAAATGAAAAGATCCTTGCTTCTAAAGAATATTCTGGCTGTACTTCTTACAAGACAGATTTGTTTGGTATTCTGGCAGTCCATGTCATATTCAATATTCTTCATCAAAACCGTAGTCAAATGCATCATTCTTTGTTGATCTTCCTTATCCATTGTCCAGCTATTGCATATCTTTAATATCACATGGAAGTAAAATTTTGCTGAAGATGATTTTTAAAATGGTTGCAGCAGTACATCTGCCAGAAATTCATGCTGGATCCACAAGAGGATTTGGGAAAAAAGGATATCACTACTGACATCATATGGCAGAAAACAGAGAATGCCAGAAAGATGCTTACTTGTTTGTTATTGTCTCTGAAAATGCATTCAAATGTGTGGATCATAACAAATTATAGATAACATTTGCAAAGAATGGGAATTCCAGAACACTTAGTTATGCTTATAAAGAACTTGTACATAGAAGAAGAGGCAGTAGTTTGAACAGAACAAGGGAATACTGAATGGTTTAAAATCAGGAAAGGGGTGTGTCAGGGTTCTATCCTTTCACCTTATTTAATCTGTATGCTGAGTGAATAATTGAGAAAATGAATTACAAGAAGAAGAACATGACTCAGGACTCATTAACAACCTGCAATATGCAAATGACAAAACCTTACTTGCTTTAAGAGATGAAGACACGAAGCACTTTATGATGAAAAGCAAAGACTACACTTCTTCAATATCAATTACATCTCAACATAATGAAAACAAAAGCCTACACAACTGACCCAATGAATAAGATTATGAAAATAAAGAAAGATGGAAGAATGAAGTTGTCAAAGACTTTATTTTACTTGAATCCACAATCAGTGTTTTCAAAACAACAGTAAAGAAATAAAATAATGTATTGAAATGAGCAAATCTGCAGCAAAATACCTCTTTAGAGTTTTAAAGGACAAAGACTCAAGCCATGTTATTTTCAACCACCTCATACATAGGGAAGTTGGAAAATGAATAAGGAAGATCAGAGAAGAACTGATAAATCTGAATTACAGTGTTGACAAAGAATACTGAATATGCCATGGGCTGCCAGAAGAAAGAACAAATCTGTCTTGGAAGAAGTACAGCCAGAATGATTCTTAGGAGAGAGAATGCTAAGACGGTCTCACATGCTTTGGACATGCTATTAGGAAGAACCAATTCCTGGAGGACATAGGCTTGGTACAGTAGAGGGATAATGAAAAGATAAAAATCCTCAACAAGTGATACGTTTGTTTTTGAACACTAGCAAGAGGTTTTTTGAAGCAGGTTTACCCAGTGCAATATGATATTTGATTACTTGACTGCTGCTTCCAAGGACATTGATGGTGAATACAAAGAAAATGAAATCTTTGATAACCTCTGTTTATTATAATATTGCTTACAGGTAATCTTGAAAGGAATTTGATTTCTTGATGTCAAAGTGTGTTCCATACTGAAGGCTATCTTTGATCTTCATTAGTGAATGCTTCAAGTCCTCTTCACTATTAACAAGCAAGGTTGTGTCATCTGCATATCATAGGATGTCAATGAGTTAATGAGTCTTTCTCTATTCCTGATTTTGTTTTCTTCATATAGTCCAGCTCAATTATATTCTCAGCAAACAGATTGAATAAATATGGTGAGAAGATACTACTCTAACAGACCTCTTCTGTATTTAAACCCTGCAGTATATCCTTGTATTGTTCAAATGACTGCTTCTTGGTCTATGTATAGGTTCTACAGGAGCACAAATAAGTGTTGTAGAGGCCCCATTCTTTGCAGTGTTTTCCATATTGCTTGTTATGATCCACACAGTCAAATACCTTAACACAGTCAATAAAAAGCAGGTAGTGTAGTGGTTACAAATCAGGCTGCTAACCTCCGCACTTCAAAACTACCAGCAGTTCAGCGGGAGAAAGATGAGGAGTTCTGCTCCCGTAAAGATTTACAGCCTCGGAAACCCTGTGCAGTGTCACTATGAGTCAGAACTGACTCCACGGTACTTAACAACAACAACAAACATCTATTGTTCTCTGCTTTCAGTCAAGACCTATCTGACATCAGCAATGATATCTTTCATTTATGTCCTCTTCCAAATCCAGCTTGAATTTCTGGCAGTTTCCTGTTGATATATATTGCAAAATTATACATTCATGTGATATTAAAGATCATCTCTTTAAAACTGGCAAATATATGGATCTGTAGGATAAATTCTGGATTGAAAGGTCATTTGAACTGCAAGTTCAGTGGTTCAAACTCACCAGTTTCTCCTCAGAAACCCTATAAAGGGTCTCTGAGTCCGAACTGACTTGACAGCACATATCAACAACAAAGTTTCAGCTACTAACTGCAGCAACCATCAGGCACTCCACAGGGGGAAGATGAGGCTGTCTGCTTCCATAAATGTCTGAAGTCTCAGAAACCCTATGGGGCAGATCTACCCTGTCCTGCAGGGTCATTATGAGTCAAAACCAACGTGCTGACAGTGGGTCAGGCATGCTATATATACCGAAGTATTTTTCCATATTATTACAAGTCTTGTAGATGATATTTAAGATATTAAAAAACTAGAATGGCAGGAGCCAAAACAATTAGCATTGACCACTGACTAATCAGAATTTAAACCACTTCTATAAAATATGTGAACTAGGTGCATACTAATATGTACAGAAACTTCATTTTAATGACTGAATCATCTTTATGTAGATACAGTAAAAGGGTGTCAGAATGAGGCATCTAACCTCCTCTGACTACACAAAGGGAAGGAGAATCAAACTTCTCAATCCAAGGCTGATTCCTGGGACAGAGGTCTGACATGTCCTCCAATCCTCTTTACCAATTCCCTCCCATCGCACTATCTATATCTCCAATGGACTTGATAAACCATTACAATGGCCACACAGAAATCACAGACAGTATTGCTGTGGGGCTGTAGGATAAGCACTGGACTGCAAGGTCAGTATGAACCACAAAGTTTGGAGTTCAAACTCACCAGTCACTCATCAGAAACCCTACAGAGGGTCACTAGGAGTTGGAACTGACTCAAAGGCACTTAGTAACAACAACAACTCATAATTATGAGATTTATTATAGAAGTTAACATGTTGCAATTCAAGATCAGAAATTTTTAGGATATAGTTCTTTGGTAAGGACAATATCTTCTTACCTGTGCCTGCAAGCAAGGAGCTCTGGTAGCGTAATGGTTACGAATCGGGCTGCGAACCTTAAGGTCAGCGGTTCGAAACTACCAGCCACTCCGTGGGAGAAAGATGAAGCTTTCTACTCCCGTAAAGATTTACACCCTCGGAAACCCTGTACAGGGTCGCTATGGGTCGGACCCGACTCAACGGCATTTAACAACAACAACAACAACATGCCTGCAAGCAGGCCTCTCTCTGGGGCTTGGCCTCTCAGTCACATAGCCCCACCTTGGTAATGTTAAAAGATTTTCTTAGTGATGCTGAAAAATGCCCAAAAGGCATGCAACTCTTCAATAAACTTCAGTCTGAAGAGTTCAAGTCTAGTTCCATGGGTCAGCAAACTCAGCTTCTCAATTATGTGCCTGAAGCCACCCCATTCTGCAAGAGACCATGATGCCTGAATGGTAAAGCACTCACTCAGCTTTACTCTCTCCATGGGGCAGGAAATCCTACATGCTAAATCACTTGCTCCCTGGACCATGAAGCCCACCATGCTATTCTGTTATCTGGCTCTTTGTTCTGTTGCTGTCATGCCTCTGCCCTATCTCTGCTGCTTCTCCGATGTCACAGATTTATGTCCTTGGATCAAGGAAATTCAATGCACAGGGACCTGGGGGCTTGAGGACACACTCCACTCCTGGTTCTACTTTCTGCTAATGAGATGCTTCATTTTATACACAACAAGATGGGAAACATGACCAATCCCTATTCTTGATTATTAAATTCTTATAATAATTAACCCTGTTAACAATAACTCACAGTTAAATCATACAATCCTTTTAGCATTTCCCCCATCTTTGCTTTCCCAGACCCACTAGGAGAAGAGTTGTTTGATTATAGTTAGGAGCCCTGGTGTGGCACTGCAGGATAAGGTGCTGGACTGCAAAGTCAGTAGTTCAAACCCAACAGACGCTCCTTGGAAACCCTGTACAGGGTAGCTATGGGTTAGAACTGAATTGATGACACTTTACAACAACAACCAAGACTATCGATTCCTACTGTAGTGCTGTAGGGTGAGCACTGGCCTGGGAACTACAAGGTTGGCAGTTCAAACCCATCAGCTGCTCCTAGAAAATCATATACAAGGTTGCCATGAGTCTGAACCTACTCAATGGCACATAACAGCAACAACCAAGACTAAGACTAGAAGAGACATGAAATCCTTCACTGTACTGCAATATACTAGTTTACTTCATCATACCACTCCTCTTAAACATAATGATTGCTTTCTTTACTCCCTCAAATACCAACAATGGTGTAATGATAATACTTACTCTATAACTTTACATTATCTTTCTGAAAAGAAAATTTATTCTTTTCTCTATAGCAAAACAAAAAATAAAGAATGAGTGGGGGAAAATGTGCATCATCAGTCATTATTTAGCTATTTTGCTTTGATCGTCTGCCTTCTTGTTTATTAAGATATATTATTAGTACTTCTTGGCTTCAGAAAGCATTTAAGACCACTTGAGGATATAAACACAATCTTTTACTTTTATTAAGTTTAACTGTATTCCATAAAATCCAAGTTCACACATTTCTTCTTATTCTTAAGGGCCTTTGTGACCATTCCGACTCATAACAACCTCATACAAAACAGAATGAAACACTGCCTGATCCTAGGCCATTCTCACAATCCCTGTTACACTGAATCCCACTGTGCCAACTCATCTCATTGAAAGTCTTCCTTTTTTGCTCTAATCCTCCACTTTACCAAGCATGATGTCCTTCTCCAGGGACTGGCCCCTCCTGATAATATGCTC
>NW_006408538.1:6829892-6831278 GCF_000296735.1 Chrysochloris asiatica | reverse complement strand
AAAGATGAAAAATGCTCCCATAAAGATTTATAGCCTGAAAACCTTAGGCAGGATCACTATGAGTCAGAACCGACTCCATGGCACACCACCAACCAAGCAACCATGAGCACAATTAACCATTCTTCACAATGTTGCCCAAAGCTCATCATGACCCACACAAACAAAAGGCCTGTGCATAGTCAATAAAGCACAGGTAGACATCTTTCTAATATTCTCTGCTTTCAGCCAAGATCCATTTGGCATCCGTAAGGATGTCCCTTGACCCACGCCCTTGTCTGAATCAGGCTTGAACCTCTGGCAATTCCCTGTGAATATACTGTTGCACCAAGTTTTTAAATTATCTTTAGCAATCTTTCACTTGCATGCAATATTAGTGACCATGTCCAATGATTTCCATGTTCCATTGGGTCACCTTTCTTTGGAATGGGCACAAATAAGGGTCTTTTCCAATCAGGTAGCCGTCTTCCAAATTTCTTGGCATAGATGAGTGAGTGCCTCCAGTAATCCATCAGTTAGTTGAAAGGCTTAAATTTGTATTCCATCAATTCCCAGAGCCTGGTTCTTTGTCAATGATGTCAGTGAACCTTGGACTTCTTTCTTCAGAAACACTGGCTCTTGATCATATGCTGCCTCTTGAAATGGTCGCACATTTTTCTTGTTGGTACAGTGTCTCTATTTTCTCCTTCCATCTTTTT
The DNA here is from genome assembly GCF_000296735.1 of Chrysochloris asiatica. Classification (NCBI taxonomy): domain Eukaryota; kingdom Metazoa; phylum Chordata; class Mammalia; order Afrosoricida; family Chrysochloridae; genus Chrysochloris; species Chrysochloris asiatica. The sequence continues at coordinate 6,830,583 of NW_006408538.1, read as the reverse complement.
GGTACAGTAACTATTTATTTCTTTCATCTTTGATTGATGCTTTCTGCATCATTCAATTATTTGTCCATAGAATCTTTCAGTATTGAAAGTTGAGGTTCGGAATTTTTCTTCAGTTTTTTCAGCTTTAGAAATCCTGTGCCTATTCTTTCCTTTTGTTTTTCTAACTTCAGGTCTTTGCACATTTCATTATAATAATTGGCTTTGTCTTCCTGAGTTGTCCTTTGAAATGATCTGTTCAGTTCTTTTGCGTCCTTATTTCTTCCATTTGCTTTAGCATTTTTATGCTGAAAAGCAAGTGCAGTTGCTTCTGAGATCTGTTTTGTTTTTTTCCTTCTTTTTCATCTTCTTGATTACCTTTTTCTTTCTGTTTGTTTTATGTTCTTGACACCATCCACGACTCTTCTTGTCTTTGGTCTCTAGTGTCTAATGCATCAAATCTGCTCCTGAGGTGATCTCTAAATTCAAGTGGGATGTATTCAATGTCAAATTTTGGTTCTTATGGACTCTGTTTTGCTTTCTTCAACTTCAGCTTGAACTTGCATACAAGCAATTGATGGTTTGTTTCACACACTTTTCCTGGACTTGTTTGGGTTGATAATATGGAGCTTTTATACCATTTCTATCAACAGATGTAGTCAATTTGATTTCTGTGCATGCCATTTGGTGAGGTCCATGTGTATAGTTGTCTTTT
>NW_006408538.1:6802172-6828887 GCF_000296735.1 Chrysochloris asiatica | reverse complement strand
TCTGCCTTTCCTGATGGAATGGCACAGTGACAGTAGAGATGGGCTCAGGTGTAACAACAATTGTGAGGTTAGTCTAGGACCGGACAGTGTTTCCTTCTGTTGTGCATGGGATCTCTGTGAGTCAGTACTGAACTGACTCAATGTCACCTAGTAACAACAACAACAGCAACCATTTGTCTTAGTTTTGAAATAGATGAAACATGTCCACAAGGGTGACTGTTTTTCTGTTGTTGTTGTTGTTATGTGCAATCTAGTGGGTTTCGACCCATAGCAACACTGTAAAGGGTTTCCAAGGAGCAGCTGGTGAGCTTGAACCACCGATGCTGTGGTTCAAACCAACTTTGGAATCCAGAGCATTAACCCACAATACCACACCAGAACTCCTACTGGCATTTAAAATACTCATGTTATGGTTTCCAGCCTCATAGCAACATGCAAACCACTAACACAGTATGAAAAACGGACAGTACTCTCTCTAAAATCTCTAGGTAATTTTCAAGCCTCACTGGGCTGACTATGAATAATTAGAAAAAAAAAATTACATTCAAGGTATGTTACTTTTTCCCCAAAATGCAAGGCAGAATGTGAAATTCCTATCACTTAGTATTATTGATTTCTATCAATAATAAAATTTCTGTCAATACGCTGAGATTTTTTTTCATGTCTTTTCAGAGGATTCAATGAAAATTCAGTTTCTGGAAGAATGTAATATTTGGAAGTTTAATAATCTTCTAGAATGTCCCATGATGCGCTTGATTGTGCCTCCATGCATAAATAACATTTAAAAACCCATTTCTAAAACATTCTTACAGTCAAGAATTAAACACTGTTTTAGGAGAATTTTTTTCCTACCAAGTATATTTGATTCATTATAACATTTGATGGTTAAACATCTTATTAATTTTGAATACATTGAACTCTAAAGTTGAAGATAAGAATTTCTTTAAAATTTCTAAAATAGGCATTTTCTTTGAAAGTTCATGTGAAAAGAATTAGGCATTTAAAATTTTTTGCTACTGAGAATTTATAACTTGAGTAAGAAGAAATTTTTCAGTAATTTCCTAGCCTTGTAAAGCACGCTAATTACAAAGGAAGCCTAAACAAACAGACCAGTCTCCTCAAGATGATTCTGACTCATGCGACCCCATGTGTGTCAGAGAAAAATTTTGCTTTATAGGGTTTTCAATGCCTGTGAACTTTTGGAATCAAACTGCTAACTCTTTCTTCACAAGATCCTCATATTGTTGTGTTATTGTGTGCTGTGGAGATAATTCTGAATCATAATGATGTTGTATAGGGTTTCCAAGAGAGAACAACTGATGCCTCTAGGTGGGTTTATATTGCCAACCTTTCAAATGTTAGTACGGCATTCAATCATTTGTGCCACCCAGCACCACAAGGTTGGCAGTTCAAACAAACCAGTCACTCCTTAGAAACCCTATTCGGGGTCTCTGGAAATTATGTGATGACACTTAACAACAATCAAACAACAAACCTGTGAATCAAAAAATTTTAGGACTTAGAAGTACTTAATAAGAATATATAATTCATCTTCATTTTATAAATCAATTAGCTTAGGTCCAAAAAGTCCAGAATAATAATAGTCATATAGTAATAAAGTAGTTGAACTTATTCTCACTACATCATAGGAACAAGATTCTATGGCTATTTCCCCAATACAACCAAATTTTTAAAATTCAGACGTAAAAGTTTCAAATGTATTATATCTCCATAATGCCTTAGAATGAATCTTGACAGCTTTTTTTTTGTTTTAAACTATTCAACTTTCTGCTGCTTTCAGTACTTTAGAGACAAAACACATGGTACCAAGTTGGAAATAATGAAATCCAAGTTCTGGCTTCCCACTCCTTGGCATTCTTGATTGGATCATCCTTCCCCCAACAACTAGTGCTGAGGGGGTGAAATATCAAGTTGGTGTTACAGAGCAGAAACCTACACACACTGGAGAGTAAGAAAGTGGATTTCCTGCTGTGCTGAGATTTCATCCACTGCTGTAGGTCTCTTTTCCTCATTGTGGTTGTTGTTAGGTGCCATCGAGTTGGTACTGACCCATAGCGACCCTATGCACAGCAGAACGAAACACTACCCGATCCTGGGTCAACTTCACCACTGTTGCCACGCTTGAGTCCACTGATGCTGCCACTTGGCCAAACCATCTTGTTGGGGGTCTTTCTCATTTTCTCTGACCCTCCACCTTACAAACATGATATCCTTCTCCAGTCACTTGTCCCTCCTGACAATATGTCCGAAGTATGAAAGATGAAGTTTGGCCATCTTGACCTCCAAGGAGGACTCTGGCTGCACTTCTTCCAACACAGATCGTTGGTTCTATGGGCAGTTCATAGCACTTTAATATTCTCTTCCAATACCATAACTCAAAAGCATCAATTCTTTTCCTCATAGTCTTCATTAAAAGCAATAGGAAGTACAGTCTGCCAGTAAATTGATGGATGTGGATAAATTCAAATAAGAGATACTGAAATGGCCAATTAAAGCCTTGTGGGATGTTTTGAATGGTAACATGCTCTTGGTGATGTACTAATAAAGAAATTCTCTCAATAGGCAAAAGTTTTGTCCACCCCATGCAGTAAAAATCTCCAATTTATTCTGAGTGGATTTCTTATAGGCAGAACACTACATTCCCTCTATACCAAGGCATGGCAAGTTTCATCTTTCCTACTTGTGTTATTCATTCCATCCATACATTTTCCTTCAAATGTATGTTGTCACCCAAAGCAAAGAGAAGTGCAAACTGAAATGATTGGCATTTCAAAGAATTAGAAATAACATTAAGTTTTCAGGTACCTTGTGAGCAATGAGGTCACCTCAAATATTAACAATTTTGTACTGTGCCAATGGTACTTAGTTTTTAAAATGGAATCTTGAAGACTCCTTGCACCCTGCATGACCCTTTATTTCTGGGGTTGTACTGGAAGATCATTTAAAGCCATGTAGCTAAGCTGTATAATATTATAATTATACTGTCACACAAGAAGATTTCACATGAAATTAATGAAACACCATTCACCTCAGCAAAGACTTGTAGCAGCTCAGAGCACTCTCCCAGGGTGCACTTTTTCTAGATGAAATCTGTCTTTTACAAAACAGTAAAAAGGAAGCCTGGTATCAGAAGACAAAGTGCAATTCTGCTAAATGTTTTCCTCTCTTTTGTTTGCTTTCCTTAATATGGGGATATTAAAATTTTTCTATTCTCAAAAACAGAGGACTAATTAGAACAACAGACAACATTATAAGGAGAAAAATAAAAACAAAGAAACATGAAAATGTCCTATCACAAAGATATCCATGACTCCTTACTGGTCTCCCTACAAAGTAGAAAAGCAATTAATTTATTCTGGAGAATCCCAAAACTTTGTGTTCTCTCTCCAAAGGTAACATAGTTGGGGTTTTTTTGTTTTGCTTTTTTTCTTTTTTGACTTACCTTACTAAGTTTTATTGTTGTTGTTGTTGCTCAGTGCCTTTGATCCAGTTTCGACTTACAGAGACACTGCATAGGGTGTCGGAGCCTTTAAATCTTTGAGGGAGCAGAAAGCCTCATTTTTCTTCCACTGAGTGACTGGTGGACTTGAACTTCAGACCTTGTGGCTTACAATCCAGTGCTCATTGTATGAAGCCACTGCTCTTCCTGTATGAAATTTAAATAACTACAACTAGTTATTAGTTGCAGGAAAATAAAGTATACACCAACGTCAAATAACTAGTAAAATTTCAACAATTAGGTAAATCATTCTATTCCTTTAAGATGAGTTCCTATGGCATTAGTCTTTTAAAATTGTCCTACACTTTCTTGTTTGGATGGAACTGACAGTTTTATCCCTCACATTCTCTTTTGTTTACCAACACTCTATCTGTTATGCATTTATTTCCCCATATTCTGGCTGCATATTACATTCCTAAGCACATATTCATTGGACTGTATTCACATACTTACATTGCAGAACTGAATATAGAAGTTTCCATACAAGAAAGGGAGTCCTGGTGTGATTCTGTGAGTTAATGTGCTGGACAGCAAAGTCGGTTTGAACTGCAAGGTCAGTGGTTCAAGCTCACCTTAGAAAGCTTGTACAGAATCGCTGTGGGTTGGAACCTACTCAATGGCACTTAGCAACAACAACAACATACAAGAAGGACTCAACAATGCTGAGTCTGATTGGCTGTTTCACATCCTCTGATTCAGCAGAGGAGGCCTGGTATACAGCTGTATGATAAGTATTAGACTTCTAACCATTAGGCTGGAGGTTCAAATCTTCCAGACACTCCTTGGAAATATTATTCAGGGTTACTATGAGTTGGAACAACTTGTTATGAAAACAAAACTGTAACTACTCAATGGCACTTAACAACAACAAGAGTTCAGCCTCTTCTACAGCTTTTGGCATCATATTCAGTGGACACCAAAATTAAGCCATTTGGCCTGAAGCAGCCCTGGTAGGGTATTGGGTTACATTGGGTTACAGGGTCAGCAGTGTGAATGCACCAGCTACTAAGTCTAAAGAAAGATAAGGCCATCCTCACTCAGGAAGAGTTACATCTCAGAAAACCATAAAAGCAGTTCTACTCAGTCTATTAGGATCTCAATGAGTTGCAATTGACTTGATGGCAGTGCTTGGGTTGGTTGGAGGTGGTAACAGATTCAATTCCCATACAATGTTATCTCACCAACATCCACCACCCATCTGTCCATCAGTGGAGATGTGCAAGTTGCTAATGGTCCAATCAATTGTGGGAGACTCAATTCAGTGGCAGTTAACAACTCCAGCTGTAATCACCAGTAGCACACGAACTTTTCCTTTTTTCAGTATTACCTAGAACAGTCTTTAGTACATTGTAGACATTCAATGAATATTTTTTTAATGCATTAAATTATTACCAAAATTTGAAGATAGAGTATAGGGAGGAAAAGGCCATTTCAAATCCAATATCTTTGGATCAAGACCACACAGAACAATTATTTTCTAAATTTGGTAAATACACAAAGGAATTTGATTTTTCCCACAATATACAGAAACAAATGCAGGTTGCTATCAAAAATCGTTCCTTTCCAAGACTTATTTCAAAGTTTTGACTGTTTCACTTGTCTTCAGGTATAACATTTTTATACCTATCTCTTTCTGTGCTTTTCTCTGATTTCATTAATTTATATCACAAGTTTAGTTCAAACAAGCCATAGTTTTGAGGGTAATAGGGCAATATTAGAAAATAAAACTGTAACAATTGAACTGCCAACCAACACGCAAATTCTTAAAGGGGGGAAAAAAATCAGCCTACACACCAGAGAAAGGCAAACTTCAAAGGTAGATCTTAAATCTTAAAATATGGATGAACTCATTTTATGAAAAATATATGAACAGAAGTAAACTGTGATTCATTTTCAATAAAAATGCACTATGACCCTGATATTCCCATTTCTACTTACTTTCTTGGAACACACAACATATGGCACTTAAAAATGCATTTAACTCCTCTCCAGAGAGTATTAAACTTTTAAAGTATTAAAGAGTACCTGCCAATGAAAAGAAACTCATCTAAACTTGAAGATTAGGAGTTGCCTTCCCTCTGAATTCTAAGAAGCAAATTTTCACTTCTCTACACACATATGCATTTAACATACGTGTGAATTAATTCACCACAGTGTCCCACATTTATATTTCTGGACAATATGACATTTCTTTCCTCTGTAGTCTATGGTGAGAGTATTTCTCAGCTACTCACCTTGACCCACGATTGGATAAAAAGGTCATTAAAAGGTCACTGTAAAAAGTTAAGCTAGAAGGAATCTAAGGAAAATGTATGAGATTAGTCTTCCCCAGTACCAGCTTCCTAAAAACGTTAATGAAGATGTAGTGTTTCTTTGATCTCTTTCTAGGATTTTTCACATTTTAACCGAAGGCCAGCAAGATGACTTATAAATCTAATAAACACTGGGGTGTACCCTCTAGAAACAGAACTAGATGGAACAAACTGGAAAAGGTAGTAAAATTTGTTAACAGAAGGTGTTGGTCTAAAGCAGGAGTGGGAAACAATTTTTCCTGAAAAAAAAATTGATAACATATTTTTCAGGCCATAAAAAATTATTAACTTAAAAATTAGCCTGCTATATTTGGTCAAACATTTAATTAACTCACCTTAATGTGATGGTTCAAGCCAGATTCAGATGAGGCCGTGGAATGAGAACTATCATTGTTGATATCCAATGGATCTAGGCTGAAAGCAGAGAATATCAGAAAGATGGTTACCTATGCTTTATTGACTATGCAAAGGCTTTCTACTGTGTGGATCATGACAAGCTATGGACAACATTGTGAAGTATGAGTATTCCAGAACACTTATTTATGCTCATTAGGAATCTGTACATGGACTAAGAGGCAGTTGTTTAAACAGAAAATGGGAACACTGAATGGCTTAAAATTAAGAAAGGTGTGCAACAAGGTTGTATTCTTTCACCATATTTATTCAACCTGTATGCTGACCAAATAATCCAAGAAGCTGGGTTTTATAAAGAAAAACGTAGCATCAGGATTGGAGGAACACTCATTAACATCCTGCGATATGCAGATGAAACAACCTTGCTTGCTGAAAGTGAAGAAGACTTCAAATATTTACTTATGAAGATCAAAGAGCAAAACCTTCAGTATGGATTGCATTTCAATGTAAAGAAAACAAAAATTCTCACCACTGGACCAATAAATAACATTGTTATCAATGGAGAAAAGACTGAAGTTGTCAAGGACTTCATTCTTCTTAGATCAACTATCAACACTCATAGAAGCAGCCGTCAAGAAATCAAATGATGTATTGCATTAGGCAAATCTGTGGCGCAAGACCTTTTTAAAGTGTTGAAGAGCAAAGATGTCAGCTTGAGGACAAAGGTGCACCTGACCCAACCCATGGTCTTTTCAATAACCTCATTGCATGCGAAAGCTGGACAGTGAATAAGGAAGACCATAGAAGAATTGATGCTTTTGAGTTATGGTGTAGGAGAAGAATATTGGAAGTGCTTTGGGTTGCCAAAAGAACCAACAGATCTGTGTTGGAAGAAGTGCAGCCAGAGCGTTCCTTGGAGGCCAGGATGGCCAAACTTCATCTCTCGTAATTCGGACATATTGTCAGGAAGGATCAGTCTCTGGAGAAGGATATCATGTTTGGCAAGACCCCCAGTGAGATGGATTGGCAAAGTAGCAGCGTCAATAGGCTCAAGCGTGGTAACAGTAGGATCGGGCAGTGTTCGTTCTGTTGTGCATAAGGTCACTGTGAGTCAGTACTGACTCAATGGCACCTAACAACAACAACAACATGATGGACTCTTTGAGATGCCCTGTAGGATCAGCACTGAACTGTGAATCACAAGGTTGACAGTTCAAGCCTCAGAGAAGCTATTCCTCAGAGAAGCTACACAGGGTCACTATCAGTCAGAGCTATCCATGGCACTTAACAACAAAAATGTGATGGCTGAAACTGCGGTGCCTTGGCAGGGCCATACAAATAATTTTGTGTGCCTTATATGGACCGGGGTCAGATGTTCCCCACCCCTGGTCTAGAGAAAACTAATACAGTTTGAATTTTCAATGATTTTAAAGCATTTTATAAAGTAGATGGCATCTAGACTCAGCTGGTCCTTTATTGATAGAGAAATGGCACCAAAATCAGAATCTAAGTAAGGTATGTGTATACTGAAAGCTCTTAGTAAGATTCTACTCTTAGTGCTTTACATATTATCAGTAGTCTGCTAAACAGACCCATTTATTGAAGTCCAAAATGCAATGCCTAAAGGACTCTATATTCCTTGTTGTTGTGCCCCTTTGATGTGGTTCCAACTCATAGAGACCCTGTATAGAGTTTTCAAAAGCTGCTGGTGGGTTTGAATGACTGACCTCACAGTTACCAGTCCAGTGCTTATCTACAGTGTCACACCAGGTATTTCTTAAACAATTATATGAGACATATATTATTTTCCTTATTTTATGGGCAAGAAAACTAAGTTGTTCAAGATCATGGAATTAGTAAGTTAAAAAAAAAAAAAACCTATTTAAATTCAGATCTAGGATTGCTTGTTTTAAAAATATATATTTTTAACTTTGTGAAACTGCCTGTTAACTTTTTTTGCATGTTTTATTCTCATAATCTCAAAACCTACTGTGGTAGTCCTCATGTGGCACTGGAAGACAAGCATTGGGTCATAAGGTCAGTTTAAACCATTATGTAGATGGTTCAAACCCACCAGCTGCTTCTTGGAAACTCTATGTAGGGTCACTAACTCAGAACCAGCTTAATGGCATAACAAAGATACAGTTATATAGTTGATTACAATTCACTGAATACTTTTCCTTCCCATATTAAAATACCAGGTAACATTTCTTCTTTATTGTTGTTGCTGCTAAGCGCAGTCAAGTAGGTTCTACCCATAGCGACTCTGTAAAGGGTTTTCAAGGAGTAGCTGGTGAGTTTGAACCACCAACTTTGCCATTAAAATCAACTTTGTAGTACAGTACATTAACCCAGCGCACCACACCAGGACTCCTTTCTTTTTTATAAAGAAGTAAATGCCATTGAACAATTTATGGACTACAGAAATCTTCTATTCCCAAAATCAAACCAATATAATTGTACTACATTATTCTTTTAAAATGTTATTGGAGTATTGTTAGTATGGAGTCCTGTTGTGATGCTGTGGAATAAAGCACTAGACTACAAGGTCAGTTGGAACTACAAGGTCAGTGGTTTAAACTCACCAGCCACTCCTTGTTAACCATAGAGAGTCACTATGATTGGGAACTGAATTGATGGCACTTAACAACAATAATCAAAAGCTGTACTGAATCTAATATTAAGTCCATCATGCAAGTTCTAAATTAAGGTTACAATGTTTTTCTATTTTTTAATTTCTGTTTGCATTTTTTCAGCATTTCAGATTCCTTTCCAAAGTTGTTAATCATATCTTATCTCCTTTAATAAAACATGAATTGTTATTGCTTATTTTGTAACAACCACAATACATCTGTCAGCATTTTGTACTGTGGTGGTGTATGTTTTACTGTGATATTGGAAACTGTGTCACCATCGGTATTCTAAACACCAACACAGCACTGAAAGCAGGTTTCAGTAGAATGCCTAGACTAAGACAGACAGACTGGGAAGAGTGAGAGACAGACCACTATTGAAAGGTTAACCACTAAAACTTTTCAGAATAACATTGTCTAATATAGTGCCAGGTATGAGTCCTTCATGCTTGAAGGCACTCAAGATACTACTGGGAAGAGCTGCTTCCTCACAGTAGAACTGACCAAAATGATGCGAATGGAGTCAATTTTTAAGAACTTAACTTGCTGATAGGACACAAATCTAAATAAAAAGAGACAGATGTAAATATCCAATAACAATTAGAACATGAAATATGTGAAGTACAAATCTAGGAAAATTGGAAGTTGAAAATGAAATGCCTAAAGATTGATATCCTAGGCATTAGTGAGATGAAATGGACTGGTATGAGCCATTTTTAATTGGACATAAGGTTTACCATGCCAGGAATGAAAAACTGAAGAGGAATAATCATCATCAAAAACAACATTTCAAGGTCTATCTTGAAGTACATTGCTGGTTGTTGGCGGGGTCCAGCCTCGACAAGGAAGTGGGTTTCACGAAGTTGAAAGGTCTGGTAGGCGAAAGATATAGCATAGAGACAAAGAGACAATACAGACACAAAGAGACAGACACACAAGGTTGATGCAAGCTGACGGGCAGACAGTTCTGCTGCAGACATTGCACACGAAACTAACTCTAGGTGGGATGTCTGGAGAGGCGGGAGAGAAAGAAACACTCAGAGACCAGAGTGGTTACAAGCTGACAGGCAGATAGTCCTGCTGCCAAGAATGCATGAAGAACTATCTCTACCCCAGTCTTTTATTTTCTCTCTTTAAGGAAGAGATCTTTACGGAAGAAGAATGGGATTATTCAGATAAGACAATGCTTAATGATTCACAGAGACAATCTTTAAAATAAGTTAAGCCAGTAATCCTTTCTTGCTACAGTCCCAGGGAAGGTGAGAGACGAGTCTCAACCTTTCCAAGAAGGTGAGGTTTCAAACATTTAGCTTTATTTGTTAAGCTAGTAATCCTTTCTTCCATACTTCTGAAGCTCCTGGGAAGGTGAGAAACAGGTTTTAACCTTTTAATGAAGGCGATGTTTCGCCTCCACCTTCCTTTTCCTCGTTCCAGGTTCCATATCCAAATGCTACAATGTTTACTGTATCCTCAGGGGGAAGAAGAGCATCTGGATCAAACTGATTATACCCGGGGGTGGTCTGAGGGGGCTGCCACCATTGTCCTTTAAGCCAATACTCCCAGAATTTACCATTCCACCTTATTTACAAACCTTGAGTACTTCTGTTCTAAAACCTTTTTTTTTCATAATCCCGATATACTTGTTCCTGTTCTCCTGAGTCATTTGAGGAAGTTTTACTGCCTTGGTTCTAGGGGGAAGTTCGGTTTTATTATTGTACATGGATATCAAGAGCTCATGTTTTAAGTTAATATCAAACATAACTGAATAGTTAGATAGGGAGCAGTTCTGACATTCATCCCAGGTGGCTATAGCCTGTTCCTCAAAAAGATTTGTTCCCAGGACCCCATGCACTGCTAATACCTTCAAGGCAGTGACATTTACAGTGAAGCCATTAAAAGGGGCATTACGTACATTAACATTTTCCCAAAAGCTACAATTACCGGAGTTAGAAGCATAAAGAACAAGTACAGAATGAATAATATTAGAACCAGAGAGAAATGTACAAAGGTAGCCATCCAGTGAGTTCTCAAAAACCTATGAACCTGGTATGTCAGGAGGTCACTTCCTTGGCCCTCACGGTCCATGGTTCGCAATCCTGAGGAGGGCTCCAGAATTGGATTTTCATCCATCTTGTCACAGGGCTACAGCTTCTCAGTGCTTGCACATGTCATCCCTGACAGGTTGTAATAGGATAATATCCATACATTTAAATAGAAAACCACATAATACAATTATCATTCAAATTTAAGCCCCTGCCGCTAAATTCAATGATGATGAAATTGAAGAATTCTGTCATATTCTTAAGTCTGAAATTGACAAAACATGTAATCAAGATTCAATGACTACTAATGTTTGTAATGCCAAAGTTGGAAACAAAGAGGAAGGATCAGTAGTTGGAAAACATAACCTCAGTGATATAAACGATGCTTGGTATCACGTGATAGAATTCTGCAAAACCAGTGACTTATTCATTGCAAATACCTTTTCTCAGCAACATAAATGTCCACTGGACAGCTGGACCTCACTACATCAAATTTACTACATCTATGGGAAAAGACTATGCAGAAGCTCAATACACTCAGTTAAAACAATGACTGACTCCAGAAGAGATCATCAAATGCTCATATGCAAGTTCAGGCTGAAGACGAAGAAAATGAAAACAAATTTGAGTGAATTAAAATATTATCTGAACATATCCACCTGAATTTAGAGACCATCTCAAGAATAGATTTGATGCATTAGACTCTAATGACCCGATACCAGAAGAGTTGTGGAATGACATTAAGAACATCACACAGGAAGAAAGCAAAAGGTCATCAGAAAGAAAAGAAAAACATGTATATCAGAAGAGATTTTGAAACATGATTTTGAACACAGAAAAGCTAAAGTGAATGGAAGAAATGGTGAATGAAAGAATTGAACAGAAAATTTCATAAAACAATATGAGAAGAATAAGTAAACTACTATAATGAAATGTGCAGAGATAGAATTAGAAAACCTGAAGATAAGAACATGCTCAGCAAGTTCAACAAGTTAAAAGAAATGAAGAAAAAAGTTCAAGCCTCAGGTTACAATAATAAAGGATTCTACGGGCAAAATATCGTAAAATGCAAAAGCATCAAAAACTATGGAAAGAATACATAGTCTGTATACTAAAAAGAATTGGTTGATGCTCAACCACTTAAAATGGTACAATATGATCAAGAACTCATGGTAATGATGGAAGAAGATCAACCTCTCCTGAAAGCATTTGTGAAAAACAAGGCTCCAGGAAGCAAAGCAATTTAAATTGAAATGTTTTAACAAACTGATGCAGCAATGGAGATACTCATCTATGCCAAGACATTTGGAAGACAGCTGCCTAGCCAACAGATTGGAAGAGATGTGCCCATTCCAAAGAAATGTGACCCAATGAAATGTGGATACCATCAAACAATATCGTTAATATCACATACAAATAAAATTTTGCTGAAGATAATTTAAAAACGGTTATAGTGACATACAGGGTATGTCAGAAATTCAAGCTGGGTCAGAAGAGCATATGGAACTACAGATATCATTAATGATGTCACAAGGATCTTGCCTGAAAGCACAGACTACCAGAAAGTTGCTGCCTTGTGCTGTATTGTGCATTTGACAATGTGGATCATAACAAACTATGGATAAAATTGTGAAGAATGGGTATTCCTGAACAATTAATTGTGTTCATAAGGAACCTATAAATAGTCTAAGAAGGATTTATTAGAACAGAATAAGGGGATACTAAAAGAGTTAAAATCAGAAAAGGAACATGTAAGGTTTGTAAACTTTCACCATATTTATGCAATCTGTACTGAGAAAATAACCCAAGAAACTGGATTATGTGAGGAAAAACATGATGTTAGGATGATAAGAAGACTCATTAACAATTTGAAATATGTAGATGACACAATCTTGCTTGCTGCAAGCAAACAAGACTTTATATACAGTCTTTGATATGAACAACACCTTAGTATGAGGAAAATGAAAATCCTCAAAACTGGACCAATAAATAAAACCAAGAAAACAGGAAATGCCAAAGATCTCATATTGCTTGGATCCACAATCAAGAAAAAATGCAAGCCTTGACTTACATTTTGTAGGATTCTATGGGCAAAGTGGAGTCCTGGTTTGGTGCTGTAGGTTAATGTGCTAGACTGCAAAGTCAATTTGAACTGCAAGGTTGATGGTTCAAGCTCACCAGTCACTCCTTGGAAACCCTCTAGAGGGTCGCTATGGGTCAGAACCGACTCAATGGCACTTAACAACAACAACAACAATGGGCAAAGTATTATAATGAAATGTGCAAAGACTTGAAGTTAGAATATCAAAAGAGAAGAACATGTTCAGCATTTCTCAAGCTGAGGGAATTAAAGAAAAAAATTCAAGCCTTGAGTTGCCATATTGGCAAAATATTGAATGATGCAGAAAGCACCAAAATAAGATAGAATTACTGTACCAAAAAATAAATGGTCTATACGCAACCATTTCAAGAGGTAGCATATGATCAAGAGTCAATGATAATGAAGGACTAAGTCCAAGGTGCATTTAAGTCAATGGCAAAGAACAGGCATTGGTAATAGATTGAATACAAATTTAAATTTTCCAACAAGCATATGTAGCACTGGAGGCACTCACTTATCTATGCCAAGAAATTTGGAAGACAACTACATGGCCAACTGACTGAAAGAGATCAGAATTTGTGCCAACTCCAGAGACAGGTGACCCAATGTATTATATCACTGATATCCCATATGAGGATAGTTTTACTAAAGATAATACAAAAATGGCTGCAACCATACATAAAAGAGAGCTTCCAGAGGCTCAAGCAAGATTCAGAACAATACATGGAACAAGGGATATCATTGCTTAGGTCAGATGGATCTTGTCTGAGAGCAGAGAATACCAGAAATACATTTGCCTATGCTTTATTGACTATGCAAAGGCTTTCAGTTATGTGGCTCATGACATAATGTGGACAACATTGCAGAGAATAAGTATTCCATAGCACTTAACTGTGCTCATGAGGAACCTGTAAGAGCAGCTGATGTGTATCAGGAATGTATTCTTTCACCATATTTACTCATTCTGTATGGTGAGCAAATAATCTGAGAAACTGGATTATATGAAGAAAAATGTGGCATCAGGATTGGAGGAAGGTTCATTAACATTCTGCAATATGTAGATGATACAACCTTACTTATTGAAAGCAAAGAGAACTTAAAATACTTACTGATGAAGATCAAAGACCACAGGCTTGAGTAAGGATTGCACCTCAATGTAAAGAAAACAAAAATTCCTAACCGCTGGACCATTAAGCAATATCCATATAAATGGAGAAAAGATGGAAATTGTTAAAAACTTCATTTTTCTTGGATCAACCATCAACACTCATGGAAGCAACAGTCAACATACCAACCAACATATGCATTAGGTAAATCTGCTGCACAAGACTTTTTTTTGAAATGTTGAAGAGCAGAGATGTCAGTTTGAAAACTAAAGTGCACCTGACCCAAGCCATGGTATTTTCAATAACCTCATATTCATGTGAACATTGCACAGTGAATAAGGAAGATCATAGAAGAATTGATGGATTTGAGTTATTGTGTTGGAAGATAATATTGAAAGTACCATGGACTGCCAAAAGAATTACCAGATCTGTGTTGGATGAAGTACAGTCAGAGATCTCTTCAGAAGCCAGGGTGGCCCAGACTTCATCTCTCATACTTCAGATATATTGTTAGGAGGGACCAGTCCCTGGAGAAGAGTATCATGTTTGGTATAGTGAAGAATTCAAGAAAAAGAAGAAGAATCCCAATGAGATGGATGGACACAGTGGCAACTGCAGTGGTTTCAGTTGTAGCAATGATTGTGGGGTTGGCACAGGACCAGGCAGTGTTTCATTTTGTTGTGTGTAGGGTCACTATGAATCAGTACTGCTGACTTGATATCTCTAACAACAACAGCAACAACATGAACAAAATATTGAATGATGGCTTTTTTGCTGTGTACAGATTCCAATTGAATACAATTAAAATAAGATAGAAGGAATATGAAGATTTACCAAATGCAGAAGAAATGGTCAGTGGTGAATCCTTTAAAGAGATAGCATATGATCAAGAACTGATAGTACCGAGGGAAGATTCCAAGTTGTACTGAAGGAAGAAGTCCAAGCTGCACTGAAGGCATTGATGAAAAAACAAGGTTCCAGGAATTTGTGGAATACAGATCAAAATCTGTTAAGAACAACAAAAAAGAAATTGGGAAGACTATTTCCTGGTCAATCATTTGGAAGATATTCAGGTTTGTGTCCATTCCAAAGAAAGGTGACCCACCGGAATGTGGAAATCATTGAACAATATAATTAATATCCCATGCAAGTAAATTTTGCTCAAGATAATTCAAAACTGGTTGAAGCAGTATATTGACAAAGAACTGTCAGAAATTCAAGCCTGATTCAGAAGAAGATGTAGAGTGTGGGCTATCATTCCTGATGTCAGATGACTCTTGGCTGAAAGCAGAGGATAACAGAAAGATGTGTACTTGAGTTTTATTGCATACTGAAAGGGTTTCAACTATTTGGATCATAATGAACTGTTAATAACATTGCGAAGGATGAGTATTCCAGAACACTTACGTGTGTTTATGAGGAACCTAGAACAAGAGTCAGTCATTAAAACAGAACTAGACAATAAGGAATGGTTTAAATTTAGGAAAGGTATGAACCAGAGTCATAATAAACACTTATGAAAGCAGAAGTCAAGAAATCAAATGAAGTAGTGCATTAGGCAAACCTGCTGCAAAAGACCTCTTTAAAGTGTTAAAGGGCAAAGATATCAGCTTGAGTATTAAGGTGGAGTCCTGATAAGGAGCTATGGGATAAAGCACTGGACTGCAAAGTTTATTTGAAGCACAAGGTCAGCCGTTCAAACTTACCAACCACTCCTTGGAAACCCTAGAGCACCCAAGTCATGGTATTTTTAATTGCCTCGTGCATATGTGAAAGTTGGACAATGAATAAGGAAAACAGACCTTAGAAGAATACATGTATTTGAGTTATGGTGTTTGAAAAGAATATTTAAAATATCACGGTCTGCCTGAAGAACAAACAAATCTTTGTTGGAATAAATAAAGCCAGAATGCTTCTTAAACTGAGGATGGTTAGACTTTGTCTCTTACACTTTGGACATATTCTCTGTAGGTACCAGTCTTTGTTGAAGGACACCATGCTTGTAAAGTGAAGAGTCAGCCAAAAAGAGGAAGATCCCCAACAAGGACGGTACAGAGCTGGGCAGTGTTAGGTTCTGTTGTTCACAGGGTCACACTATGTATCAGAAGTGACTCAACAGCACCTAACGACAGTGTAACAACAAACCACTTTGGTTGTAAAAATAAATCAATAACCTTGTTTCACATTTAGAGTCCTAATTTTTATATGGAGTCCTAGTGTGGTGCTATGGGTTAATGCGCCAGATTGCAAAGCCATTTGAATTGCAAGGTCGGCGGTTCAATCTCACCAACTGCTCCTCGGAAACCCTATACAGGGTCGCTATGGGTCCTAACCAACTCGAAGGCACTTAACAACAACAACAACTTTTTATATGGAGTCCTAGTGTGGCACTGTGGGTTGAAAATGAAAGTCAGTTTGAATTGCAAGGTCAATGCTTCAAATTCACTAGACGCTCCTTGGAAAACCTATACAGACTGGACAGCACTTAACAGCACAACAACTTTTTATATAAGGACCCCTAGTAGAGGAATGGGTTATGTGTTGGACTGCTAACAGCAAGGTCAACAGTTTGAAACTGCCAGTTGCTCAATGGGAGAAAGGTGAGGTTTTATGGTCCCATAAGGATTTAAAGCGTTGGAAACCCTATACAGGGTTAATGTGATTGAAAACTGACTCATTGACACACCACTACCACCGTTTGCAGAGTCTGCTTTCTCCTTGGAGCCCTGGTGTGGCACTGTGGGGTAACGCGCTGGATTGCAAAGTCAGCAAAGTCAGTTTGACCCATAAGGACAGTGATTCATTCTCATCAGCCACTGCTTGGAGACCCTATACAGGCTCGTTATGGGTCAGAACTGACTCCATGCACTAACAACAAGAACATCTTTCTCTTTGGACAAATCCTATTGAAATCAGCTGACAGTCAATGAAAACTAAATTTTACCAGCAGTCGGAAGATCTAGACCAAATCCCAACTGTGACTTTTATCTGTCATTAAAATTTATTAAAAAACAAACAAACAACAAAACATCTACTTTCTTCTTCAGTGTTATTATTTACAGTCTAAAGAGAACACCTACCTCACAGATTTTTCAGTTGTAATGATAACACCCCTGTAAAAGTGCCTACACTCTAGGGCAAATAGGCATTGAAAAGCAATAACCATACAACTCTCCCCTTTCAAAGATCAAGAAATTGATACTCAGAAATTTAAGAGCCTTGTGGTTACTTGACAAGAAAGTGACAGGACTAAAATAGAATGCTGCTTTTATGAACATAGAATCTGGTATTCTCCAATGGACCAAAAAAACCCTAAGGTTTTTGTTGCGGACCGTGTAAGACTGGTCAGAGGTTCGAGGCCCTATAGGCCGGAGTGTAACAAATGAGGCCACTGGCAGTTAATGGCAAATTGTTTTTCATCTTAATATTGTTACATGTATTAATTTAATACACTGAGCCTTTGATAATCCACAGATAAATGTGATATTTTCCTAAAGCCTAAGACTAAAAGTTGCAAGGTCAAGCCTTTCTCCAAAAGGATTAACTAAAAATATCTTAGCTACTTCTCGGTTCTTTGTTCTATAGACAAAGAACCCATCCTCCCTAATCCCTTTTCCAGGTGCAGCCCATTCACCTGGGCATCTCCTGCAGAACTCTCACCTTCCCCCAACCTTCCCCCAACTGACCTCAGGGGCTATAGATATGTAAATTGGGCCTGAGAATCCAAGTTACAGGCCTAGGATTCGAACCAGTGAAGTACGATGTAAAGTTACCTGAATGTCTGGAAAATTACTGATGTTAGCTGTATCCTGTTTTGGTCCCTCCCAGCTTGATGTGAAGCTCCTCCCCTGAATAAAGCAGAGCCCCGGGCCTCCCCAGGTGTGCATTACGGGTTGGAAGGCATGCAGTAAAGATTGCAGGGCAGTGAGTTGCTGCCTGCAGAGGCCATGATGCCTGTAGTCCCAAGCCTGCCCACCAGTGATGTATCCACCCTGGCTTTGGGGTACCTCATTGTCTCCCTTCTTCTGTTTGTCTGTGTATTCTTTCGCTATCCCTATCGCCGCTGGATCTCCCCTCCTCGTGAACCAAACACTTGTGAACAACACAACTATGTCGAGGTCAGACCCCGGCAGGTTTTTGTTTATTTGATTGCTTGGCTTTTATTTTGCATTTAAAAGTAACAAGTTGTAGTATAAAAAAACCACCAAATTCTATTCAATATGAATTAATTGGGATGATGAATAATTGGGTGTAAGAATATAAATATAGATTTGTAGGATTATATTAAAAGAGTTCTTTCATAAATCACAATTCATGCTACCCATTATATGTCTAGGACTTCTGGTGTGGCACTGTAGGATGAGCACTGGATGGCGAACCACAAGGTCAGCAGTTTCAACCCACCAGCTGATCCTCAGAAACCCTGTAAGTGTCACTAAGAGTCAGAACTGACCAGATGACATTTAACAGCATCAGCAGCATTACATATCTGTGAAAAAGAAACCTGGGCCATTCAAAAACTATATGGAAAACACAAAGCAACAGCTGAATAGCTGAAGACGTGCTAGAGGCTATAAGGAAGCCTGAAATTCACTGATTCTAAAAAAATTCCATTACCACCTTGTTTACGCTTTTTTGTTTTGTTTTTTCCTCATAAGAGTCATGCACAATATAAAAAGAAAAACACTTACGCAGCATATCAGTTAAGGAGGAACTGAGTTTAATAGACTTTAAAATCTCTCAAAGGTTCTATACAGGTTAACAAAGATTATTGAAAGAAGGAATTGAAAAGTGAATTGAAAAATGGCTAAAAACATCTGTAAGCATGAAGAAAATTTTCTTTTTAAAAATATTCTCTTAGCTGTGAAATTACAACAATCTTTGTGGTTCCAAAATGAAACCCAAAATAAACTTTCCTGATTAAGCAATTAAATTTTAGCCAGCACAGGAATGATTGGAATTTTTTGATTTCCTCATTTGCTGAAATGACCATCTGGTTAACTTGGAGCAGTTGAATTCACCTAATACCTTCTCAGAATGAGAATGGACTGAACAAATGAATTGTCCTTCATGCCTGACTGCTTAGGACCCTCACTTTCTTGACCTTTCACCTCCTTTCTAGGCCAGAGAGCCAGCGCACCCCATGATTTCATTATAGTAGATTAGCTGTCACAAGCTGTTGCGATCCTCTAGCCAAGCTTAGCAATAGCATTGCAAGTCTTCATGGCCTCCTCCAAGGAATCAATGCTGTCTCTTTCTGCAGCAAGATGCTGGGCTCACAATACTTTGTCACCTTGAAAAGCAAATAACAAAGTATGTGGGAATGGCTAATGGACAAAAAGCAACAGAATACAGAAGTATTGAGAGTGTTCAGTCCACTCAGGATGAATTAAGACCTTGTAAACAAGTTTCTAAGGAATTTTGATGGCACAGCAGTTAAGTGCTGGGTTGCTACTGATAAGTCAGAGGTTCAAACACACTAGTTATTCCATGGGTGAAAGATACGGCAGTGTGTGTTAGAAATCTTATGAGGCAATTCTATTTTGCCCTAAAGTCTCTGAGTTAGAATTGGTTGACTACAATAAGTTTGGTTTCTGATTTTAAAATGAGTTTCTAATTGTACTTTCTTTCTTTCTAATGGTCTCCCAGATAAGTATTCATACTTATCTACAGTTTTTAAAATCTGAAGATAGCACTATCAGGATTGCAAATGAGCAAATTTCTAACAAATGGTAATCTAGGAATCCTGGTATGGGGCTATGGGTTAATGCGCTGGACTGCAAAGTTGATTTAAACCACAAGGTGCGATGGTTCAAGTTCACAAACTGCTCTTTGAAAACCATATACAAGTTTGCTATGGGTCAGAACCAACTCCATGACACTTATTAACAAAAACAATAATTGGAACAGAGAATGTATGAAGTATGAATATAGGAAAACTGTAATTTGTTAACAACGAAATGGAACAGGTAAACAGATATCATAGGGTTAGTGAGCTGAAATGGACTGGTATTGGCCATTCTGAATCTGAAAATCACACAGTTTACTTTTCTGGGAATGAAAAATTGAAGAGGAATGGCATCATATTCATCATCAAAAAAAAAATTTCAAAATCTAGCTATCTTGAAGTACAGTGCTATCTGATAGAATAATATCCAAACGCTCACAGACAAGACCAGTTGATACCATTATTATTCAAATTTATGCACCAACCAATAAAGCCAGTGATGATAATAATATTTAATAATGGTTGACAGTTCAAGCTCACCAGACACTCCTACGAAATCCTATATAGGGTTACCATGAGCTGGAACTGACTCAACAGCACTTAACAACAACAACAACATGGAAGGAGATGGTGGAAAATACTCCATATCATCAGTCAAAACAAGACCAGGGACAGACTGGAACAGACCACCAATTATTGAGATGTAAGTTCAGGCTGAAGACAAAGAAAATTCAAACAAGACCACTACAGTCAAAATATGATCTTGAACAAATTCCTTCTGAATTTAAACATCATCTGAAGAATAAAGTTGATGAATTGGATACAAGTAACCTAAGACCAGAAGAGCTATGGGATAAGATTAAGAGCATCATACAGGAAGAAAGCAAAAAGTCATTAAGAAGACAAGAAAGAAGGAAAATATCAAAATGGATGTCAGAAGAGATTCAGAAACTTGTTCTCCGTTGCACAGATCCTAAAGCAACTGAAAGAAATGAGAAATGAAAGAGCTGAGTGGAAAAATTTAAAGGGCAGCTGGAAAACAAAGTCAAGTATTATAATGAAATGTACAAATACCTGGAGTCAGAAAGCCAAAAGGGAAGAGCATGCTCAGTATTTCTTTATCTGAAAGATATGAAGGGAAAAATTCAATCCTCATCTTAATATATTTAAGGATTGTGTGGCATTGTGGGTTAATGCACTGGCAATGTGGGTTAATGATTGGAACTACAAGGCCAGCATTTCAAACTCATTAGTAGCTCTTTGGAAACCCTATACAGGCTAACTATAAATCAGAACTGACTCGATAGTATTTACCAACAATGGGGAAAATATCAAGCAAGGCAGAAAGTATCAAAAGAATCTGGAAATAATAGACAGAGTTACTGTACAAAAAGAAATGGTCAATGTTCAACCATTTCAAGAGGTAGCATATGATCAAGAGCTAATGATACTGAAGGAAGAAGACCAAGGTGCACTGAAGGCATTGGTAAAGAACAAAGTTCTGGAAACTGGAGAAATACAAATTGAAATATTTCAACAAACTGAGGCAGCATTGGAGGCACTCACTCATCTATCCCAAGAAATTTAGAAGACAAATACCTAGCCAACTGATTGAGAGAGGTTCATATTTGTGTCTATCCCAACAGAGTGCAGCAATCATCAGACAATATCAACAATATCACATGCAAATAAAATTTTGTTAAAGAAAACTCAGAAATGACCGTAATAGTACATTGTTAGGGAGCTTCCAGAGGTTCAGGACTGATTAAGATGGGGACTTAGAACAAAGATGTAAGATGTAAGATGGACCTTTAGTAAAAGCAGAGAATATCAGAAAGATGTTTACCTGTACTTTATTGACTACTTAAGGCCTTCAATTGTGTGAATTATGATGAACTATGTAGTGATTATGAATTGGGCTGTGAACCACAAGGTCAGCAGTTCGAAGCTACCAGCTGTTCTGCAGGAGAAAGATGAAGCTTTCTGCTCCTGTAAAGATTTACAGCTTCAGAAACCCTAGATAGAGTCGCTATGAGTTGGAACCAACTCCATGGCACATAACCACCACCACCATGGACAACAATGCAGAGATTGAGTATACTGGAAGAATTAACTGTGCTCATGAAGAACTTGTACATAGATTGAGAAAGGTGTTGGAACAGAACAAGGGGACAATGTATAGTTTAAAATCAGGAAAGGCGTGTGACAAGGCTGTATTCTTTCACCATGTTTATTCAATCTTTACTCTGAGGAAATAATTCAAGAAGCTAGATTACATGAAGAGGAACACAGCATTAGGATTGGAGGAAGATTCATTAACAACCTGCGATATGCAGATGATACAACCTTGCTGGATATAAGAGAACTTAAATTACTTATTGATGAAGATCAAAGATCACAGCCCTCAGTATTGGTTGTTCCTCAATGTAAAAAAATAAAAATCCTCACATCTGTACCAAAAAATAGCACAGATAAATAGAGAATAGATTGAAGTTAAAGACTTCATTTTCTTCGGATCAATCAACAACTCTCACGGAAGCAACAGTCAAGAATCAAATGGTGTATTGCATTAGGCAAATCAGCTGCATAAGGCCTCTTTAAAGTGTTCAAGAAGCGTACAGATGTCAGTTTCATGACTAAGGGACACCTGACCCAAATCATGGTATTTTCAACAGCTTGATATACATGTGAATAAATAAGGAAGACCACAGAACAACTGATGAAAGTGACTTATCTTGTTGAAAGAGAATATTAAAAGTATCACAGGCTTCCAGAAAAACAAGCAAATCTGTGTTGGAAGAACTAGAGCCAACATGCTCCTTAGAAACAAGACTGGCCAGACTTTGTCTCTTACACTTCAGATATATTATGAAGAGGGTCCAGTCCCTAGAAAAGGACATCATGCTTTGTAAAGTGGAGGGTCAGTGAAAAAGAGGAAGACCCCAATGGGAATGATTTGCACAGTGGCAGCTGCACTGGGCACACACATAGCAATGATTGTTAGATTGGCACAGGACTGAGTAGTCATGTTTCGTTCTGCTGTGCATAAGGTTGCTGTGAGTTAGTGACTTGATGGCATCTAACAACAATAACAACTGCAAGGTCAGTTTTCCAATTCATCAGCTGAGGAAGAAGAGGCTGTCTGTTCATGTAAGGATTTACTGTTCTAGAAACCCCAAGTAGTGTCACTATTTTTAACTCAGAATTGACTCAGTGACAGTGTTTTTTTTTTTTTTGTTTGTTTGTTTGTTTTCTCATTTTATAGGTTGGTGATTACACTGGGCCCACCTGGATAATCCAAGATAATCTCTGTATTTTAAATTCAAGTGATTAGGACTGTTAATTCCATTTGGAACACTAATCTCTTTAGCCACATAGCCTAACTCATTCACAGGTGGCAGGGATTAGAAAGTGTACATTTTTGGAGGGTCATTGTTCTATCTACCACAAGCATATTCTATTATTTCAGGTTCACAATAATTCTATGAGAAACACAATGATCCTTATTATACAGACAAGAAAACTAAGTCTCCAAGAGGCTAGTTAATTTTCCAAGGTCACAGAGCTACGAAGTAGTAAAGATTAGATTTAGAACCAGTTCAATCTGACACAGACAACAGTACTCTTTCACCCAAATACTTAAAAACAGTTTTCTAGGCAACCCTGGAATTTTCTCTCACTTCCAGTCTCCCCACTCTAGTCTCACAGAAAACACCTACAGGAGAAACCATTTCTACAGAAATTCTTTCTCTCCTACTTTCTGACCTTGCTTGGATATATGCAAGAATATTTATAAAAGATACACATTAATAACTTTTCTAGAAATGGATTGCTTTAACTCCAGCTTAGCCAGATCCAATGAAATTTATGGCATCCTTCTAAGAGAATTGATTCAGATTTCTTCACCGATTTCAGCAATTGGTTACTTCCCTTGCAGATAAGCATAAAAAAGATCCATGTTGTTTTCAGTTGCCATCCAATCAGTTCCAACTTATGGTGACCCTATGTAACACAGAACAAACCAGTTTTGGGTCCTGTGCCTTTCTTTCAGTCATTCTTATACTTGACCCCATGTTTGAAGCCTTCCTCTTTTTCACTAACTGTCTATTTTACCATGTATGATATCTTTCTCTAGGGACTGGTCCCTCCTGATAATATATCCAGTGTAAAACTTACTGCTACTACCATTGTAGTTCTTACAAGCATGGGTAAGCACAAGCAAAATGTGTTTAAACATGTTTTCTGTCATCAAATATGTCTGCAGAATAGTATTCTCAGTAATACATGTGCCTTGTTTTCATTAGGGTGTCTTTAAAAAATATTTCTTGTGCCAAGGAAAAAAATGATTTTAACAAGAAACTCAACTGGACATCTTCCCAAATCACTGAAGTTTTATAAGTTTACAGGGATGCTGCCCGGCATAAAAAATCAATTTTTAGATGAATCAAGTGTTTTCAGAAAGATTGGGAAGAAATTATACAAGAGTCAAGTGAGGGAAGATCATGGTCTCAACAAATGAAGTAACTGGTTGAAATCCAGAAACAGGTACAAAAAGACTAAAATTATCATTGAAGAGTTAGCTGCTTAAGTTGGGACCTCACATGGTTCAGCATTTTCCAATTTGGGCAAGCATCTTGGTCTCTTGGCAAGTTTTCTGCTCCATGGTGTCAAAACTGTTGCATAATGCTGACTAACTCATAGGGCTGATAATACCATCAGACCTTTAAACATGATCAAAGCTAATGAAGAGGATGACAAATTGTAAGCAGGGCAGAGTCTTGGATTTACCAACATGATCTGGAGAGCAAAGTCTGATCAAAACATGGCTTCTCTAGTTAAATTTAAGGCACAGAGGTCTAGAATTTAACTGGAATTTAAGGTGGCCATTGCTCTTTGGGACACTGACAGAGTTTCTCAAAGTATACAGGATGGTCACACTGGGTTATTATGAAGAAATTTAATAAAGTGGAAAAGTGTACTGGTGAGAAAAAGGCCAGGGAAATTGTACCCAGGGATTTTTTTCCCCATTATCTGCTCATTCTTTGAGGGTAGCAAGAACTATCCTGTAAGAATTTCATGAGGAAACCTTACCCTATCCACCCTTTTGAACTGATCTTGCCCCTGATGATGAGAGTATTAGAACTTCTGTTTTCACATGATATAAACCAATTGACAGAATTCAGCAGATAAGGCTTATAGAAATGGAAACACCACCTTCAGACATATTAAGATCTAGATGGAGGATATATCTAGATTCACGTTTAGATATTTTTGTTTAATAAAGGTTTCTATGACTATATATGAGTCCTGGTGTGGTGTTGTGGGTTAATGTGCTAGACTGCAAAGTTGGTTTGAAACGAAAGGTCAGAAGCTCAAGTTCACCAGCTGCTCCTCAGAAAGTCTTCACAGGTTGCAATGGGTAGGAAGCGACTTGACGGCACTTAACGACAAAATGACTATATGTGATAGTGGTGGTAGTGGACTGTGGAGTTGGTTCTGACTTATAGCAATCTTATACAGGGTTTCTGATATTGTGAATATTTTCTGGAGCAGAAAGTCTCATCTTTCTCCCATGTAATACCTGGTAGTTTAAAACTGCTGACCTTGAGGTTAGTAGCCCCACTTGTAAATACTATGCTATCAGAGCTCCTTAAATGACTATATTTGTTTGGTGCCGTCGAGTCGGTTCTGACCCATAGCGACCCTGTACAGGGTTTGTGAGGCTGTAAATCTTTACGGGAGAAGAATGCCTCATCTTTCTCCCGTGGAGCGGCTGGTAGTTTCAAACTGCTGGCCTTAAGGTTCTCAGCCTGATTCGTAACCACTACACTACCAGAGCTCCGTAAATGACTATATAGGAGTTCTATTTCTGTTTAATAAAGTTTTTATGACTACACAGGAGTCCTGGTGTGTAGCTGCACTGCAATGTTGGCAGTTCAAACTCAGCAGCTACTCATTAAACCCTTTGCAGAGTCTCTGTCAGTCGGAACCGAATTGATGGCAGTTAACAACAACAACAATAACATGACCACATAAGCATTTTTAACTTACCATCTTAGGAACTGACTCAATGGCACTTAATAATAGCAAGACATAATATTTTTCCTTTGACAATGTTTTCTTGGCTACTTTTACTTGTTGATTTTTTCCACCTGACCTTTAATATTTGTTTTTCTAACTTCATAAAAATGTTTATTGGTATTTTTATTAGGTGTTAAGTGTTAAATTTATAATTAAACAAATAATTTTGATATAACTGACATCTTAATAATAATCAGTTGTTCTAGCTAAGAATGATGCTTTGTAATACATTTATTCAAGTGTACTTTTGTGTCCTTTGGAAGCATCTCTTTTTACTTTCTTTTCCTTTTCTAATTTGATGCTTGCAAATGGAACTATTGATTTCTACATGTTAATTTTATATCCTGCTACCTAACTGAGTTCTTTTATTATTTAAATTATTTTTATTATTGATTCACTAGGATTTTCAGATAATCTATCATATAGTATACAATCAGAGGTATTTTTATTTCTTTTTCACCTCTACATATGCCTACAGTAGATTTCTCTCTTATAATTGCATCGGATGTTCACTCCTGTATTATGTTAAAACAGCATTAGTAATACTGGATATCTCAGCATCTTTCCTGACTTAAGTGGAAATGCCCCTAGTAATTTTTCATTAAGATACTGGTTTTATGACAAAGATACGCACACACAAGAAATCATCCCAAAAAGCGTCTGTGTCCTATTTTCTTAAAGGTTTTTACCAGGAAGTAGCTTTGAATTTTGCCCATGTTTTCTTTTAAACATGTATAGAGACAATTATATAATCTTCTTCTTTAGATTATTTACATAGTATATGCTAATAATGTTGCTGTTGTTATTAAGTGCCATCAAATATATTTTGACTCATAGC
>NW_006408538.1:6786201-6800897 GCF_000296735.1 Chrysochloris asiatica | reverse complement strand
TTTTTTTTTTTTTTTGGACTCTTTTTATGAGCTTTAAATATCAATACTTGTTCATAAAAGGAAATATTTTCCTTAATTTTCAGTAAAGGCATACCATGGAGATATTGTAGGTTTGGTTTCATATCACCATAATAAAGTGATTATTGAAATAAAGCTAGTTACACAAGGTGTTGATTCTCTAATGCCTATAAAAGTTAGGTGTGCAGTATAATGTAGTCTACTGAGCTGCAATAGCATTATAAAATGTTTGAAAATGACCAAAATGTAACACATACACATGAGTGAAGATATTTGTTAGAAAACTGGCTCCAATAGACTTACTCTATAAAGGGTTGCCATAACGCTTAGGCTTGTAAAATTTAAAACATGTGTATCTGAGAAGTATAGTATAATGAAGCATAATAAAACAAGGCATACCTGTGTTCTGAAACAACGCCTAGAACACTGGGGCTGATGAATCTCTGAAAGTTTCTTAGAATTCTCCTATAAGCCTAACTGGGCCTTAGGGAGAGGGACGTTGATTATCTCAACACTGTCTGTAATTTAAGATTTTATTTTTAATAATGCAGTCTACCAAAACAGACCATTTCAAAAACAAGTATCTATTTTAATTAGGTTTTTAAAATGTATTTATATTAAGAAATACAAAGAAGCTTCTTCCACTTTCTAATAGCTTTTCTTTGCTTCCACTGTTAATTCCACTTTGACATGTCTTTGCTTCTACCTTTGTGCATTCTTCCTTTTTATTGATCCAATAATTTTGATAATTGACAAAAAAAAAATTTGAGTTGGTAATTAGAGCTATCATTTTTCTATTTCCTATCACATTAAAATTTGCTTTTATATTCATACTTAATTTATACTTTCCTTTAGTTTATTTTGTAATTACTTTTTCCAAGTTTTAAGGTAGATATTCAATCAATTTATTGTCATTCTTTCAGCTTATTTGATAAATTATCTTGTAATATATATTTTTCTCATTAATTTTATTGTATTATAATTCAAGACTGCTATTTATAATATTCCTACTTAATGGGATTATTGATCTTAGAGATCCATTATATGACTATTTTTAACTCCAAATTTTATACCCTAACCAGTTGCATATTAGTCTTTCATTCTCATTACCATTTTTGCTTTACTCATAGATTCTCTCTCTCAGTAAAGGTATACCTTTACTGATATATATATATAGATAGATGGATAGATAGGTAGGTAGGTAGATAAAGGGAATCTTGAATAGCAATCTTGAATAATAATACAATAAAGCAGATACCATTAACTAAAACAAAATGCAAAAAAAAGTTATTCAACTGGAAATTTCAATTAAGAAATTTCTAGGTAAATTTGTTTTCCTAAAAAAATGATGAAAACATAACATCAGAAATAAAATTAAGTAATGAGAAAAATATATATTACAAGACAATTTTATCAAGTATGTATGGAGTCCTGATGTGCAGCTGTGGGCTAATGCATCAGACTGTGAAGTTGTTTGAATTGTAAGGTTGGTGGTTCAAGCTCACCGGCTGCTCCTTGGAAACCCTATAAAGGGTCACTATGGGTGGGAATCGACTCAACAGCACTTACCAACAACAACACACACACACACACACACATATATATATACATATATGTACATATATGTTGTTGTTGTTATGTGCTGAGGAGTCAGTTCCGACTCATAGCGACCCTGTACAGGGTTTCCGAGGCTGTAAATCTTCACGGGAGCAGAAGGCCTCATCTGTCTCCCGTGGAACGGCTGGTAGTTTCGAACTGCTGTCCCTGAGGTTTGCAGCCTGATTCATAATCACTACGGTACCGGAGCACTCTCTCTCTCTCTGTATATATATATATATATATACAGAGAGAGAGAGAGAGAGAGAGAGAGAGATAGATAGATAGATAGATAGATAGATAGATAGATAGATAGATAGATAGATAGATATAGATATAGACATAGACATATAGATAGATAGATAGATAGATAGAGATATAGGTATATAGATATAGAATGTAAATATCTGCCAATAGTTCTTTTGCTATTTTTGCACTCATCTTTTGGTTTAATATCCCTCATCCTCCGTAGATTTCTCAAAAGGGACTCTTGGGTATAGAATTTCCTAGGTTATTTTAATATACTGATTCCTTTTATTGTTTCCTATAACCTTGACAACTATAGAAGCGTTTCGTTGGATATACTATCCTAGATTCACATTTCCTTTTATTTAAGTACTCCACCGTTGCCCTGCTCCTCATGTTACTTTTATAAAAAAACAAATTCTGCCTTAATTTTGTTGTCCTTTTCAGTATATGATTTTTTTTTTTGGCCTAGAAACTTGATTTTTTCTTTTTTTTTAATCATTAAAACCTAACAGCTTTACTAGGATGTGTCTTTAAGTTGATTATTCTTGGTTAATTTTTTTTCTTTTTCTCAAAAATCCAACCAGCACCTTCAATAAAGTCCATGAAATTCTGAAACTTTATTATAATCATTATAAATATTTGTAAAAGGTTTTCCAGGAGTATGGTTTTAAACATCACTTCTTTTCAATTACTTTCATTTTCTCCTTCAGGTAAGAAATCTATTTCTTCTTCGGCTCTCTTCTATTTCTTCTATTTTCTCTCTGACTCTTTTCCTTTTCTCATTTCATTCTCTTGTTGATTTTTATGCTCTATTTCTGTACCCACTACTTCAGTCTCTTTTCCACTAGAAATTTTGTACTTCATAATTCATTTCTGAATTAATTATGCCATTTTCCTCCTTGCTTTCCTTAATGCAATCAAAAGTTTCTTCCTTGTTTTTATCCATTCCCATACATGGATTTCAATTCTCAATTCAAAGTGGATTTTCATATTCCCAAGTGCTTCCTTGTAATAGATTTAATAGTTTGGGGTGTTGTCTTACTATTTTCTTCATTCTATGGCTCTTTTTTTGAGGAGAGGATTATCCTCTTGTGTTTTTCATCTTCTTAAAAAAGAAATGAAATTGTTTATCTTTTTCTCTTAATTTTGTTGCAGTAGGAGTTTTTCAGAATCTCCTGTTCTCTGGCACCCTCTTCTGTCAGTATAATAAAGTATAAGCACTTTAGTTTATTTTTGTTTGTTTTGAGGGAAGGGGAGGGGATGCAAGTTCTCTGAACTTTTTGTTCTCTCTTGTCTTGTTGTTTGACTTACAGTGACCCTAACTTATAGTGACTCTGAAGAGTAGCCGGTGAGTATGAACTGCCAACCTTGTGATTTACAGTCCAGTGCTGATTCTACAGCATCACACCAGGAGTCATTTTGTCATGCAGAATTCTTTTGTTTTGTTTTGTTTTTTCTTGCTTCTTTTACTATTTGCCATCCAATGGGATCGGGACAGAGAAACAAAAATAATAAAACAACTTTATTTCCTCTTTTCTTACCCCTTTTTCCCTTCTTCAGTAGCTCTGGATTTTAAACATTATACATTTTAAGTTCCTTATCTATAGTTTATATACTGATATATCAGGACAATTTTCTACACTTAAATTGGACTCAGTCTTATTGACAGTGGTTTTTAGATCAATTTAATAATTAATGGCATCCTGGTGTAGTGCTGTTAAATAAGCATTGCACTGCTAACCTCAAGGTCACAGGTTCAAGGTTAGCTGTTCCTCTGAGAACCTTAAACAGGGTCGCCATGAGTCAGAAGTGAATAGAGGACAGTTAACAATACCTAATGTTATAGCCCTCTCTTCCTGGCAGTTGTTTGGGATCTGTCTCTGCTTGGTTGAGGAGGAAAGGAACAGGACAGGAAAGTGAGACCACTTTCTTTTTCAGTTAGATTTACAATAAAGTTTCGGCATTCTCTGATTTCATTTATGCTCAGAGCATGAATTTTGCATAATTTTATTTTTTCCTTCTTTTTATTCTCTATTGTCTTTGAATAAAATATTAGGAGCCATCGACTTAGACAACATCATTGCCTCTTGATATCAGAAATTATCACCTCAAATATTTTATCACGCATTAGATTTTTCCAACTTGCTCCAATAACATTTGAGTTTTGCCAATATGCCTAAATCTTCCTATCCATGCTATTTTAATCCACTTTAACAGTGATAATTAACAGCCCTAGAGGCAAAAAAAAAAAAAAAAAATGCAACTGGACATGCCACAAGCACTTACACATATTATGTTCAGTTGCTCAGTGTCCAGTTCTAGCTAGGCATAAATGTTAGCATTACTACATGGAAAATTATTAGCAGTATCAATATGTCTTTAGAATACACCTTAGATTTCACATAATGCTTTTTTTTAATTGAAAGAGAATCCCAAGTTTATTAGCATAAATATGCATTAGATGTGTGATTTGTTGTTGTTGTTGGCAGCTTATTTCACCAGATAGCCAAGATCCTAATACTAGCATCTTTGGATATCACATCCCTTTCCCCCATTGCCTACACATAAAGCACCACCACCATTCCTCTAACAATTGTTGGACTCTGGTGGCTAGCATGTTGCTATGATACTAGAGGATATGCCACTAGCATTTTTTAAATATCAGCAGGGTCACCCATTGTGAACAGCTTTCAGCAGAGCTTCAAGACTAAGACAGACTAGGTAGAAAGAGATGGGGACAACTTCCAAATGTTTAGACACTGAAAACCTTTAAAGTAGAAACATTGTCAGATGTAGTGTCAGAAGATGAAAACATTATAAATAGTAACAGGATATTGTCTCCTATAATGTTGGAAGATAAGCCCTTCAGGTTGAAAGTACTCAAAATATGATGGAGGAAGAGTTACCTCTTCAAAATAGGGTCCACCATAGGGATGTGAATGGAGTAAAGTTTTTAGGACATTTATTTGCTGGTGGGGCACAACTCAAAATGAGAAGAAATGAATGCAAATGAAACCTTTAATAATCATAACATGTAACATATGAAATATAAATCTAGAAATATTGGAAGTTGTCACAATGAAATGGAATGTATGAATGTCAATACCCTAGACATTAATGAGCTTAAATTGACTGGTATTAGTCATTTCAAATCTGACAATAATATATTTTACTATGCCAGCAATGACAAATTCAATAGAAATGATGCGGCATTCATTGTGAAAAATAAGATTTCAAGATCCATTTTGCTGTCTGTGATAGGATAATATCCATAGACCTACAAACATGACCAGTTAATACTATCATTATTCAAATTTACACACCAACTACCAAATCCAGTGATGATGAAATTGAAGAATTCTACCAGCTTCTTCGGACTGATATTGATCAAATATGCAATCTAGATGCATTGCTAATTATTGATGAATACTGGAATGTGAAAGCTGGAAACAAACAGGAAGGATCTGTAGTTGGGAAATAAGGCCTTGGTGATAAAAATGATACTGAAGACCACATGATAGAATTTATTTTTTCTACATGATTGAATTTTATAAGACCAACCACTTATTCATTACAAATAACTTTTTAAAACAACATAAAAGGGCTTCACCAGATGGCATACACAGTAAGCCAACTGCCTACATCTCTCATGAAACGACTATGGAAAAACCCAATATCATCAGTTAAAACAGGGCCAGAGGCAGAGGCAAAGTTCAAGCTGAACCTGAATAAAATGAAAACAACTCCACAAAAGCCAAAATATGACCTTGAATATATCCCACCTGAATTTAGAAACCATCTCAAGAACAGATTTTATGCATTAAACACTAATGACCAAAGATCAGAAGAGTTGTGGGATGATACCAAGAACATCAAACTGGAAGAGAGCAAAAGATCATTAAAAAGACAGGAAAGAAAGAGAAGACCAAAATGGCTATCAGAAAAGACTCTGACTCTTTTTCTGGAGTACAGAGAAGCTAAACCAACTGGAAGAAATTAGGCAGTAAAATAGATAAACAGTAAATGCCAAAGGGCTGCTCAAAAGGACAAAAGTCAGATATTATAATGAATTGTGCAAAGACCTGAATGTACAAAATCAAACATAAGAGCACACTGAGCATTTCTCAAGCTGAAAGAACTGAACAAAAAAGTCAGGTTTTGACTTGAAATATTGAAGGATTCTATGGGCAAAATGTGGAAAGATGAGATAGCATAGAAAGAAGATGGAAAGTATACACAGTCATTGTATCAACAAGAAATGGTCAATGTTCAACCATTTCAAGTGGTACCATATGATCAAGAACCAGCAGTACTGAAAGAACATGTCCAAGGTACATTGAAGGCATTGGCAAAAAATAAGACTCCGGGAACTGATAGACTACAAACTGAAATCTTTGAACAAACTAGTGAAGCGACGGAGACGCTCACCCATTTCATTTATGTCAAGAAATTTGGAAGACAGCTACCTGGCCAAATGACTGGAAGAGATCCATATTTGTACCCAGATAGAAGTAACCTAGAGGAACGTGGAAATCATTGGACAATATCATTAATATCCAATGCAAGTAAAATGTTTCGTTGTAACATGCACTGACAGAGAACTGTCAGAAATTCAAGGCAGATCCAGAAGATGGTGTGAAGCTAGGGATATCATTGCTGATGTCAAATGAATCTTGGCTGAAAGTAGAGACTACCAGAGAAATGTTTACTTGTGCTTTATTGACAATTCAAAGATGTTGCCCTTTGTGGATCATGACAAACTATGGATAACATTCTGAAGAATGTATAGTGCAAAACATTTAATTTTGCTCAAGAAGAACATGTTCATAGACTAAGAACAGAACAAGTTTCTGTTCTGATAATGAATGGTTTAAAATCAGGAAAGGTGTGTTCAATGGGCTCAAGCAAAACAACAATTGTGAGAATGGTGTAGGATGACAACTGTTTCGTTCCATTATGCATTGGGTCACAATGAGTCTTACAGAGTTGCATAGGGTTTCCAAGGAATGGCTAGTGAATTGGAACTGCTGACCTTGTGGTTAGCAGTCCAGTGCTTGCCCTACAGTACCACACCAGGACTTGTACACATAGAGAGTCCTCAACAAACTTTCTGTGCATAATAGTTGTTTTGCAAATATATGTGCTATTTGAGTAAGTAATGTATACAAAAAATGCTAAAATGAGATTCATTTATACTAAAAAATACTAGTAAATACAATGTCTTATTCAAAGTTTAAGAAAGAAAAATATACTTTTCATACATTGCATGTGTTTGGAAACTATATTTCCAAAACTTTATTTACTGAATAATGAACAATTGTTCAATATTCAAACAGTATTTGTCAAGGTTATCTGTGGAAAAATAAATATAAGAAACAAACAGCTATCAAAAAGGTAACCAAAATTTTTAATAAGAATAAATACTAAGAATAAGTAATCAAATATCTAATTACAAGCATTATAAAAACAATGAAATTTCTATGTACAGTTTCATGTTAAAAGCTTGTTTTAACTAGAAAATCTTAAGTGGCCATATTTTACAAAACTTTCTCAATACTAGAAGCTGCCCGAAGCCTATACATCATTCTTTCATTCCTAGAACTATTGTCAATAATAATTGACTTATAAAAATGCTCTTTTTCTGTATACTAAATAAAATATAGACAAATTGACACATATAAAGACATATAGATGCATGAAATATTTTAAAAGTCATTACATTCAAGCAAATATTTTAATTGATTTCTAATCTTATTTCTTTCAAAATGCATGAAAAGTTTCATAAAATGATTTCCTGTGATTTGTGGGTTACATTTTGACATTCACATTCTGATACTGGCCCTCATTAGAGGAAACCAGGATGTACCAGGAAAACTATTCTTAGTCTAGTTTCTCAGGGAACCACAGTGCATGAATTTTCTTTCTGCCAGTCTGTTTCTATCAAAGCCATTTGATATTATGGGCACAGAATGAGGTTAGTTAAAATTGGGAAGAGGAAATCCAAACTATGCAGTAATTCTATTTTCATATTTGAAAATTATTCACTGATTAAAATTCTGACTAGGGTTGCCATCTACTACCATGCTAGGTGCATAATGCATATTTCCGGGGTGGTATTTACATAAACTTCAGGTAAATGGTACCCATGGAGTTGTACAGCACATTTACACAATCCCATATACAGTATGCCTGTAATCTGTTAGCATCATCCAGTAGAGCTTAAGTATGCAATGAACTACAAAGACCTCACAAAAACGTCTCATCCAAGAAGAAAAACAAAAGAGAAAATCAATTAATTTCAGACATTTCTGAATAAGAAATGAAATGCTCAAAAGCAAAAATGTAGATTTTGAACAAAGTTGGATATATAAAACAATTTTCTGTAAATTAATTTTGTAAACCAGTTTTGGGCGTTGTTTAAGAAGTTCATTAGTCAATTACTTTAAATATCAGTTATAACTTTTTCAAAATATATTCACTCAGTTGATGTTGAGTCTTTACTATGAGTACTAGTATAACATATAAAATGTCCAATCAGAAATAAACTTGGTTTAAGGCAGCATCTCACCTTTCTATACTGAAAATTATAGATTTTTATTTCTATACTGGAAATTATAGATATACTAGATATCCTCTTTGCTAATGTAAAAAATTTAAACTACTCTATAGATGTTGTTGTATTTAAGTGTCAAAGAATAAGTTCCAACTCAAAGAGACCCTGAATAGGATTTCCAAAGCTGTAAATCTTTCTCCCTTATCTTTCTCTCTCAGAGGAGCTGGTGGGCTTGACCCACCAACTGTGTGGTTCTCATTCCATTATTTATCCTACAGAGCCACCATACTCCCATTTTATAGATATAGTTTCCATATAAACTAGACTGCATTCTGGTTTATTGAAAACAAACAACATGTGAAATTACAAGATTGTTGAAGGAAGTCTGATTAGGGGTCTACAGGATCATAAGAATGTATGATGCTATGGGTAATTGATGGGGAAACAGCATAATATATATGCTTGCTATAGCTAGTTAAAAGTTGAAAGGAAAGTCTGATTACTGTTGTATATGAATTTCAAGTAGAGTTATTTTGTGACTAATTAGATGCTACCAAAGGTATTTACAAACAAAAATCAACAGGACATTTCTCTATTTACATCATACATAACAGTACAAGGAAAAGGTGAACTGGAGACTGAAATAAAAGCTTTTGACAGACCTTTAAATTCTTGCTAGGTAGTCACTAAAATGGACAAAACTGAAGAAAAAGGGCACATAGGAAATTTCTCATCAGTTACTCAAAAGATGCATAATTGTGTGATCAAGAGCGTGACTCATCAAAGAACTATGAAGGCTCAATCCACAGAAAAAGCAAACAAACAAAAAAACTTCAAAATTTGTGAGCAAGTTCTCAGAAGACAATTTTTAAAGGAGGGCTTCATAGCAACCCAGAATTCATAGAAACCCAAGGTTTCCTAGGGGTGACTGTTGAGTTTGAACCACTGACCTTGCAGTTCAAACTGACTTTGCAGTCCTTCACTTATCCTACAGCACCACACTTTGTCTTTTGTAAACTAATTGCCAGGCCTGGTTTTTGAGGAGCTTCTGAGTGGGTTTAAACCACTCACCTTTCACCTAATACCATTCTTTGAAGGAAACAATGTGTGCATTACACATTTTTGCATTTGTGAGTTTTTCTGCAAATGATATGTCAGTTTGTGTGTTAGTTTCCTGTGTGCATTATGCATGTTTTATGTGTGCTATAATATTGCTGTGAGCATGTTACATAAGAAAATATGGTAGTTATATCATTAATTGTTTACTCAACCCAGGGACTCAGGTTTGTAAGTATCTCCAAGGAAATCAAATGAGTTTTAGGACATCTTAGAAACATAGCATAAAACTTACATGAGCCTTACCTGCAAAAACAGAGAAGTCTTTCATAGAGGATCCCCCTATACATGGTCTTTCAAGGACTTAGGTATTCTTGGTCTTATATGACAGGTAGAAGGAGTCAGAGAGAAAAATACATATAATTTATGATTCAGTGCAGAAACTTACTTATCAACAAATGGACTCAGGTAATCTTACTCAATATTAACTTAAAAAGGAATTTAATTATGTATGCTACTGAAACGATTCTGAGTTACATAATCATAATAATTCTCTGTGCTTGAAAAAACTAATTAGGTTATATTGCTCTACTCTATTTTTCTCTGTCTTGAGCTGCTCTTTTAAAGGAGAAACTCTCAAACTGCTTTATTTGTAACCGAGTCTCTTAGCATCTGAGATCTATCCATAAACAAAATGTGATGTGAGTTTACAATGGGGTATTACTGCTGTTGTGTGTTCTCAAGCCAGAGGAGAACTGTCCCATAGGGTTTCCTAGGTTGTGATCACATAGGTTTGAACTGTCAATCTTCTAGTTCAGTGCTTAACCACTATACCACCAAGACTTCAGGCTTATAGTAGAATGATCCTAAATCACGTATGTGTGAAACATTTAAAGGGTGATCTGAACATTTAAACTAAGTTGTAAACAAACCTAAAATGATCAAAGTACTTTTTCAACATAATCAGCTTCTGGTGTGGTGCTGTAGGATAAGTACTGGACTACTAACATGGTAACATAATGGGCATGTTTGGTTGCTAACCACAAGCTCAGTGGTTCGAGGCCACCAGCTGCTCTGTGGGAAAAAGATGAGGCTTTCTGCTTCTGTAAAGATTAATAGCCTCAGAAACTCATACATAAAAAACTAGGCACTTGGGGGTGGGGGGGAGGTGGGGGAGCAGGCTTTTAGGATATACCCCTTGATTGGTTGGTGATGCATGGAGGGGATTGTAACCATGACAATGAAACAATATACGAAAGGATGAATGTAAAACTCATAACTCACAATAAAACATTAAAATAACAACAACAACAACAAAAATCTAGGCACTGAATAAGACAAGATCAGTGACTACAGTATTAAAAAAAACAAAACAAAAATAAACCCACTGGCATCGAGTTGATTCTGACATTTAGCAACACTGTACAGGGTTTCTGAGGCTGTAAAGAGAGCAGAGAGCTTCATCTTCATCTTTCTTCTGCTGAATATAGTGTATTATATATTCATATTCACTAATCTTGTCTTTTTCAGTGTCTAATTTTTTACTTGATCAAGTCAATTTCCAATTTTAAATAGACTTTTTCATCTCTAGAAAATCCTTGGTAATTTTTTTTAAATGCATTTCATTTCTCAATATGTTCATGTTTCCCTCTGAATCCTTGAATGTATTAATCATATATACAGCAACAACTTTATATTTCTCATGCACTGATTTTATTATAGAGCTGTGGTGTGATGCTGTATGGCAAACACTTGACCACAGGTATGGTTTATACTGAAAGGTTGGTGGTTCAAACTCATGAGCCGCTGCTTGGAAACCCTGCACAGGGTTGGTAAGAGTCAGCACTGACTTGACAATTCTTAACAACAGCAAGTACAAGAACTGTATTGTCTCTCATTTTTCTTGGTCTGTATTTATTGACTTCTTTTTCTCTCTCTATGGACCACATTTTCTGCTTCCTCATGTCTGGTAATTCTTATTGCATGCTGGGTACTGTGACTTTTAAGTTATTGAGTGTGGAGTTTTGTAGTCTTCCTTCAAACAATGTTAAATGATTTTGTTCCAATAAGGAGTTAGCTTAGCTGATAAAAAGTTTATTCCTTTTAAAAACTTGTTTTTACCTTCATTAGGACACTTTTTAAAGAGTCATCATTCTAGATTAGTTTAGTCCTAGGATCAGCACTGGACTAACAAACACAATTTAGGCAGTTCAAACCCACCAGATGCTCCTTGCATACCCTATACAGGCTCTCTATGATTTGGAATGAACTCGATGGCATTTAACAACAACAACAACAATTCTAGTTGTCTTGAATCCCACTGTGTTGTTGTTGTGAAGTGCCATCAAGTTGGTTCCAACCATTAGTGACCCTGTATAGGGGTTCCGAGGAGCAGCTGGTGAGCTTGAACTGCCGACCTTGCAGTTCAAACAGTTTTGCAGTCTGGTGCATTAACCCACAGTGCCACACCAGGACTCCCATGTGGACTCTAGAAATTTTTCCTCTTTCATTTCCCTGGTTGTTCTTTGACAAAGGTCGTAAAATTTTGTCTTTTGTGTATATCCAGCTTAGCTTATAGCAATAGAATCAAAGAAAGCCAACACAAATATCTGAAATTTTCTATTTGTAGCTACTTCTTCCTTGTTATTCAGACCTGCAATTTACAGCTCCCTCAACCTCCTCAAACTTTTACTTTTGTCTTTTCATTTCAGCAAGAAATGAAAAGCTTCATGCTTTTCTTGTAACTCCCCTCTCTGAAATACTGTCTTGGAAGTGCCTCCAAGTTGAAATATGAGGCTATCATAAGACTCACCTTGTTTGTGTCCCCTTTATCTGGGTCACAGTGTTGTGCTGCCTGATGTTGAATATTTGAACACATAATTTACACCTATTTTGTCCAGTGTCCTAGGAAAGCAAGTCTCAAACTTCCATCATAGCTGGACCTCTTCTCTACTTTATAATGTCATCTGCAGCAGTCTTAAGGATAAACTGGAGTACAGAGAAGCCAGTGGTGGGAATAACCGGGCAGAAAAGATAGGGTTGTGAATAAAAGAAAAAATGCATTTGTTGTCAAGGTCAGTAGAGATGGAGAGTAGTGGATAGTGTCAAGGCAATTTAAAGAGACATGATTTTTTTGGAGCAAAAGTGTTATCAACTCTTTCTAAAATCTTGATCTTTGCAATCACATCAAGTCTCCCAATTAAGTGTAATCATTATGTAAGTATGGAACATAAATATTTAAGTGCAAGCTTATCATCTATATTTAAAACATATTTTCATTTTCTGTGACTACCCTGTAAGTCCCTAGAAAGTAGGAGCTGTGTCTATATAATTTTCCTGGTAGTAGAACATTCTGTAAACTTTCTTTATGT
Organism: Chrysochloris asiatica; assembly: GCF_000296735.1. Taxonomy (NCBI): domain Eukaryota; kingdom Metazoa; phylum Chordata; class Mammalia; order Afrosoricida; family Chrysochloridae; genus Chrysochloris; species Chrysochloris asiatica. The sequence continues at coordinate 6,788,054 of NW_006408538.1, read as the reverse complement.
ATCTGTATAGAATAAAGCAATCTATTTCTGGATAATTAAAGTCATTCCTAATTATGTGCATGAATAGAGGGGAGCAGTGACACCCATAATGCAAAATAGCAGATAACTCAGTCAGCTTTATGATTTTTGAAAGCTTGGTATGATTTTATTGGCAACAGATTGTTACTTTTCTAATTATCTTTTACTTAATTCATATTCCCTGAACATACATTGGGTTCAATTGAATCTACCACTTAACCATGAAGTTACTGCATATATGAACTCCTAGCACACTTATGGATATAAATACACACATAGAAATCCTAGTGTGGCACTGTAGTATAATCACTGGACTGCAAACCACAAGGTCAACAGTTCAAACCCACCAGCCACTTCTTAGAAACCCTACCTAAAGTTGTTATGAGTTGGAACTGACTTGACAATAACAATAATGTATCCAGGAAGTATGTCAAAAAAGTACTGCTAGACTATCAACAGATAAAGCTATTGTTTCTCAACACAGTCTCTAAGCTGGTATACTCCTAAGGGTGATGTTTCCATCTCAACCTTTCCTGAAGAAGGTGCACCCTTCAGTTTATAGCACATTTAAACATCACTATTGGCATCCTTGAGGGATTCAAATTGTGCTCCTTATAAAGGTCCTTTGAGTTCAGACAAGAAGAAGTCTGAAGGGGCACTATCAGTGCTCTAAGGTTAACTGGGTAAGCCTTCCTAACAAAATTCTCGTGAAGCTGTTATCTATAGAAAGATGGATGGACTTGATATAGCTCTTATATTCATAGACCCATAACATCCATCAAATGACTGGATGCTGTTGTTGGTAACTACCACTGAGTTGGTTCTGACTCAGAGCTCCCCTGTATAGGTTTTCTGAGGAGCAGCTGGTGAGCTTGAACCACTGACCCTGTGGTTCAAACAGGTCTTGTATTTCGGTGCTTTATCCCACAGCACTAGAGTTAGGATCATGCAAATAGAGCGTATGATACTCTTAACTTGGGAATTGGTCGGTTTTGAGTTTCTACTGAGTTTATAAGGAGCTATTTCAGAAGTAGGAACAGACACTCCCAGGACCATCAAGAAAGAAGGTTCATGAGCGGTGAAAATGTGCCAGCAGAGGCAGCAGTACAGAGAGACACAGCTGTAGGCTTCCGGACCTAATAAGGTTCCGTGCCTTTGGGCAGAAAGATAGCCCACAGCATGTACCCTTACAGTGCTAAAGGAACTTTGTTACATTTTTATCTAAATAGGGTAAAGGTCATGGGATCACATGGCTGGCTGGGAAGCCTAGAACAAGAGAAAGCTATGTTATAGCGTAACTAAGAACAGACAGGAAAACTGCTGTATCCTGAGTTGTTTCTGATTCTGACTTTGTATCTGTTTGCTTAGTTGATAAACCTCATAATCTTAAGTATTCTCTGTGAGTTCAGTGTGGTCACTGAAATGGACTGTCAAACCCAGCAAAGCCGTAAGAGTGCTAAGGGAGGAATAGTTTGTGTCAGGATAGGTAAAGATGGTTAAAGGGTGGAGGCGTGTCTAGCCTCTGCTTCACAGAAATTGGCTTTACGTTGATTTTGAATTTGATTATCTTTCCCCTGGTGAAGCTGGAGTAGGTCAGATTTGCTCAGTATGGCCTTTTTCTACTCCTCTCAAAGAATGAACAGGTACATTGTCATGAGGGGAAATTTTTCAACTGCACAACTTTCTTGACCTTTTTTTCAGCAATGAAGTTTTCATTCTTAAAACATTGTAAGAAGCCCCTATGATCATCTTGTGTCCTCTGAGAAAATCTATCAAGATTATACCTTCACACTTCACCAATGAGGAGAATGAGATGTCATCTCACACCAGCAAGT
>NW_006408538.1:6781558-6785630 GCF_000296735.1 Chrysochloris asiatica | reverse complement strand
GCAAAACACAAGAAGGGGGAGAGGGATGGAAGAACAAGGCTGATGGGAGAACAGTTAGGCAGGTTCTCATGGGCTAAGTGGAACAGAGGTAAATGATGATGTATGCACAACCTTAGAACAGCAGGGCTCCGGGATACAGAGATTGAGGCATGGTTTGAAGGAGTGAAAGTGAGTAACACTGTTAAGATGCTTTGCTGTCTTTTGAATCTTGGTTTCCCTTGCCTACCATTGAAAAATAGACACTGGAGGGAGAGAGAAAGGAATAGCCAGAAATATCACAACAGAAAGCTTGCAAGTCCATCTTCAGCCTATAACTGACTGGAATACCTTAAAGGAGGCTAGAATTTGCCCAGTGAAAGAGGCTTCCTGTGGAGCTTTTGCATTGCACAAGACCATAGGTGGAATCCAGAACCCCATCCAGAATCGTCTGAGGTGGGAAATTTCCACTTGAAAGGACAAGTAGACCAGCCTGGAGTGGCTAGAAGAACAGAAAATATTTCGTGTAAGACTGGCAGGAAAAATCAAAAACAATAACAGCAGTCTGATTGACTACTACAAGAACAAGCAAGTTGTTTATCTAGTAACCATCCAGGCAAGTGGTCAGGTCCCCTCGGAGCAAACTCCCTTCCAAGACTAAGACTCAAGGGGAATACACAAGCAGGCATGTGGTCTGGCTAGTGACCACTTTGGTCACCAATAAGGGGAAGAGGGGTAAAAACAGCAATGAAGTTGGAAGCTAAGTCTGACTACATTCAATAGACTCTGCCATGTAAATCCACATAATTCACAATAAAAACTTAAAAAAAAGTTGAAAAAAAAAAAACCCAAAAGCAACAGCAACAAAAAAGATTATACCTTCAGACTCTCCCAAAACTTGTTGTTAGGACTCCCTGAACTGATCTCTCTGCTTTGAATTTAATTGGTCTAGAGTCCCGCTGCGGGTTAATGTGCTACAGTGCAGGGTCAGTTTGAATTAAAAAAATCAGTGGTTTAAGTTCACTACCTACTCCTGAGAGACACTATACAGGGTTGTTATGAGTCGGAAGTGACTGTTCAGCACTTAACAATAACAGTAGACCTCTTCAGAAACCTCCTTTTTTATGGTACCCATTTTTAGAAGGCATCCTAATAAGACTGTTGTTGTTGATGAGACTAAGACAAGGACATTACTGAAATAATTTGACTACAGCCATTCGTTGTCACACAGACACATTTAAACACATTTTGTTTGGAATAAACACAATTACCATACATATGTATAAACTGGAACCCTTTTTTATTAGCAACCCTTTTTATACTTACCTTCCTATACATGGAGGAAACAAAACATGTAAATAAACAAATGGTTACAAGAGTATTAGAACTAAAATCCAGTCATGATGAGATCCTACAGAGGTCAGAAATGGAGATGTAATTCTTTGATAGGATAGTATTTAAACAGACTGTCAAGGAACAATAATGCAGAGAGACTGTAAAGAAAGGGTGATTACAAGTACAGGGATGAGAGGATAGAATGAGAAAGACTGGGCTGACAGCACAGGCTGCTTGGAGGCTTTAGTGGATTCATTGTTCTCTGCTGCATTTTTCTCAATGCTGTCTTTCAGAACATTTCTCTACTTGTTTGAAACCTATGAGAAAAGGTCATTTACTGATAACTGCAAATAAACTAAAATATGACATTTTCAGAAAAAGAAATCCTTATTAGCTATTCTATTAAAATATAACAATTAAATGCATTAGATGAATAATCATCAGTATTATTATCATCATAATTAACAGTTATTTAGCACTTACTCAGTTGTAGATATTGTTCTAAGATCTTTACGTGTAATTAATTCATTTAATCTTCATAGTCTCCCAACAGAGGGAAAAAAAAAAAAAAAAAACAAGAATGAAAGAAAAACATTAGTAGGATGGAACCAAGAGGCATTGCCTGTTTTTTTTTCTCGTCCACCTGGCCTGGGGTTCTCACCTGGAATCTAGATGAAAATGAAGGACATATATATACACATACTTTCCAACACATGCACATACGCATAGACTTAGTGGAAGGCCTCTGGTAGAGTAGTGGTTGTGAGTCAGGCTGATAACCTCAAGGTCAGCACTTCAAAACTACGAGCAGTTCCGAAGGAGAAAAATGAGGTTTTTGCTCCCGTAAAGATTTATAGCCTCAGAAACACTATACAGGATTACTATGAGTCAGAATTGACTCCATGGTACACCACCTTCACCACCATAGTGGAGGCTATGGACCACCACCTTTAGTACCTTCAGCACTGCTCAAGGGCTCATGGCTCCTCTTCATCCCATACTTTCTCTCAGGTGAAGAGAGGACCCTCACCCAAGGTCACATCTACTTGCTAAAGGTCACAAGTGCTGGATGCTAAAGGATTATAGCAAGCCAAACTTTTTCCTTCAATTTGAGACAATGTTGAAGGGCCAGAGCTTCCTATAGACTTATGAGATCATTAACGTCTTTGTTGTAACTGCATTATAAGCTAAGTTCTCTACCTCTCCTTGGTCCCCATTATGCTTCCTTCACTCCCCTAACCAAAATGCAAAGTCAAATTCACTGACATTGAGTCGACTCTGACTCATAGTGACTCTATTGGACAGAGCAGAATGGGCACAAAAAAATTCCTAGTTTGTAAATCTCTAGGAAAGCAGACTGCCTCATCATTTTCTCACACCAGGTTGAATATGAATTAGAGGCCTTTGGTCAGCAACCCAACATTTAGCCTACTGCACTACCACAGCTCCTCTTTACTTTCTACAGGTGCTAAAGTCCCCAAATTCCCTACATGTATATCTCAGATGCAGCATCTTCCAGGAAAACTTGGCCTATGACGACCATCCTAATGCCTCAGCCTCCAGGCTGGTTAAGATCCACTTGTCTTGACTTCTGCACATGAAATGCTGAAGTAAAATGCACAAAACCACAAACCAATAATGCCCCACTGTATACATGCACCCTAGTCTGTGTGTGTGTGTGTTTGTGTGTGAATTGAGTGATAGTTTACATGGGAAAACATCACCTTTACATTCATCCTATCATATTTTATTTCTCTGCAATGATTACAATCTCCTCCATGCATCATCATTCAACAGCATTTGCTTCCATTCCCTATGTTTTTCTTTTTTGAATGTACACCATAGCACTCAGGAATATATAACCATTCAAACAATCAACCATGCCCCTGGCCACCAGCACAAAGCTCGCCTTCCTTTAGTCTAGATTCCTCAGGTGCTCCATCTCTCCACATCATCATCTCGGCCTCCATCTCTGGTGCTGCTGCTTCTCTGGATAGGGTCCCGCACTCCACTCTTCTCCGTTGATAGTGCCTGGGTCCTCTGCTACTGGACTCCTAAATCAACCACTCCCCTCCTTTTGTTACTAACCATCTACCTTTACATTTGCAACATTCACAATCAGTCCTGATAGCAAGTATTAACAAGTGAACCACAAAAGTCTTATCCAATCTCCTTTCACCAGGCCCATCCAGACAGTTTGGAAACCATTCAGTGGAGATCCTATATTCCTCTGCACCCTCTGAAACTAGGTTCCTTCTTGAAAACTTGTAAGCCAGTCACTTTATGTCATTATAGCCTTCCCATTTTGGGTAGCCAATGTCTATGTTGCCCTGTCAACCTCTGCCAACCCTATGTACAGAGGGGATGGGAATGATCCTTGCTATAAAGATTTGGTCCCTCTTTTGAGCCACCACATTCATAAGTATAGATCAAGTTAGTCAAATTGTAACATATTACATTTTTTTCCCTCTTCTTTCTTCCTCTAGTCTAGTTCTGGTCATTCAGCCATTGAAGCTAGGTCAAATGGGTACTGTCTGCAAGTATGGGCATTCTTGTGCATCTCCTCTCACTTCTTATCAGCTGGATGCTTCACTCTCTACTCTAGTCCTCTGTTGACAGTAGTCTATTGAACGTGGTCAGACTTAGCCCGAAGTTTCATTGCTGTTTTTCCCCCACTTCCTTTTATCGGTAGAACAATGTGGTCACCAGCAAGATTTCATGTCTGCTCATGTATTCCCTTTGAGTTTCAGTATTAGAAGGG
>NW_006408538.1:6762985-6779837 GCF_000296735.1 Chrysochloris asiatica | reverse complement strand
GGATTCACATTTAGATCTTTAATCCATGCTGAGTAGGTTTTTGTATATGGTGAGAGGTAAAGGTCTTATTTCAATCTTTTGTGTAACGCTTTCCATTTCTGCCAACACCATCTGTTGAGGAGACTATTTCCTCCCCATGCAGTATAGTTAGGCCCTTTGTTAAAAATCAGTTGGCTGACTATGTATGGGTTAATTTCTGGATTCTCAATTCATTCCATTGATCTATGTATCTTTCATTATATAAGTACCAATCTATTTTGACCACTGTAGCCATGTAGTAAAGTTTTAAATTGGGGAGTGAGAGATTTCCAACTTTATTCTACTTCTTAAGTCACCTTAGTCTTTTTGTTAGGGTTTTGTTATCACTGAGGTGCAATACCACATCAAAATCTTTTTGTACCCATATTTGTTATGCAAAATATGGAAATATAGCTGAGTTAGCATCCTTGGAATGAACCTTTTTAAAAATACTCAAACTTTTCATATTAAGTCCACTATGGAGTCCTGGTGTGGCACTGTGGGTTAATACACTTGATAGCAATGTCACTTTGAACTATAAGGTCGGTGGTTCAAGCTCACCAACTGCTCCTTGGAAACCCTATATCGGGTTGCTATAGTTTGGAATTGACTCAATGGCACTTAACAATAACAACATGATAACAACAATAATAACATCACTCATCTGTTAGTTTGTTGTACTGTGCTGACTTGTGTGTTGTTGTGGTGCTGGAAGCCACTCAAAGAGTATTTTCAATATCAGCAGGGTCATCCATGGTGAACAGCTCTCAGCTGAGTTTCCAGACAAAGACTACGAAGAAAGAGAGATGGACTACTTTTGAAAATTTAGTTACTGAAAACCTTATAAATAACAGTGGAACACTGTCAACACCAGAATACTGACTACTGAAATATGATGAAAACACCAGCATATTGTCAAATATGATACCAGAAGATAAGCCCCTCAGGTTGGAAGGCACTCAAAATACAACTAGGGAAGAGTTGCCTGCACAAAGGAGAGTTGATTGTGACGACACAAATAGAGTAAAGCCTTTGGGATCTTCATTTGCTGATTGGGCAGAGCTCAAAATGAAAAGAAACTGTTATAAACATCCACTGGTAATCGGACATGGATTGCACAAAGTATGAATCTAGGAAAATTGGAAGTTATTGAAAATGAAATAGAAAGCATAAACATCAATATCCTAGGCATTAGTAATTTGAAATGGACTGACATTGGCCATTTTGAATCTGGTAATTTCATGGATTTACACTATGCCCAGAATGACAAATTGAGGAGGAATGGCATCGCTCATCATCAAAAAGAACAAATCAAGATCTGTCTTGAAGTACAAAAGTCTGTGATTGGATAATATCTATATGCCTTCAAGCAAGACGATTTAATACCATTATTATTCAAATTTATACAGCAACCACTAAAGCCACTGATGATGAAATTGAAAAATTCTACCAACATCTACAGTCTGAAATTGAATCAAACATATAATCAATATGTATTGATAATTACTGGTGACTGGAATACACAGATTGGAAACAAAGAGTAAGGATCAGCATTTGGAAAATATGGCCTTGATGACAGAAATTATGTTGGAGATCACAGGATAGAGTTTTGGAAGACCAATTACTTCTTCATTGCAAATACATTTTTTAAGCAACATAAAAGACAAGTATACACATGGACCTCAGAGAAATCAAATTCAATATGTTTGTGGAAAAGACATGGTGGAAAAGGTCCATATCATCAGCCAAAACAAGACCACGGGCAGACTGTGAGAGCCATGAGAGCCAAAATGACTTTGAACATAACACACCTGAATTTAGAGATCATCTAAAGAACAGATTTGAATCATTAGACACTAATGACCAAATACCAAAAAGATTGTGGGATACCATCAAGAACATCACACAAGAAAAAGCAAAAAGTTATTAAGAAGACAAGAAATAAGGGAAAGACAAAAATAGAAGTCAGAAAGACTCTCAAATTTGCTCTCCAGTTTAGAGATGCTAAAGCAAATGGCAGAAAGGAGGAGGCAAAATAATTGACTAGAAAGTTTCAAAAGGCAGCTCAAGAAGACAAAGTCAAATATCATAACAAAATGTGCAAAGACCCAAAGTTATAAAACTAAAAACGAAGAGCACACTCAGCATTCCTCAAGCTGAGGGAACTGAAGAAAAAAAGTCAAGACTTGACTTGCAATATTGAAGGATTCTATGGGCAAATTACTGAATAATGCAGAAAGTATCAAAAGAAGATGAAAGGAATACACAGGCACTTTCCCAGAAAGAAATGATTTATGTTCAACCATTTGAAGAGGTAGCATATGACCAAGAGCCAGTGATACTGAAGGAACAAGTCCAAGGTGCATTGAAGGTATTGGCAAAGAGCAAGTTATTTGGAATTGATGGAATTATAAATTAAAATCTTGCAACAAACTAATGCAGCACTGGAGGCACTCACTTATCTATGCTAAGAAATATGGAAGACAACTACTTGATCAACTGACTTGAAGAGATCCATATCTGTGCCCATTCCAAAGAAAGGTGATGCAACAGAATGCAGAAATCATTGGACAGTAACACTGATAGCCCATACAAGCAAAATTTTGCTTAGGATAATATAAAAATGGCTGCAACCATACACTGACAGAGAACTTTCAGAGATTCAAGTCTGATTCTGAATCAGACGTGGATTGAGGGTTATCACTGTTGACATCATAGGGATCTTGGCTGAAGGCAGAGAACACCAGAAACATGTTTACCTGTGCCTTACTTACTATATAAAGGCTTTTGATTGTGTGGATGATGACAGGTTATGGACAGAATTATAGAGAATGAGTATTCTGGAATACATTATTGTGTTAATGAGGAACGTGTAAATAGACCAACAGACAGTTGTTCAAACAGAACAAGGTAACACTGAATTGTTTAAAATTAGGAAAGGTGTGCAGCAGGGTTGGATTATTTTACCATACTTTTCAGTCTGTATACTAAACAAATAATCTGAGAAACTGGATTATATGAAGAAAAATGTGGCATCAGGATAGGAGTAGGACTCATTAACAACTTGCAATATGCAGATGATACAACCTTGCTCACTAAAAGTGAAGAGGACTTAAATACTTACTGATGAAGATCAAAGGCCACAATCTTCATTACGGGTTATACCTCTATGTAAAGAAAACCAAAATCCTCACCACTGGTCCAATAAATAACACTGTATAAATGGACAAATGACTGAAGTTGTCAAAGATTTCATTTTGCTTGGATCAACCATCAACACTCATGGAAGCAGCAACCAAGAAATCAAATGACATATTGCATTAGGCAAATCTGTTATACAAAACCTCTTTCAAGTGTTGAAGAGCAAAGATGTCAGTTTGAGGACTAAGGTGTGCCTGACACAAGCCAGGGTATTTTCAATAATCTCATATGCATGGGAAAGTTGGGCAATGAATAAGGAAGACTATGGAAGAATTGATGTATTTGGGTTATGGTGTTGGAGGAGATATTAAAAGTACCATGGACTACAAAACCAACAAACCAATCTGTGTTGGAAGAAGTGCAGCCAGAAAGCTCCCTAGAAGTCAGAATGACCAAACTTCATCTCTTGTACTTCAGACATATTGTCAAGAGGGACCAGTCCATGGAAAAGGATTTCATGTTTGGTAAATGGAGGGTCAGAGAAAAAAAGGAAGACCCCTCCAATGAGATGGATTTGCACCATGACGGCAGCGATTGGCACACATGTAGCAATGATTGTGAGATTGGTTCAGGATTAGGGAGTGTTTCATTCTGTTGTGCGTAGGGTAGCTATTGAGTGAGTTCTCAGTTCAATGACTTCCAACAACTACAGCAAATGGTTCCAAACCCTGTTTCCATTAAAGGGCAAAAATACCTTTTATATGTCATCAATATTCTTTGACATAATCAATACTATAATGAATCCCTTTCTCAGGAATCCCTTTCTGAGGGGTTTTAAGAAAAATACAAATTAGTTGTTCTCAAGTCCATTCCATGCTTTTATTTATAAAACATGATAAATGTATTCTCTTACAGTTTGGGAAGCGAGAAGTCCAAAATCAAGGAGTTGTGAGGGCCCTTACCCCTCTTATTCTCATGAAAAAAAAAATCTTTCTTGCCTCTTCACATTTCTGATAATTACCAGCCATTACTGCCCTTCCTTAATTGCTGTTGTTTCACTCCAAACTCTGTCTCCATCATCACATAGGGCCTTGTCTCTTCGTATGGTTTTCTTACATTGACACAAATTAGAATCCTCCTGAATTCAGTAGGACCTCATCTTAACTAAATTAAATCTGCAAAGACCCTATTTCCAAATATGTCACATTCACAGGTATCAGGATTAGGACTTAAACATACCTGTTTGGAGGATGAAGTTAAAGCCAGGTCTAAGAAAATAACCAACTATTTGGGACTACTTGAGAGAGCTTTAGGTAAAACGGAATCTCTGAGGATGAGTCTAGTTTTCCATTATGATAAGGAGTAGAAATGACATTCTAGGAAGAGAATAAATAGATGTGGGTGATGTTAGATTATGGGGCAGCAGTTTTAGAAGCAAGGGCGGAGAATCTGGAAAACAAAAAAGAAAGGAGTTCCTGAGGATGGGATTAATCATATAATTTATTATGTCATAAGCAGTTATGACATGTGAAAGGAATTTTAACATGCTCTTTGGTGAAAGCTGGATTACAAAGCATAATAGATATATCCTTGAAGAAGACGGGCAAGGTACCTGATGGGTATTAGGACTATTATCCTAGAGATATTTCTGCATTAGCTGATGTCATGTCAGAATTAAATGCTAATAGGCTCAATTCACTGCAATGAAAGTAACTCATTTGATTTTATTTAACGTATTATACCTAATTTTACGTCTTTCCACGAAGTCCTTGGAAATACTTGAAGGTAGTTTCTTCAACTAACTGCCTAAATTTAATTAAAAATACTTCAAAAAAAATGAACAAGAATCCACTATTTCTCTCAGACACCATTTTCATGTTTTAATGCTTCAGTACAGACAGCAAACTTCTTTTAAAACTCACATAGTCAATGATGACTTTGGTAAAAATTAGTTTAAATATATAATGACATAATTTATTATCTTGTGATGATAATATACTGAATGCCCAAGTACCTACTTGACATCGCCACTAAAATATTCAGGAGGAAGGTGTAAAAATAACAGACTGTGATGGATTTCATGGCCATTATCCTGGTGAAAGAAAGAAGCCAGCTGACCTTCTCCAGTCTCCCTGAAAACTTGTTGGTAACTGGGTCTTTTGGTAAACAGCTGATGATATTTGCTTGAAGAATATCATTTGTCTGTGAAATCTTTTAGATTTCCCTTGGTTTATGATTACATGTGATAAACAAGTCTAGAACCTATGGATGTAATTCCCAGAAAAATTTCCCATTAGTCATTTATCTGTAGTGAAAACTGTGTGGGCTGGACATTTAATGGGCCTGCCTTGTTTTTCCAGATCTTAAAACTTTTCTGCCTTTGACAGGGTGTATGTAGTCTTATCTCCTTCCTGTGCTATTGTGGACTGTATAAGTTTTTCTTCTCTGATAGGTTTCTAACTTTGGCAGGTTTATATTTATTGATTTTTAATGAAGGTATTTCAAAACCTAGATGCTCCTTCCTTGCTGTGAGAAAGCCCAAAAATATCACTTAGAGGTTTCATCTATTGCTCTGGCCTAAAATATATACATTTAATACAGTTATAAAAGATTTGGGACCATTCTCAATGTGCCAGACTCTCCTTACTGAAATTTTACCTCTTGATTGCTGGTATCCTTAAAATTATTAGTAAGGTGGAACACTTTGTAAGATCTCTGTGGCATGTATGTCCAATTTAATAGTCATGATAACTCAGGTGTCACAGACACAGAATGACCAAAATTTAACTTCTGGTATTTATTCACAAACCCATTCCTCCTGCAATTTCTCTGTGTCAGCAAGGTGCATCTTCATTCAGATGTTCAGGCCAAATATTTGGAGTCATTCATAAATCCTTTCTCTCTTCTCTCACACCCTGCATGTGTCCACTATGTTGAGATGCTATGTTGGCTCCACCTACAGTATATTCAGTTCTGAGAACTTCTGATCTTTCAAGGCACAGTAATTTCTTGGCTGGATTATTAAAAACAAAACAAACATCCTAACTGTGCTTCTGCCCCGTCTACCCTATTGTTACTACAAATTTTTTACAAAATTATTTTAGTTGCCTATAAGGAGCTCTGGTAGCGTAGTAGTTACGAATCGGGCTGCGAACCTCAAGGTCAGCAGTTTGAAACTACCAGCGGTTCCGCAGAAGAAAGATGAGGCATTCTGCTCCCGTAAAGATTTACAGCCTCGGAAACCCTGTGCAGGGTCGCTATGAGTCAGAACCGACTCCACAGTACTTAACAACAACAACATAAGGTCTTACATCCCAGATCTGCTAATTTTCTGACCTTATCTTCTTCTAGGTTCTCCCCAGCTTACATTGTTCCAGCTCCAGCTTCATGTTTGCTTATTCCTCAAATATGCCAAGCATCATTTTTCTTCTGGGTTTCTGAATTTGCTATTTCCTTTTCCTGCATTAATTTCCTCCAAGATATCAGAATGATTCCCTCTCTCAGTAGTCTCTCCTTAAGAAATCTTGATGACTTAGTGGGTTACATATTAGACTGCTAACTGTAAGGTCAGCCATTCGAATCTACCAGGTACTCTGTGGAATTAAGAGGAGACTTTCTGCTCCTGTAAACACTTATAGCCTCGGAAACCCAATATAGTGTCACTATGAGTAGTAATCAACCCCACGGCACACAATCAGTCAGACCGTCAACTAGGTCTTCCCTGACAATTCTATTTAAAATGTAATTCCCTCACTATTTCCTTTAATTTTCACCCCCAACCCTCTTTGCTTTTCTTCTTCGGTGCCCTTATCTTTCTCTGAAATACTATCAGTTTTATTTGCTTATTATCTGCTTCCCCAACTAAAATATAAAATCTGTAAGGGCAGGAATGTCCATGTGTTTACTTCACTTTTATTTTGGAAGTCTAGAGCAGTGTCTGGTATGTAAGACAAGAACATTAAATATTTCTGAAGAGCCACTATAAATTGGAACTGACTCAACAGCACTTAACAACAACAAACAATACAGAAAATGTTGAGTATATCTCCTCCCAATAAATCCATTCTTCACTCCACTATAAGACAATGACCAAACAAAATATTTTTAAATGTGTTTTCAAGTAACAAGAAGTATATGATGGACAATGATGTAGCATATCTTGGTAAATTTCTTAAAGTTTGAAAGGTACAAATAAAGTTTAAAATGAGAAAATGCTACCTATAAAAGTAGTATTTATAAAATTGAGTGATATTTTACATCACAATAGTATATATACAAAATGTTAGCCATTACCACAGATAGGAAATTCTAAATTTCACGAGTCTCTTATTAGGTATTGACCTTAGTGTATTGCTAAAGTTTTAACAGTTTAAAAGGTTACTTTTGCAGGCTAAGAAAGCTCTTGTTCTTCTGTGATGTTTATACAGAGAAAGGTGGGAAAAGTATCATGTCCAAGGGATGAAAGACAGATGAAAATGGATATGTTAGTAACACGTTATCGGTTCTCACAAATATTTTCTCACATCTTCCTGGCTTCAGAATGAATAAATAAGTAAAAATAGGCAGTTCACTATGCTATTCCCTTTCAGGCAGCTTTTTACTCCCGATGTCAAGAATAAACTTGAGGAAGATTAGATGGACTATTCTTATGCTCTTTGTTTTCTCACAGACACTTTAGAGACCTTTGGTTTCACCCAGAAGGCAGCCACTTTGCTCATACTTTTCCCCCTAAAAATGTTTTGAATTCTTCAGGACTTTTATGTTAAATTTTTTGAGCAAAAACTACTCTGAATGCTAATAAATAGGAGCTTTAATCCAGTACATTTCTACAGCGACACTTAGTATGGGTCTATGAAAATAGGATTTAAACAAATAAAGGCAATTTATCAGGTACCAGAAAATACTAGTTAATCTTCATTAAAAAAATGTGGATTCCATTACTCAAAACAAAATACTCAGTAAGATACTTATAGGGAGATGGAACTTTTCTGAGTTATTAAAATCATTATTATAAATATCAGTATTTTCGTGACTATCATCTTCTAGAGTCATGTTGTTTTGTTGCTATGTGCCAGTATAGTGCCCCAGTATAGGGGTTCTGAGTGTGGCAGCCAGGTTTGAATCGCCAACTTCTCACTTAACCAGGTCAGGCCTTATCTGGTAGAGTCATGGCCAAGGTACATTAATAAAAATAAAGAGTCAAAGATATTTTCCCTTTGTGTGTGTGAGAGAGAGAGAGAGGTATTTTCTTTCTTATATTGTGTCAATGAACCCTCACGAGATATGCAATGCCTTTAACTTTAAAACTTTTCTACAAATGTGAGGCTTCCTCTTCTGAAATGACAATAGCAAACATAAACACTAAACAATGGTCTTGCTAAATCCATGCTTTGGATTGAATAAGTGTCTAAAGCCAAGTAAACATTTTCAGAAAATAATGAATCCCTGGTGAGACTAATCAAATACTACTAATGTTCTCTTTTTCCTTCTTCATAACCAAAACTAAGAAGGGAAAAATAAAAATGTGGGTAACAAATGACCTTTCCAGAGTCCAGAATGAAAATGACCTTTTGACTTCTTCAGTAATGAAATCCAAATACAATGTGAAAAGAATAAATGGATCATCACTCAGCATATTGGTTTAATCCATTTTAGAAATGAAGGTCTTGTGCACTTGCTAGGTGAAAGAATGGGTCTCTAACCACTTCAATCAGAACTCTTGGTAGAACCAATCAACCACACAAGAAATAATAGACATGTCAGATACTCTCCTGCTTGGCTAATCTACCTTTTATAGGTGGAACATAATTTGTAATTATGACCAAGAGTGCATATTCTGATACTGCAGCTGGTTTACTAGTTCATATTTACACTAGAACCAGGTTTTCCCAGTACTAGTAGTTACCTTACCATTCCATTAGGTAACCCATCCCTTCAGACTTTACAAATTTATTTCCAGAACTTTCACCTGGATATTAATAAATCCTCATAGAACCTGAGTTCTGAATATTAAAGCTAAAAAAGGTCTTAGAGGACACACTGTCCAAGGAAACTACAATGTGATTTACTGGTGTGTGAGCGTCGGCAGGTGCCAACAATTTGGCTTCAACTCATAACAACCCTATGCATAACAGAACAAAATATTGCTCAGTCTTACATCATTCTCACAATTATTGTTATATTTGAGCTCATTCTTGCAGCCACTACATTAATCCATCTTGTGGTGGGTCTTTCTCTGGTTCATTGACCCTCTACTTTATCAACCCATGTCCTTTTCCAGGGATTCTTCTCGTCTGATGACATGTCCAAAGTACATGAGACCAAGTCTCACCATCTTCACATCTAAGGAGCATTCCGACTGTACTTCTTCCAAGACAGATCTGTTTGTTCTTCTGACAGTCTATGGTACTTTCAATATTCTTCCCCAACACCAGAATTTAAATACAACAATTCTTCCCCTGTCTGTCTTATTCATTGTCCAGCTTTTGCATGCATGTGAAGAAACTGATAATACCCTGAGTTCGGTCACAAGCACCTTAATCCTCAAAGTGACATCTTTACTATTTAACACTTTCCAGAGGGTTTATTTTATTTTATTTTTTTACAGAAGATTTACACAAAGCAATGTGTCCTTTGATTTCTCAACTGCACTACCATGAGAATTAATTGTGGATCCAAGTAAAAAGAAATCCTTGACAACTTCAATCTTTTCTCCACTTATCATGATGTAGTTTATTGACTGAGCTGTGAGAATTTTGGTGTTCTTCACCATGAGTTGTAATTCATGGTAAATGCTGTAGCATTTGATCTTCATCAGCAAGTGCTTCAAATCCTCTTCACCTTCAGCAACCAAGTTTATGTCATCTGCATATTGCAGGTTGTTAAAGAGTCTTCCTCCAATCTTGATGTCACGTTCTTCATGTAGTCCAGCCTGTCTGATTATTTGCTCAACGTAGATTGAATAAGTACGGTGAAAGGATACAATCACAGTGCCTTCCTTTCCTGATTTTAACCATGCTGTTAAAACCCCTTCTTTGGTTTTAACAGCTGCCTCTTGGTCTTTGTATAGGTTCTACAATAGCATTATGATATATTCTGGAAATTCCTTTCTTAACAATGTTACCCATAACTTGTTATGGGTCCATGCAGTTGAATTCCTTTGCATAGTCAATAAAACACAAGTATCTTTCTGGTATTCTCTGCTTTCCGTCAAGAACCATCTGATGTCAGCAGTAATATCTCTCTCTCATTCCACATCTTCTTTTGAATCCAAGTTGAGTTTCTGTCATCTGCCTGTTAATGCGCTGTTGAAACAGTTTTTGAGTTATCTTTAGCAACATTTTACTTGCATATGATATTAATCATATTGTTCTATAATTTCCACATTCTGTTGGGTCACATTTCTTTGAAATAGGCACAAACATAACTCTCTTCTAGTCATTTGGCCATGTAGCTGTCTTTAAAATTTCTTAGCATAGACTAGTGAGTGCTTCTAGGAATGCATCAGTTCACTGAAACATTTTAATTTTTATCCTGCCAATTCCTGGAGCCTTATTTCTCACCAGTGCCTTCAGTGCAGCTTGGACTTCATCCTTCAATACCATTGGTTCTTGATCATATGCTACCTACTGAAAACGACTGGATGCTGACTGATTCTTTTTGGTACAATAACTCTATATTTCTTCCATCTTCTTTTGATGCTTCCTGCATCGTTCAATATTTTGCACATAGAATCTGTCAATATTTCAAGTCAATGCTTGAATTTTCTTTAGTTCTTTCACCTTGAGTAATGCTGAGTGTGTTCTTCCCATCACACATTTCATTATAATACTTTAATCTTTAATATGTCTTCTTGAACTGCCCTTGGAAATTTTCTGTTCAGCGCTTGTATTTCATCATGTTTTCCATCACTTTAGTTAGCTACTGTACATTAATGATAGGTTTCAGAATCTCTTCTGATATCCACTTTTACCTTTACTTTGTTTCCTGTCTTTTAAATGACTTTTTGATTTCTTCATATGTGATGTTCTTTATGCCATCCCACAACTCCTGTGGTTTTTGGTCATTAGTGTCTAATGCAGCAAATCTGGTCTTAAGATGGTCTCCATATTCAGGTGTGATAGACTCAATGTCATATTTTGGCTCTTGTGAACTTGTTTTAATTTTCTGAAGCTCTAGGCTGAACTTGCATATGAGCAAGTGATTGTCTATTCCAGTGAGACTTGACCTTATTTTAACTGGTAATTTTAATTTTGACCTTCTCCATCTTGCTTGTTCACACAGATGTGGTCAGTTTGATTAATATGTATGCTATCTGGCAAGGTCTGCATGAGTAGTCACCATTTACGTTGTTGAAAATGCATTGGCAATGAATATGTCATTAGTCTTGCAAAATTCTAACATCTGATCTCTATTGTCATTTTTTTTATCACCAATTTCTGTTTTCTGATGACAGATTCTTCCTCTTTGTTTCCAACTTTCACATTCCAATCACCAGTAATTATCAATGCATCTTGATTGCATGTTGGATCAGTTTCAGAAGGAATAAGGTTGCAGAATTCTTCATGTTCTTCATCATTAACTTTGGTAGTTGGCACATAAATTTGACTAATAATTGTATTAACTGGTCTTCCTTGTAGGGGTATAGCTATTATCCTACCACAGACAGCATTATATTTCAAGTTAGACCTTAGATCTTGAAATATTCTTTTTATGATGAATATGACACCATTCGTCTTCAATTTGCCATTCCCACCATAGTAACATATGCGAAAGTTGGACAATGAATAAGGAAGACTACGGAAGAAGTGATTCATTTGAGTTATGGTGCTGGAGAAGAATAATAAATGTACTATGGACTAATTCTGTTTGGTACAGTGACTCCGTATTCCTTCCATCTTCTTTTGATGCTTCCCGCATCTTTCAATTTTTTGCATATAGAATCTGTCACTATTTCAAATCAAGGCTTGGAAACCCTATACAGGCTTGGTATGGGTCAAGACCGACTCAACGGCACTTAACAACAACAACAACCCTCCTTTAAAAATCATAATTAGCCTATTAGGATGCTAACACTCCGGCATGTCCTACAGTTGAGAACATCGTCAGAGTTTATGTAAGATTGTTTGTTGTTATTATTGTTAAGTGCCATCGAGTCGATTCCGACCCATAGCGACCCTGTTCAGGGTTTCCAAGGCTGTAAATCTTGACAGGAGTAGAAAGCCTCATCTTTCTCCCGTGAAGCGACTTGTAGTTTCAAACTGATGACCTTAAGGTTCACAGCTCGATTCATAACCACTATGCTACCAGAGACTTCAAGATTGTTTGTAGCATCCCCTAATTTATTTTAATTTAAATATTAATGTCTTATGGAATCAATATTACATGTAAAATATTTTGTAAAACATTTCTTTTTTCCCATCATATTGGGGTATATTTTGTTTTGTGGAAGGTATTTGCAAAAGAGAAAACTCAAATGAAGGCAATAGCTCTCACTGACTCACTCATTCAACCAGCCAGCAAGCAGCTGTTTTCTTGTTTTGTTTCTTTAGAGAACCCAAAGACAGTCATTATGTAAAAAGGCAAATATTTTCTGTTCCTGCTCAAAATGTTGCTCAAATCAGTACAGAATTGGTTTAAGAAATACTTTGATATGTTGTTGTTACATGGTGTGAAGTTGTTTATACAGTAGAAATAAATACTTTCAACAAACATGGTCACTTTGGCATTTAGTGCTATAAAAAGAATATAGTGTCTGGTTTCATTTGCACTAAAGCAACTTGTCAGGAAAAAAATAACATATGTACACATATATGTGCCCCTATAGCACCAGCACTGGACTGTGAAACACAAGGTTGACAGTTCAAACCCACCAGCTGCTCCCTGGAAATCCTTTACAGGGTCACTATGAGTTGGAACTGACTCCATGACATGTTACAACAACAACACATATCTAGATACATATATGCATACATGTAATAGCACATTTCAGCATATAATATATGCTGAAATGAAAGTCATGCTGTTTTTTCAGGTTATTTAACATAATTTTCAGCCCTAATCAGTTTGCATATCTGTTAGTAAAGGAAGCACTGATGATGAATCAGATGCTGAATCTAAGGCCAGAATATTTTCAGGTTGTTTTAGTATGCACTTAGTGTTTGTCTTCAAACACATTTTGCGAAGAGACACCTAAATATTACCCTGAGCCTGTGCCAAACTTGGGCTAAAACAGAGTGACATAGTCTTGGGCCCAGTCCCTGGCCACAACTCAGAGTCCAGTGGAAGAAACCATTATATTAAATTATATTAAATGTAATATAACTTGGCCACACATAGAAATGCAAATAATCCCAAAGAAAATGCGTCTAAAACTAAATGACACAGAGAATGAATTTTGAAGGATAAGAAATAGTTGAAGAATTTGAAATCTATAGAGGACTCATATTTGATGAATGACAATAAGACACTGTTTTTCCTTTCCATACGTGAATCTTTGCTTTATTTTCGAATCTACTGTGAATTCATCTTAATCCCCTTGCATTCCCATGCCACCACAGGAACTATTCAATGCTGGCACATTGGCATGCTTGTCTACGTTGGGCACTTAGTTTATTTCATACTATTTTGACTTCACTTTGTTTTTGAACACCATATAGTTTCAATTAACAACTGCAACTCCTTAAGTGTTTCTGACAGGTTCAGTGTGATTAAATCAATTTATGGAACTGCCTTAAGACAAGTTATATGCTTTTAAAAAATAAATAAAAGTTATATACTTTTTAAAAAAGTGACAGGCTTTATAAGCTGAGGAAGTAAATGTTCTGAAAAGGACACTCAGAGCAAGAGCAAATTTTGTTTAAGGGAAAATGGACTGTGAGAGAAAGGAAATAATTCTTTCAAAACCAAACAGTAATTATACTGTCCTTGCTGTTAGTACTGTGGAGTTGGTTCCAACTCATAGACACCCTGGATAGGGTTTCTGCAGTGCAGCTGGTGGATATGAACCACTGACCTTTTGGTTCAAATTAACCTTGAAGTCTAATGCTTTTGATACAGCATCACACTGGGACTCCTTAAGCATTTATATGTGTGCATATATTTAGGTATATATTTATATACATAAATGGAAGTTTAATACATTTTAACTGCATGCATATGACATTTTTATTGCATACTTTTAAAAATAAAACAAAAAAACAATCAGGAAACTGAAAAATAACCATAATGTCAATACTGAGATAACCACCTATAACATTTTGGAATATGTTTTTGAGATGTTTTTCTACCCAATTACTTATTAACATAAATACATTTTTTTTAAAAAATGGGTTTGTATTGTGTAAACTGCTTCTAATTCTGTTGTTTCACTAACCAATAAATCATAAACATCTTTCCATATTAAGAAACCCATTTATATATCATTATTTTTAACACTGTGGTGGTGGTGTTGTGCTGTAGTGTAGATTCTGACTCAAGCAACCCTGTATAAGGTTTCCAAAGCTGTAAGTCTTTACGGGAGCAGAAATCTTCATCTTTCTCCTGCAGAAACACTGGTAGTTTCTAACTGCTGACCATGAGGTTGGCAGCCCAATTCATAACCACTATGCTAAGCATTATACTAGTGTTCAATAGTACAAAATTTTGTTATTAGAAATATCATTGCAATAAACATCATTGTAGCAACATCTTTGTATATAATCTCAATTATTTCATTGACATACGATTTAAATGGAATTGTCTCATCAAACAGTACATGCATTTTTTAGATTTTATAAAAGTTCTAGAGCCAAATGTTTCTTCAGAAGAGTTCTGTCAATGAGAACACCCATCCATAGGGCATAATAGTGCCCATGATTCTTCACGTTTGCCAGCACCATGTTGGTGTGATACTGTGGGATAAGCATGGGACTGCTATCTACAGATTTGCAGTTCAAATCAACCAGTGGTGCCTTGAAAAAAGCAAACAAACAAACAAAAAAAACTTATAAATGCTGACTCAGCAGCATTAGCAACACATTTTTTAGAAGCAAAAAAAAAAAAAATTTGTCAATGTATACTTATTACACAAGGGTTTCTATAATTCACCTACAGAAATTATGCCCTAGAATAGGAGTGACACTTCAATAAAAGCTATTTCAAAATACAGTCATTTCCCCCCTTTCAGTATATGCAAAATTATAAATGGTGACCTACTAGCTCCATTTAACATAATTAGGGTTTATTGAACTTGTATTAGATTATAACACACAAACTGTGGCCTTCTTGATTCTAAATTCAGGGCTAGTGACTAAATCCTGGTATTATCATTGATACATTTCTATTTTCTTTGGCGCCAACAATTTAAAAAGTTGGAATGATTGTATATTTATAATTCTCAAATCATTATAAAATGTACGGAAAAGTTACGAACACAGTACACACATTTTCCCCCTAAACTGAGATATCCCATTCCTCTCAAATACTACACAATCTATTCCCTACATACAAGGATTTTTTTCTGTTTAACACAATACAACCACCAAAGTTAGCACATTAGCACTCACAAACACAGAGTTAAGTATTATAATGGCATGTACAAAAACCAGGAGTTAGAAAACCAAAAGGGATGAACCATTCAGAGTTTCTCAAGTTGAAATAACGAAAGAAAAAATGCAAGCCTCGACTTGGCGATACTGACGGATTCTATGAAGTAAAAAACAAACAAACCGGAACCCTGGTGCGGTGCGGTGCTGTGGGTTAATGCGCTGAACTGCAGTCTGATTCAACCACAAGGTTGGCGGTTCAAGCTCATCAGTTGCTCCACTGAAACCCTATATAGGATCATTATAGATTAGAACTGAATCTACAGCACTTACCAACAACAATGGGCAAAATATTGCATAATGCAAAAAAGCTTCAAAGAAGAAAGGAATACACAGAGTTCCTGTCTCAAAAAATAAAAGGTCAATGTTCAACCATTTCATGAGAGAGCATGTGATCAAGAGCCAATGGTACTGCCGGGAGACGCCCAAGGTGCACTGAAGGCATTGGCAAAGAACGAGGCCTGCGAATAGGTGAAATACAAATTGAAATATTTGAACTAATTGACGAAGTTCTCAAGGCATTCATTCATTTATGTCAAGAAAGTTGGAAGACAGCTACCTGGCCAGCTGACTATAATGTGTCCATTCCTAAGACAGATGACACAGCAGAATGTAGAAATCATTGGATAACATCATTAATAGAAATGCATGTAAAATTTTGCTACAGATCATTAAAAAGCAGCAGCAATAGTACATTGACAAGAAAATGCTGGATTATGAAAAGTCTTTCAAATATGTGGACCGTGAAAAACTATAAATATTGTGAAGAATAGGCATTCCAAAAAATTTAACTGTGCCCATGAGGAAGCTGTACAAAGACCAAGAGGCAGTCATTTGAACAGAACAAGTGGACAATGACAAAATCATCAAATGTGTGCACTGGGGTCATAGCCTTGAACATACTTATTCAAAACATGTCGGGGACCCGCCTCGACATTGGGGTTCGGTTCACGAGGAGAGGATACCTGACGGCGATTCATATATATCAAGAATACACAGAAAGAGACAAAGAGAGAGACAATGAGGCACCCCAAAGCCAGGGTGGATACATCACTGGTGGGCAGGCTTGGGAGTACAGGCATCGTGGCCTCTGCAGGCAGCAACTCACT
>NW_006408538.1:6759894-6761893 GCF_000296735.1 Chrysochloris asiatica | reverse complement strand
GCAAATTTGCTGCACAAGACCTTGAAAGTGTTAAATGACAAAATTGTCAGCTTGTAGACTAAGGTGTGCCTCACCCTGCCAAGTTATTTACAATAGCATCATATGAATGTTTAAGTCTAACAGTGAATAAGGAAGATCAGAGAAGAATTAACGCATTTGCATTATGGTGTTGGAGAAGAATTTTACAATACCATGGACTTCCAGAAGAACAAACAAATTTGTCTTGGAAAAAGTACAACCAGAATATTCCTTAGAAATTTAAATGGTGAGACTTTGTCTCTCATACTTCTGACATGTTATCAGGAAAGACCAATCCCTAGAGAACGCTGTCACGATTAGTAAAGTGGAGGAACAGCCAAATGAGCTAGACGGCTAAGCATAAATAATAACACTGTGGCAGCAGCAGTGGGCTCAAGTGTAACAACACTTGTAAGGATGGCATAGGATCTGGCAGAGGTTTGTTCTTTCCTGTGTAGGGTTGCTGGGAGTTGGAACAGATTTCACAGCACCTAACAAGAACATCCCTGGTGTGGCGCTGTGGGTTAATGCGTCAGACTGCAAAGCTGTTTGAACTGCAAGATCGGTGGTTCAAACTCACCAGTTGCTCCTTGGAAACCCTATACTGGGTCGCTATGGGTTGGAATCGACTCGATGGCACTTAACAACAACAATAACAAAAAGAACATCATACTGGACCAACATCTCCTGTATGAGTATCTTCCTCACATTGGTAAAGTATCTGCTCTATTCCCACTTCAGCGTGGATTCCCATATTGTTTGATTTTACCTAATTACATTTGGACAGAATTGCTCTGGGAGAAACAAAAGGAAAAAAACACCGAAAAGCAAGAGAAAGAAGAAGAATAACTACATTTTAATGAAAGTGGATTTATATAATTCTTACCCAGATGACTTTTCGTATACAAATGGGCCTTTCTTTACACAATGAAATGTTCCTAAGTCAGTAACAAAGGCAAAGCCTTAACTACTTTTAAAATATAAATAGGAAGTTCAATATTAAGAATTATGAACCCTTATATTCTTTGGTGGGAAATAAAGGACTTCAGAGGATTTGCCTACCCAGAGCAAGAAGATTACATCAGAAGCAGAATATTTTGTGCCCAGATTTAAATTAGTAAATCTTCCTAATTCTAAAGAAAGTCAAAATCCTGCAATTATTCATATTTTTAGGCTTTCTCTGGGTCACTGCTCCCGTTTGAGATTCTAATGAAAGCAATAGCTCTTCTTAGAAAAATGTATGTAATGATTCACTCACATACAATTTGCATTCAAATTCATGGTATTCATGTTCTTCTTTGTAGAGTATTTGACCTCCAGGTTAAGGACAAAATTAAGTCTTTCAATAATGACAGAGCTATCATACATAAACATAATACCAATATACAGTTTTTTGGGCAAACTGACCTGGGTTTAAGAAAAAGTTCTTCTCTTACTTGATTTATAATTTTGGTCTTAAATTCTCTGATTCTTATTTATAAAAAAGAAGATAATAAATACTTACATAGTATTGTGAGCATCTGGGCTTATGTAAAAAATGGGTCACACTCCCAGTGGTTTCTTACTTTGAGTTCATTTTAATATTTGAATCTTTGGAATCAGATTTTATGGAACACTTCAGTTTTTCACTACATACTTTGTGTCATCCTTAAAGGGGGTTTTAAAAGTCCTGGTTCAGTTCCTATTCTATTGGCTATGCTGTGACAAATCTTTATAAATTTAGATGCCTTTAATCTTCCATTCTTGCTTTATAACTCTGCTAAGTTTTCCAGTACAATATTAAATAGGAGTGGTGATAAAGAGTATCCTTGCATAGTTCCTGTTTTCAGTTTCTCTTCATTGAGGGTGATGAATTCTGTTGATTTTGCATGTATACCGTTAATGATGTTGAGGAATTTCCCTCCTATTGCTATTTGGTTGAGTGTTTTTATCAGGAATGGGTATTAGATTTTGTCAAATGCTTTTTCTGCATCAGTTGACA
>NW_006408538.1:6753410-6759768 GCF_000296735.1 Chrysochloris asiatica | reverse complement strand
TTTTGTACCCATGTTAATGAGGGTTATTAGTCTATAGTTTTCTTTTTCAGTGATGTCTTTGTGTGGTTTTGGTATCAGGGTTATGCTTGCTTCATAAAAAGAATTTGGGAGTTTCCTTTCCTTTTCTGTATTATGGAAAAGTTTGAGTAGAATTGGTGTCTGCTTATATCTGGATGTTTTGTAGACTTTACCAGAAAAGCCAACTGGTCCTGGAGTTCTTTGTGTTGGGAGTCTTTTAATGACTTGATCAATTTCTTCTTTTCGTATAGGTCTGTTCAAATTTTCTACTCCGGTCTATGTTAACTTAGGTAAGTCATGTATTTATTCTAGATTTACAAATTTGTTGGGACACAATTCTTCACAATATTTTGTTATTATCCTTTTTATTTCTGTTGGCTCTGTTGAGATGTCTTTGGCCGGTTTTTCTAGAGAAGCAAAACCAGTGGGGGTGGGGTGGGGAATATATACATATATACATATAATGAAGTTTATTATCAAGGAAATGGCTTATTATAACAGAGTCCCAGGTCCACAGTGGAAGAGAGGCAAAGAGAGAGCCTTTCTTAGAGTGCATTATATTGGGAACAGACCACAGCCCCAAGGAAGCATCCCTTCAATTTATTGGTTTTTCAGTGCCGTTCCTCATTGAGTTAACTATGCCTGAATTAGGTTTTGTCACTATGGGAATAAGCACACCCCAACTGCAAACTTTCTGAAATCCTGCAAACTTTCTGAAATCTAGGCCTAGTCAAATTAGAACAAAACCTAACACATATGTCACTCTTATGCAAATAACAGATGTCTGTTATTTGCATCTTCTCATTTTCTTTTGTTAGATTTGTCAATGACTTGTCTATTTTATTGATCTTTTCAAAGAATCAACTTCTTGTCCTGATTCTTTTTTTTTTTTTTTTTTCCTGGATTCTATTTTATTTATTTCAGCTATAATCTGCATTATTTCTTTTCTTCTGGTGGCTGCAGTCTTGCATTGCTGCTTCTTTCTAACTGTTGGAGATATTGGGTTAAGGTGTTGATTGTGGTTCTTCCATTCACTGTTTGTGCAGATCAGTTTAGGGTGGGTTTGACTGGTGTTGGTTTTTGTCTCTGTTGATACAGTAGTATAGGAGCTGGTATTGAGTCTTGTCCCATTAGTGGAGCTTCAAAGGACATGGTTATGGTTCACCTGTATGGGCATGGTTGTTCTCTCCTGTCAGGTGGGGCAGAAGGAGAAAACATACACAGGAAAATAAAGTGAAACAAACAAGCAAACAACAGCAAAAATAGACTGCAATAAAGAAAAGGGAAAAAAAGTAGGCAGCGACAAAAAGAAAATAATACAATAATTAAGAGGGACAAGAAAATAAAGCTGTACAAAAGGTTCTTGAAGGAGAGATTTTAACAGCTTAAGTTCTCAGCTCTGGATGGAGTTCTTATAGGTCTTGATGTTGTCTATATTCAGGGCACCCAATCTGGAAGCAGTTCATGAAGACCCTTCAGTTTACTAGTCGCAGTGTCTGTCAGAACCAATGTGCAATTATGGGCAGGATAATTGATCATGAAGGTCCCTGCTAGTTTAACTCTGGCCTGGAGGTTCTATGAGTTCTGTAGATCTGCAACAGTGCCCACCTGAATCCAGGTGCCAAGGTGGTGCAGTGGGCACCCACCTTACACTGGCTTAAACTGCATGGCTCCAAACTCTCAGAGAGTAGGATTAATGAGGGTGAGGGTGAAACTCACCTCTCTTATTAAAGAAAGCCTGGGGAACAATAATTCCTTATACTTTTCCATTGCCCATGTGAATCTGTGTTATTAGGCTGCCATCTGTGTGTGTCTCCAAAACTGCTCGAAAAAGTTCATGATGGCTGAGACTCATTTGGCCAGAAATCTGTTCACCAGTCAGTCTCCTTTCATTGCCCTGCTCAACTTCTCCTAGTGAGTATTCAAGTCACTATGTCACTTTTCCTGTGAAGCCTAGGGTCCCAGGATTGTCTTGTGTCTGTTTCCTTTGGTCTCTCTGTATCTTTGTTGTAAATGGTCTGTTTAAGTGTATCTACCTTGTCCACCATCTTGACAAAAGTCCCTCTTTAGGGTTTTCAATGACTGATATTTCAAAAGTAGATTTCCTGCCTTTTTTCCTGAGGGGTCTTCAGGTGTACTTGCACCTCTAATTTTTCAGTTAGCAACCAAACTTCTTAACTGTTTGCACCAGTAGAGCTCCACAGAAGAACTACAGAGACCACTATAGACACATGGGAATGTGTTAATTCTAGCACATTTTTTGGAGAACCAATGCTTATTAACAGAAGCCAAGTAGAAGAAAAAAAAAAAGACTCCAGCAGCTCATTTCTGCAGGATGAAGAGCTATGGCAACGCATTCTTCCCTGATCAATCAATGCTTCCTAGACACCACTTCATACTTAGTGAGGTACCAGGGGAGAAAAGGAAAGAAGACATACTGTGGACGAATGAGAATATGTGAATAGAGTGTAACAGACCTGAGCTAACAGAGCAATCACTCAACTGATCACTGCCGTCAGTGAAATCACTACTCTAGATACGGTCAATTCAATTGTTTTTGAAATAGAGAAAAAGACCTCTTCCATTTCTGAAATTTATGAATTAGATATAACAATTATTGTTATTATCAATACGCACACTCAGTTATCATTTTAGTTTATTCTTTCCACCTTTTTATCATGCAAATACTGTATTTAATGTTTTGCTTTGGGGAGGGACATCACAAATTCCAGTTTACCCTTTCATATAGTTTATATACAGTGTTTGTCATTAGCTACAATCAGGAATCCTGATTGTGCAGCAGCCTAAGCTTTGAGCTGCTAATCATTGCTCTGCAGAAGAAAAATGAGATAATCTGTTTCCATAAAGAAAATGCTATGGATCAGTTCCATTCTGGCCACCAAGGTGTGTCTCACACTCTATGTGCCAATATCTCTACTGCCAATTCTACCTTTGCAGCCGCCATGTCTCTGAATAAGGATCTCAGGGTCAAAATTATGCACTCTACGTGTGGCTCTTCTTACTTGGTGGCTGTGAGATCCCCATTTTGTTCTGTGAAGTGTCTCACTTTATACTCAGAGGGATGGCAAAACCCTGTAATTCTCACATTACAGTTCCACACACCCTGTTTACAAGCTCCCTCCTGAAAATTTGGTGTGAGGTACAAAGGCAGTGTAGAATAAGCACTCAACCACACAGTCGATTCGTACCACAAGGTTGGTGGTTCAAATTCACCAGCTGCTTCTTGGAAATCCTATACAGGCTTGCTATGGGTTAGAACGGACTCAACCACACTTATCAACAACAACAACAAAGACTATAGCTAGAAAGAGCAATACAAAGGAAATACACTGTACCACAAACAAAGTACTAAGGGACAGTCATAAGAAAATTATTTTACTTGGGGAGGATACAATTCCTAGTTTACAAGTCCCCTCCCCTCAAAGAAACAAATTAATAGAGGAGTAAGCCTGAATATGTATAATTGAAGCTGTTAAAGACATAAACCACATATTGAGCAAATAGCTTCAGGGGACATGTATTTATTCATGACCATTAGTGTTCCAACCCATAAATCTACTTAATTAGATTTAATTACATTACTGCTGAAGACAACACAGAGATTATAAAATCTGAAAGTGGCACTTTATATACTGCTAGAGGGATTGTCTGTTTATGCAAATAAGTGACATGTCTTCACTCAAAAGGGCTAATTGAATGAATTGTTTCAGACTATAGGGCTAATGAGGGAAGTGAGAAAATAAGTTCTGAATTCAACAATTTCCAAGGCTTTAACTCTCCTTTTACACTAGCACTGTGGGAAGTCTCCAATCTTCTCATGCCAAGACACACATCAGGGTGTTTTTGTTGTTATCTGAGTGTTTCGTCATAATGGCTTTGAGAGCTTTTGTATTGAGGCTTACTTTTCCCAAGGCTTCCTCTCTCTCAAAGATCCCAGAATTCTCACAGGACTACTGCTCAGACCAGCTCAGGATGGAGTGAGGGGGCAGGGCAAAGGACTCCCATACCATCTAACTCAGTCACTTCCTTTCTCATCTCTTCTTTCCTCACTGGCTTTTAGGGACTTTTATGTAGTTTTGAGAAAGTAATAGGTAAAAAAAAATGTTCTGCCTAACTGCAGCTTCTTTTAAATACGTACATATATACATATATATAATTTATTTTTACTTGCATCACAGTTGTGAAAATTAAACTGCAAAGATAAATTTAAACATATTTTTTCACTTTTGTTGTTTTGTTTTATTTCCACTATACCTTCATTGAAGGAACCCTGATAGTGTAGTGGGTTTCAAGTTATGTTGAATAAATACATGAATAAATAAATACATGAATAAAGGTCAGCAGATCAGATCTACCAATTGTTCCCCAGAAGAAAGATGAGGCTTTCTGCTCCTATAACTATTCACAGCCTTGGAAACCTTCTATACGTTTCTGTGAGTCAAAATCAACTTGATAGCACACAACCACCACTTCCACACTGAGCAGTGCGAGATAAGCACTAGATTACTAACTGTAAAACTGGTGGTTCAAACCCATCAGTCACTCTCAGAAACACTATAAAGGTGACCTGGTAATTTGCATAAATATTACAACCAAGAAGACCTTACAGGGGAACCTTCTACTCTTTAACACATGGGACCTCTGAGTTCAAAACTAACTTGGCTCCCAACAACAATACTCAAATATGAATGAAGAGAACAGCCTTAGTGGGGAACTCATGTTTTTAATTAAAAAAAAAACAAAACAAAACCAGATTACCTAATAGAAGCAAGGACAAATAAGAGCCATTTGAGAATCTAAAAAATAAAGTGTAGGTCTACTGTAAGCACTAAAGAATCCAACAAAAAAGATAAAGAGCTCTTCTAGTCTGTGGATAAAGTAATATGATGAAAAACCTGCAAGTTGATGAAAATCAATACATGATGATCTCTGCATAGAAAAACTCAGTATGTTTGGAGCTCCTCTAACTTACTACCTTAAAAATATATATGAAAAAATATGCATTATTACAGGCAAACATGTACTAAAGAACATTGCTACAAGAGAACCATTTGGCTTGTGAGTTCTCCCACCACTCAATTACTGATCTAGACTCCAAATGCTCATAGCATATGGGAGTATGTTGTCAAGGTGAGAAGCACTGCTTCTTCCATTATGGAATTCGAACATTCCACACATGTTGCACAGTCCTTTGAAAAGGGTCTTAACATTTATCAAGCCATACTATCCATCTCTGAATATGTCTTCAATTAGTCTATCATAGTCATAAGTTAAAATAATTCTTTCACATCATTAAAATCAAAGGAGAGGAGATTATTCATGACAGCTAAGAAAAAGAAATCAAAAGCAATGTGATAGAGCCATGAGGCACACCCCCACGAGGATCGTTCTAGAATGAATCAGACAAATGTAAGACAAGTTAGTGAACAGTAGATCTCCAGTGATATTTGTCTTAGCCCAAGAGAGATGCAAGCACTGTGAAATATGCAATATTCATTGGATTCTTTCAAAGTGATTAATATTTTTGCTCATTTTGTGTTCCATTACAAAGTTCTCTCAAAGTTGATGAAGCCTGTTTCTCTGAAGCAAAAACTAGGCAAAGAATTAGTACTTGATCTTTTTTTTCCTCTTTATTTTTATTCATTTAACAAATACATATTGAGAACATATGTATAAGGAAGTACAGATACCATGAGATTCACTTAATGTGCTTCCAGTCTACAAAAGTAATGCCTTCATTTGCTGATTGGGTATAACTTAAAATGAGAAGAAGTCACTGCAAACATCCATTAATAATCAGAACATGAACTGTATGACATATGAATCTAGGAAAATTGAAATTTGCCAAAAAGAAAATGGAATGCATTAGTGAGCTCAAATGGACAGGTATTGACCATTTTGAATCTAACAACCATATAGTTTACTATGCCAGGAACACAAATTGAGGAGTAATGATGATATATTCATCATCAAAAAGAACTGTTCACAATCTATCTTGAAGTACAATTCTATCTGTAATAGGACAATATCTATACGCTCAGAAGAAAGAACAGTTAATACCACCATTAAAATTTAGGCACCAACCACTAAAGCCAGTGAGGATAAACTTTAAGAATGTTATCAGCTTCTGCAGTCTAAAATTGACCAAACATGCAATCAAAATGCATTGGTGATTAGAGATCATCTGAAGAACAGATTTGATGCATTCAACACTAAAGAATGAAGACCAGAAGAGTTGTGGGATGACATCAAGAACATCATACATGAAGAGAGCAAAAAGTCATTAAGAAGACAAGAAAGAAGGAAAAGGTCAAAAGGG
>NW_006408538.1:6750119-6751790 GCF_000296735.1 Chrysochloris asiatica | reverse complement strand
CTCTCATACTTTGGACATGTTGTCCAGAGGAAACAGTCTCTGGAGAAGGATGTCATGCTGGGTAAGGTGGAGGGTCAGAGAAAAAGAGGAAGACCCCTAATGAGATGGATTGGCCAGGTGGTATCATTGATGGACTCAAGTGTGGCAGCGGTAGTGAGGTTGGCCCAGGATTGGACATTATTTCGTTCTGCTCTGCATGAGGTCACTATGAGTCGGTTCCAACTCGATGGCACCTGACAACAACAACAACAAGTGAATGCAATGCAAAAACTGGAAACAAAGAGGAAGGATCAATAGTTGTACCATAATGGAATTTTGCAAGACTAACAACATTGAAAATATCTTTTTGCAACATATAAGAGGCACCTATAGATATCGGGCTGCTAATCTCACTGTCAGCAGTTCGGTACTACCAGCTGTTCCTCAGGAGAAAGATGAGACTTTCTACTCCTGTAAAGATTTATAGTCTCAGAAACCCTGTACAGGGTCGCTATGAGTCGGAACTGACTCCACGGCACATAACAACAACAACAACATATATATGGATATTATCATATAGATTACTTAAGAATCTGGTTGACTACATGTGTGAGAAGGGATGATAGAAAAGAAGCTCAATATCATCAGACAAAACATGGCCAGGAGACAACTGTGTACAGACCATCAATTGTTTATATGTAAGTTAAAGCTGAAGTTCAACAGAATTAAAACAAGCCTATAAGCCCCCAAACATGAATTTGAATATATCCCATCTGAATTAAAGGACCATCTCAAGAATGGACTTGATGCAATAGACATTAATTGATAAAAGACTACAAGAGTTGTGGGAAGACATCAAGAATACCATCCATGAAGACAACAAAAAGGTTATTAAAAATACAGGAAAGAAAGAAAAGACCTTAATGGATGTCAGAAGAGACTCTAAAACTTTCTCTTGAGTGTAGAGAAACTAAACT
Source organism: Chrysochloris asiatica (assembly GCF_000296735.1). Classification (NCBI taxonomy): domain Eukaryota; kingdom Metazoa; phylum Chordata; class Mammalia; order Afrosoricida; family Chrysochloridae; genus Chrysochloris; species Chrysochloris asiatica. The sequence goes on along the minus strand of NW_006408538.1, from coordinate 6,750,834 downwards.
AACTCAAAAAATAAGGCAGTAAAAGAGCTAAACAGAAATTTTCAAAGGACAGATCTAGAAGACAAAGTCTAGCATTATAATGAAATATGCAGACCGTGAGTTAGAAAAAGCAAAAAGGAAGAACACACTCAGAATTTCTCAAGATGAAAGAACTAAAGAAAAACTGTAGGACTTGCTTTGCAGTGTTGAAGGAGTCTACAGATAAAATAAGGAGTCCTGGTGAGGCATTGTGGGTTAACGTGATGAACTGCAAAGTCAGTTTTAACTACAAGGTAGGAAGTTCAAGCTCACTAGTCATTCCTGGGAAACGCTATTACAGGGTTGCTATCGGTCAGAACTGCCTTAACAAAAACAACAACAATGGGCAAAATATTGGATGATGAATCAAGTATCAAAAGAAGATAGAAGGAATACACAAGTCACTGTACCAAAAAGAACAGTCGATGTTGAACCATCTCAAGAAGCAGCATATGATCAAGAATTTATGACACTGAAGGATTAAGTCCAAACTACATTAAAGGCACTGACAAAAAAACTAGATTCCAAAAATTGATGGAATACAAATTGAAATGCTCCAACAAACTGAAGTAATGTTAGCCAAGAAATTTGGGAGATAGCTATCTGGCCAATTGCCTGAAAAAGATCCATATTTATGCCCATTCCAAAGAAAGGTTGTACAATGAAACATAGAAATCATGTAACAATATCATTAAAA
>NW_006408538.1:6736486-6737533 GCF_000296735.1 Chrysochloris asiatica | reverse complement strand
CTACTACTACTACCTAGATGTAGGGCAAGCACTGGACCAAAATTCTGATTGAACTGCAAGGTCAGTGGGTCAAACCCACCAGCCACTCCTCAGAAACCCTACACAGGTCCCTATAATCAGAACCGACTTGACAGCATGCAACAAGAATGTCCTAGATGTTAAAAACAAAACACAAAAACAAACAAACAAACAAAACAACTGCTACATTAATTACAATGATGAAGTGATGCTTTTATTCTTCTTATCATAGTAAGATCAGTTTGAACCTCAAGGTCTCTGGTGTGAACTCACAAGCCTCTCCTTGGAAACCCTATACAGGGTCACTATGAATTAAAACTGACTGATGGCACATAACAACAACAATATGGATTAATTCTAGGAATTGGAATCTATTACAGAATATATACAATTTAGCCTTATCTTACTGGATTAGTTGAGAAAAGACATTTAGAGGCTCTTCCTAGGCTCTACTATGCCATGCCGAAGCCAATGGTCATTGCTGGATGGTGAAGACCTTTGTATGGAGATGGTGTAATGATGAAGATTCTGTAGAGCTTCACAGATTCTGACAAATTTAAAATCACAACTTACTTATCTGAACACAAGCACTTCAAACCAAAAATTAATACATTTATGGATAACTAGTCTTCTTTGTTGTTGTTGTCAGGTGCCATCGAGTTGGAACCGACTCATAGCACAGTAGAACGAAACAATGTCTGATCCTGGGCCAACCTCACACCGCTGCCACACTTGAGTCCATCAATGATGCCACCTGGCCAATCCATCTAATTGGAGGTCTTCCTCTTTTTCTCTGACCCTCCACCTTACCCAGCATGACATCCTTCTCCAACGACTGTTTCCTCCAGACAATATGTCCAAAGTATGAAAGACAAAGCTTAGCCATCTGGCCTCCAAGGAGCACTCTGACTGCACTTCTTCCAAAACAGATCTATTGGTTCTTTTGGCAGTCCCTGGCACTTTCAGTATTCTCCTCCAACACCACAACTCAAAGGCATCAATTCTTCTACAATCTTCCTTATTCACTGT
>NW_006408538.1:6725734-6735096 GCF_000296735.1 Chrysochloris asiatica | reverse complement strand
CAGCAATTCATCTCGTATGCCGTCTTCTAGGAAAAAAAAAAAAAAAAAAAGCAAAGTAGATGGTGCTCTTTCCTGGAAACCTATCTGGCATTCCTAGAGGAACCTAACTTAGCTGGCTTCCCCAAACCTATCTGTACACAGGTGGGTCAGTCCTGAATTTAGCATATTGCATCAGTGTTGGCTACTCGCCAACACAGACTCAGCTCCGAAGCAGTGGAGAGTTGACTAAGAAGTCTTTCCTTGGCATAGAGAAGTGAGCAGAGGAGATCACATGAATAGAGTTGAAAGTAAGTCACAGCAAAGTTCAGAGAAGTCTTTAGCACTGTGGGAGGTAAGGAGAAGTCAAACCATCCATGAACTTCATTAGATTCTGACTGCTGTTTATTGTTGCTAAGTGCTGTCCAGTTGGTTCTGACTCATAGCAATCCTGTACAGGGTTTCTGAGGAAGTTCTGGTGGGTTAGAACTGCCAACCTTGTGGCTGTGCTTATCCTACAGCACCACACCAGCATTTGTGATTAAACAGATAGAATCCAGGCCACTGGATTCTGTCCAGTGGCAAATCAAAAGGCAAGTCACCACCATATGGGCAGGAAATACTATTGTTAAGGTCAGGAGAGTCAGGAAATCTGTGGGTGATAGCTTCTACTGTTTCTGTTTATTGTGGTCCTGCATGCCACCCCTCCATCCCACCAAGCACACACACACACACACACACACACACACACACTTTCCTCTAGAATCACCAGAAGGTGAAGATGTAGAAATATCAAAGGTAGAATTTTGTTTGCTTGTGTTTTTTAGAAAATGTGAGCATTACTTAAAGACGCCATTTAAATTATTTACAAAAAAGCTAATTTTAAAAACAAATTGAATGTTTAGTTACTTTACCTTAAAAAATTTAGAGGAAAGAAATTTATGAAGAAGGTTGGGGTTCTTGTAGTGATAGCAAAGGGAGACTGGAAAAAGATATGCAAGGAAAGGGAAAGGAGGAAAATATGTTTTAGCTTGATTTTACTCAACTGATTATCAATTGTTTCATAAAATGTAACCAGATCTAAGATACATTGTTAACATTTGCTAACTCTCTCCTCAATGGTTGAGAGCAACAAAAATCAGCAAATGATGAAATCTGAAATAAATATTTATTACCCCGAAGAGTTTCAGTGAAGGCCGTTGTTAGTCAGATGAAGAGAAAAAGACAAAAGTCTCATAAAGTAACGTAGGTTTTTAAGGCTAATACTTCACAAGCTTGCTAAACTCAAAGGAAATTATTACCTTCACCATAATGTTCAAATACATGTAGCAAGCAAATCCAAATGCAGAAATTTAGATTTAAAAAGATTTAATGAAAAGTATATAATATATATCATCATAGTAAGCCCAGTGATCTGGAGAAGTAACTCCTGAGAGGAAGTATACTGAAGAGAACATATAAAAGAGGAAAACATAAACTATAACCCCTGACAAAAACTTTATCACTGAGAATTATAGCTCACAAAGAAAGGTTCCAATCAGAGTCCTGTTCAGATTATAGATCTCCAAGGTTACCACAAGGGAAGACTGAAATAAATTTACTATCACTAAGGAAACCATGAGGTCATACAAACTGTATCAATATTTAAGCAATAGCAAAATACTAAAGACTGCAAACCATACAGTGGGTAACAAGTTTCAGAGACACATGAGGGTAAAGACATAAAATTCTAAAAAATGAATAAAATAATGTGTATTTCTCAAATGTTATTAATTATCATCAAGTTAGCCCCAAGTCATACTGACCCTGTATAGGGTTTCTGAAGAGCAGCAGGTGAGTTTGAACTGCTGACTTTGTGATTCAGACCTTATAGTCCGGCGCATGAATCCACAACTACACATCAGGATTCCATTTCTTGTCATCTGGAATAAACTATAACACTAAAATATGTTATAAAATTTCCTATGTGTTATTCTATCCCAGACATTACAGATGATTTACAGATTGACTAGACATTTTTGGGTTTGATTTTGTCAACTTTTGATTGTGATTTGGGTGAAAGTTTACATAGCAAATTGGATTTCCATTCAACAATCCATACACATTTTATTATGTGCCATTAACTGAAGCCCCTACAATGTACCAGTGCTCTTCCCACTTTCTCCCTCTGCTTAGTGCTTGCATTAGTACTTTTTTCTTATACCTTCCAACCTTCTGACCTTTATTCCTGGGTAAATGCTGCCCTATAGACCTGGGGTAGGTGATTGTTCTAAGGACTGCATACCTGATGGGACTGTTCAACCTAGAGGCCTGTCTATCCTTTGGCGAAAAGTTGAGCCAGATGGGTAAGCTTAGTTCTAGGTCTCTAATGGCCCTGGTGTGGCACTGTGGGATAAAGCACTGGACCGCAAAATCAGTTTCAACAACTAGGTCTGGGGTTCAAACTCACCAGTCTGCTCCTTGAAGACCCTACACAGGATCTCTATGTGTTGGAACCGACTCCATGGCCTTTATCAACAAGGGCCATACTCTGATGGATTCCACCATCTCTATCAATCCAGCAAAGGCACTCTGGTAGCGTAGTGGTTACTAATCGGGCTGTGAACCACAAGATCAGCAGTTTGAAACTACCAGCTGTTCCATGAGAGAAAGATGAAGCTTTCTGCTCCCATAAAGATTTACAGCCTCGGAAACCCTGTACAGGTTACTACGAGTCGGAACTGACTCCATAGCACACAACAACAACATCAATCCAGCAAGGCTTGTCATTTTTATTCTTTTGAGTTTAGCTATACGTTTTTCTTGCACTCTATCAAGAACCTCCTTTTGTGATCCCTTTCAAAGCAGTCAGTAGTGGTAGCCAGGCACCATCTAATTCTAATTTCAGGTTAGTAGAGACTGAGGTTTATGTGGGTCATTAGTCCTCTGGACTGATAGCTTTCCAATGTCTTTTATTTTCTTCACTTCTCTTTTCTGTGGTCCTGAAGAGACCACAGAAGTTAGGTTTCACCTTATCTGGCCAATTGCAAGTTTTAAAACCCCAGCCACTTATCACTCAAGTTGGATGTAGAGCACAATAGTGTCTTTCTGGACTGTATTATGCTAATTGACCTTGTTATTTCCCAAGACTATGCTCCTAAGTCCCAAGGCTCAGTGACTCATTCCATCAAGGTCCTTAGTTATGGCTAAGCATTTTGCTAACTTTGTCCCTTTTACTATGTTCATGGATAAATTTGCAGCACATGCGAATACAAGGAAGTCAAAAAGTATTACTACTAGGGTTCCAGTTCTTATATGCATAGATGTATTCCAAACAAAATGTGTTTCAATATTTCTGTAATCAGTGGATAGCAGCAGACATTTTTTTTTTTTTTTTTCAGTGATTCACTTGTCTTAGTCTCTTTAGCATGACTTCCAAGCCCAGTTGACACTGTGACTTCTGAGGGGATCTTCTGGACATATTAAATTTAAGGCAGAGTTTGCAGTTCGGAAGATGATGGTGGCTGTGTTTTGGAATTCTGAAGGCATAGTCTTGAAAGACCTTTCAAAGGACATAGGACAATCATGGGAAGAAAGTTTGAGAAAATTATAAACCTGTCTTGTTCAGAAAAAGGCCAGGAAAGTTGTACCCAATGATTTTTTGTTTCTTGTTTGTTTTTCCATCATGACGATGCACAGACTTATTCTTTGAGTGTAAGGACTGACCTCTGAGAATTCTGTTTAGAAACCTGACCCTATCCATCCTACAGCACTGACCTTGCCTCTTCAGACTATTTTGTTTCCTAAACTCAAAGGACATTTAAAATAAATACAAATTGAGTCCTTTGAGGATGCCAAAATTACTGGTTTGATATAGTGTACACCAAAAGCACAGAATTCTTCAGGGGAGGGTTTTGTTGTTGTTATGGTCTATGGAGTCACTTCTGACTCATAGTGACCCTTTACAGGGTTTCCAAGGCTGGAAATCTTAACAGGAGCAGAAAGCCTCATCTCTTTCCTGCAGAATGGCTGGTTGTTTCGAACTGCTGACCTTGAGGTTAGCAGCCCGATTCATAAGAGACAGAAATACCACCTTCAGAAGTATACAGACATAGATAGAGGATATATCAAGAAACAGTAAATTCACATTTTTATAATTTTGTTTAATGAAGTTTTCTGTCATTTTGCAATAATACTATTTGACCTACCCTCTGCCTTAGACTGGGTTTTCTAGAGAAGCAAAATCAGTGAAGTTTCTCTATAAAAGAAGATGAGTCAAAAACTATCTGTACTCTGGCTGTAGAAGTTAGTTTTATGAACTTTCAGAAAAGATAAATACATAAATTTTAACATAATATCCTTGTTTTTCAATACATTGTCCACCTGTCCACAAGCTTTTGTACTCCATTATTTAAAAATGTTCTAGGCTGAGCTGTGAGATATGAATGCACTACTGTCTCCACTTCTTCATCAGAGTGAATCTTCATCCTTTAAGGACTGCTTTATGGTGACCAAACAGGTGAAAATATGACAGAAAAAGATCAGGATTATCGGGAAGATGCTTTAACACTTCAATATGACGTTTGTGCAGAGTGTCAACAGTGTGGACAGAGGTGTGTCAGTGTGCATTGTCATACAAGATTACAATACCCTTGGGTAGCAGTTCTCTGCACTTAATCTGAAGTTTAGGCTTCAGCTCTTTAGTGAGCATCTCACTGCACTGAGCATCATTGATTGTTGAACATTTTTCCTGATAGTATTCCAAATACTGGCTCTAGAGAATTCCAGGAAAATGTAGGCATCAATTCTCAAATTCATGGTTGACTTTTGAACTTTTTCTTGGTTTGCGATTGATCACATTTCCATTCTACTATCTGCTGTTTACTCTCAGGCTTATTTGTAATTATGAATCCACATCTCATCACCACTAAACATTTTTTAAAAGAAACTTTTCTGTCCCTTATGTTTCTGTCCAAATTCTGTTTGCAGATGTCCAAATGCTTATATTTATGCTCTTCCATGAGATGTTTCAGTACCTATCTAACACAAAATTTTTGAACCCCAAGTCTTTCATGGATTATTTCATACATAGAGCTATGGGTGATTTGAAAATTATTTGCCACAGAGTCTACTGTCACTCATCCATTCAACAGGATCATTTTATGTGCATGCTTAATATTGTCATCAGCTGTGGATGTCTATGGGTCTTTTAATACCACTGTAGTGTGTATAATTTATGACTAACCCTTGTAAGTTTATCTCCTACCCTGCCATTTTACTGAATCTTAATTCCAGTAGCTTTCTTCTTGTGTCTCTGGGATTTTCTATAAAGAGGATCATATAATCTGCAGATAGAAATAGCTTTACTTCTTCTTTGCTACAAGGGACTGTGAATTAAAAGTATGAAAAAAGACGTAAGTAACAGAAAAGAATCATTCCTCCAAAACCATTTAAGAAACACTCTCCGTAAAATAGTTTACATTTATGTACCATCTCATCAACAGATTAGATAGGTTCCTCCATCATGTCAATAATTGCACAACTATAGTTGATAAAACACAGAGTACAATTTGAATTTATGATCCTTCCAATAATCTTGACTCCTGGTGTAGCGCTTAGGATTAGCACTGGGTTACAAACCAAGGTTGGCAATTCAAACCTATCAGCTTCTCCTCAGAGACCGCGCACAAGGTTTCTATGAGTTGGAACTGACGCGACGGCAAGTAAAAGCAATATATCCAAGGAAAGTCATGACTATAACCACTATGTAGGGGTTATTCATTTGTAAACTAGTCATTTCCAATTCATAGTGACCATATGCACAAAAATCCCCAAAAACACTGTTTGGCTCTGTGCCATCCTTACAATCATTAGCATATTTGAGCCCATTGATACAACCATTGTGTCCATGGATCTCAATAGGGATCTTCCTCTTTATCTATGGCCCTATACTTTACCAAAAATGATGTTGTTCTTCCAGAACTGATCTTTCCTAATACATTTCTAAAGTTCATGAGATGAATTCTCACAGTTCTCACTTCTAAGGAGCATCCTGGCTGCACTTACTATAACAGATTTATTTGTTCTTTTGGCAGTCAATGGTACTTTCAGTATTCTTTACCAACATCTTAATCTAAATGCACCAGTTCATCTGTGGTCTTCCTTATACATCATCTAACATTCACATGAATATTAAGACAATTGATAATTCCATGACTTAGATGAGGCATACCTTAGTCCTCAAAGTATTATCTTTGTTCCTTAATACTTTAAAGAGGTCTTCTGTAACATATTTTCCAAGTGCAAAATGTCATTTAATTTCTTGACTGCTACTTTCAGGAATGTTGATTATGACTCCAAGTGAAATAAATCTTTGAGAATGTCAATCTTCTCATTTATCATGTTATTTATTGGTCCAGTTATGAGTATTTTCATTTTCTTTACATTGAGGTGCAATCCATATTGAACATTGTTATTATTTGACCTTCATCAGAAAGTACTTCCAAGTCCTCTTCAATTCCAGCAAACAAGCTTGTGTCATTTGCATATCACACCTTGCCAGTGAGTCTTCCTCCAATTCTTATGCCACATCCTTCTTCCAATAATCCAGCTTCTCAGGTTATCTGAGCAACATACAGGTTGGAGGAGTACAGTAAAAGGATAAAATCATGATGCACATGTTTGTGTATTTGAAATCATTCAATGCCCCTTTGTTCAAACAACTGCCTCTTGCTCTATGTTCAGGTTTAACCTGAGCACAATTAAGTGTCCTAAACCAATGTGGTCACCAGCAATGTTATCTGAAATTTTTTATGATTCACATAGTGAAATGCCATTGCATATTTTATAAATCACAAGTAAACATGTTTCTTTTCTTTCAGCTAAAATTCATCTGACTTTAGCAGTGATATCCCAAGTTCCATGTTCTCCTCTGAATCTGGCTTGAATTTCTGGTAGCTCCTTGTGGATGTACTGCTCCAACCATTTTTGAATTATCTTCAGCAAAATTTTACTTGCATATAATATTAATGATATTATTTGATTATTTATGCATTCCACTGGGTCACCTTTCTTAGGAATGAGCACAAATATAGATCTCTTCAAATAGGTTGGCAAGGTAGCTATCTTCCTAATTTCTTAGCATAGAACACTGAGTGCCTCCAGGACTGCATCTGTTTGTTGAAACTTTTCAAAATGTATTCTGTCAATTCCTAGAACTTTGTTTTTCACCAATGTCAGTGTGGCTTAGCCTTCTTTCTTCAATACCATCAGTTCTTGATCATATGGTACTTCTTGAAATGGTTGTATATTGATCAAATCTTTTTGGAAGAGTAACTCTGTCTTTTGATGTTTCCTGCATCATTCAATATCTTATCCATGGAATCCTTCAATATTGCAAGCCAAAGCTTGAATTTTTCTTCAATTCTTTTAGCTTGAGAAATGCTGAGCATGTTATTTCCTTTTAGTTTCCTTACTCCAGGCTTCTTTACACCTTGTTTTAGTATATTATCTTCTCAAGTTGCCCTTTGAAATTTTTAGTTCAGTTCTCTTACTTCATCATTTCTTCTTGATATGCTCAACAATTATTTTCAGAGTCTGTTCTCACATATACTTTGGTATTTTTTTTTTCTACTTGCTTAATAACCTTTTGCTTTCTTCATAGATGATGTTCTTGATGTCATCCCACAACTCTTCTAGTCTTTGATCATTAGTGTCTATTGCTTCAAATCTGTTATTAAGATAATCTCTAAATTCAGGTGGGATATACTCAAGTTCATACTTTGGCTCTCATGACTTGTTTAAATTTTCTTCAGCTTCAACCTGAGCTTGCATATGAACAATTCATGATCTGTTCCACACTCTGTCTTTGGCTTTGTTTTCAAAAATGATACTGAGCTTCCCCATTGTAGTCAATGTGATACTTGACGATTCCATCGAGTAAGGTTCACCTGCTTATTTGCATTTACATGATTGAAAAAAGGTGTTTTCAATGTCAATGGATTTGTAAAATTCTATCATGTGATCCCCAGCATGCTTTCTATGATCAAGGCAATATTTTCCAACTACTGATACTTCTTCTTTGTTTCCAACTTTTGCATTACAACCACCAGTAATTATCCATGTATGTTGATTTCATGTTTGATTAATTTCAACCTAAAGAGGTTTATAAAATTCTTCATTTCATCATAATTTGCGTTAGAGCTTCTGGTGTATAGGGTTTCCAAGGAGCGACTGTTGAGTTTGAACCATCAATCTTGTGGTTCACACTGACCTTGCAGTCCAGTGCATTATCCTGCAGCACCACACCAGGGCTCCAGATACATAAATGATAGCTGAATCTCACTAGCTGCTCCTCAGAAATGCTATACAGGCTTGCTATGAGTCAGAACAAATGTTATGGCAATCAACAACAGATTATATGTATATACATATATGTGTGTGTGTATGTATGTAAGTATATGGATCCCTGGTGTGGCACTGTGGGTTAATGCACTGGACTGCAAGGTCAGTTTGTGCTGCAAGTTCAGTGGTTTAAGCTCACCAGTATCTCCTTGGAAACCCTACACAGAACAGCTATGAGTTGGAAATAACTCAACACTTAAGAACAACAACCATGTATGCATATACAGGGAGCACGGTGGCTCATAGAGTAAGTATTATATTATGAACCATAAGGTCAACTATCAAGCCCACCAGCCACTTTACAGGAGAAATATGAGACGTTCTCCTCATCTCAGGAACTCTAAGGAAGGTCACTGTGAGTTGGAACCAAGTCGACGACACATAGAACAATGTTGGTTGTGGTTATATGCTGTGCAGTTGGTTCCAACACATAGTGACCCTGTATAGTGTTTCAAGGCTGTAAAACTCTACAGGAACAGAAACCTCATCCTTCCGCCCACGGACTAGCTGGTAGTTTCGAACTGCTGACTTTCAGGTTCACAGCCTGATTCAAAACCATTACACTATCAGAGCTCCTTTTAAGAACAATATATATATATATCACATGATAAAATTCTGCAAAATCAACGATTTGTTCATTTCAAATACCTTCTTTAGACAGCATAAGAGATGACTATACACATATACCTCGTCAGATGGAATACATAGAAATTAAATTGACTCTATTTGCGGAAAGAGACAATGGAAAAGCTCCACTTCATCAGTCAAAACAAGGCTAAGGGCAGATTGTGGAACAGACCATCAATTGCTCATATACAAATTCAAACTGAAGCTGAAGAAAATGAAAACAAGTCCACAAGAGCCAAATTACGACTTTGAATATATTCCACCTGAATTTAGAGATCATCTGAAAAACAGATTTTATACATTAAACACTAAAGACTGAAGACCAGAAGAGTTGTAGAATGACATTAAGAACATCATACAGGAAGAAAGCAAAAAGT
>NW_006408538.1:6712265-6724293 GCF_000296735.1 Chrysochloris asiatica | reverse complement strand
ATATATATATAAAGAACTATATATATACAATATGCTCACACACACACACATCTTGGAGACATGTCAATGGCATTCCCAATGGCAACTGAGATTGAAGGATGTGAATTACCAGAGCACTATTGACAGGTGGCAGGGACAAATTGGCATGTAAGTGTCATGCCATAATTAATCAATTACCAACTCTGCTAATCAGTGAATTGTTTGGACAAATATGCAAATCGAGGATGACTGCTAGATTTCTAACCGTTGCAGAAGATAATTACAAACAGGCTAAGGGAATATCTAGCAAGGACTCTGAGGTTTTCAGAATAAAGTGGAAGATTTTAGTATGAGCTTTTAGATTTTAAAATGTTATAATTAAATGCTGTCCAGTAGGTTCTGACCCATAGCAACTCTGTATAGGGTTTCTGCAAAGCAGAACTGCCAGTCTTGTGGCTTGTAGTCCAGTGCTTATCCTACAATGCCACCATATGTAAGTGTATATACTATACATAGATATACATGGTAAGGGCAGTGAGCACATCAAGTGCACACACATTATTTTCTGATGACCATCTCCACTAATGGCAAAATAGTGGATTCCAAGGTTGAGACAAGGAAGTACAACGTGAGCCTGGAGTATTTTCATGGGTCAGAGCAGCAAGTGCATATTTACACAAGGATAATGAGAACATATCCAAAGACAGAGGAGTTATAGTGCAGATGTTCCTAATGGCCTTGTTGGTGTGAAGTGTTGTCAAGTCAGTTCTGACTCATAGGGACCCTGTATAGAGTTTCCGAGGAGTGGCTGATGACTTTGAATCATTAACCTTGCAGTTCAAACTGATTTTGCAGTCCAGTGCTTATTCTACAGTGCCACAAGCTGAGACAATGTGAGCATCAAAATAAACAACAGTAACTAATTACAACCATCGAATAATGTAGGAATCCATAAATTCATACTAAGAGTCCTTGTGTAGCATTGTAGGATAAGCACAGGACTGCTAAATGCAAGGTTAGAGGTTCAAACCCACCAGCTACTCCTTGGAAGTCCTATATAGGATTCATATGAGCTGGAACTAACTCTATAGCACTTAACAACAACAAGTTCATACTTACGTATATAAGTAAATGAATAAATGGCAGAAAAGGAAAAAACTCTTCATTACAGTAAAATGCCACCTAATGAATGTTTTTAAATGGTGACAACAGAAATCAGTATTAGATAATAATCAGAGTGTGCTTAATTCAATTGCAGATATGAGCTAAGCCAAAGACCTCATCAGTACAACAGAGAGTCTAGGATTTGTTGTTGTCAGGTGCCATCGAGTCGGAACCGACTCATAGCGACCCCATGCACAGCAGAACGAAACAATGTTCGATCCTGGGCCAACCTCACTACCACTGCCACACTCGAGTCCATCAATGATGCCACCTGGCTGATCCATCTCGTTGGAGGTCTTCCTCTTTTTCTCTGACCCTCCACCCTACCCAGCATGACATCCTTCTCCAACGATCGTTTCCTCCGGACAATATGTCCAAAGTAGGAGAGACGAAGCTTAGCCATCCTGGCCTCCAAGGAGCACTCTGGCTGCAATTCTTCCAAAACAGATCTATTAGTTCTTTTGGCACTCCATGGCACCCTCAGTATTCTCCTCCAACACCACAACTCAAAGGCATCAATTCTTCTACAATCCTCCTTATTCACTGTCCAACTTTCGCATCCATATGAGGCTATTGAAAACACAATGGCCTGGGTCAGGCGCACCCTAGTCCTCAAGCTGACATCTCTGCTCTTCAACACTTTAAAAATTCCTGTGCAGCAGATTTGACCAGTGCAATACGTCGTCTGATCTCTTGACTGCTACTTCTGCGAGTGTTGATAGTTGATCCAAGAAGAATAAAGTCCTTGACAACTTCAATCTTTTCTCCATTGATAAGAATGTTGTTTATTGGTCCAGTGGTGAGGATTTTTGTTTTCTTGATAAGTGATTGTAAAATGTACCTGGACACTACAGTTCTGATCTTGCTCCCTCCTGGATGCACCAATTCCATCTTCCTATGGCTTACTATTGCTGTTGTTAAGTATCATCAAGTTGGTTCTGACTCATAGCTGTTTAGGTTTCCAAGAAGGGATTGGTGGGTTTGAGGTTAAGAGTCCAGTGCTTTTTCTACAGCACCACACAAGGACTTCACAGGGTCATTTTTGCTGTTGTTATGAAGTGCCGTCCAATTGGTTCTGACCCACAGTGAACCTGTACAGGATTTCTAAGGATCTGTTTGTAAGCTTAAACTGCCAACCTTGCAGTTCAAATGGTTTTGCAGGTTGTCACATTAACCCACAGCACCACACCAGGATTCACTGGGTCCATTAGATCTTCTGGAATGGTGAATCTGACAAAATTCAACTTACGATGGGTATTATTTCTGACCATAGGATCTATTGGTGTTTAAAGACTTCAACTCTGCCAGTGTCCATCAGCTTAACCAGGAATTGTTATTGAAAAGTTGTATTATTTTTCAAAGCAGATAGCAATACTTTACTCTAAAAACCAAGGGATCACATATAATTTTCCTATTTGGGTTTGCCATAAACCTCATACCATATTCCTGCTCACAACAGAGGCTTCCTAAAGCAAAAGATCTACTTAAAAAAAATAAAAAAAAAATCCATTTGCCTTTGTTCATGTTTAATCTGCAGTAAGTGAACTATGATTTTGAGAATGAAGAAAATACTGGTTTGGTTCAATGCTCAGTTCACATGTGAAATTATTTTTTTAAAAAACCGCATCTGGAGACCAACATCAAAAACTTAGAAAGATACTGTGGTTTTTTTCCTTCTCTGTAGCATACTTGGCAGACCAAGGATGACTATGATAAGCTACATAGAAACAGATTTTAGTTGTATATAAGGAAGCACTTTCCAGTTATGAAAGCTGTCCAAAAGGCCAGCTCTAGCAACATAAAGCTCCCTGCTGCTGAAAAGCTTATTAGATAGTTGCAACATCCAATGGGGAAATGGACTTCCTCTGTGGTTTATCACCAAGGAATCAATTAAAATATATACCTAGAGAAGTTTTCTTTCAAGGTATAAACTCAGATCCTGAAGATTGCAATTCTACAGATTTGAAGACTTTAATTCTGATGAGTAACCCTGATACAAACCTAAAACCTAGGTAACCATGAAGTTTCTTCTACCCTTGATTTCTTGGTTTCAATTTGGCTGTTGTTATTTTCATTGTAAAGGAAAACCCGAGTTCTCTGGTAGTGTAGTGGTTACAAATTGGGCTGCTAACCTCAATGTTAGCAGTTTGAAACTACCAGCTGTTCCGCAGGAGAAAGATGAGGCTTTTGTTCCCATAAGCCTCAGAAAACCTGTTTAGGATTGCCATGAGTTGGAACCGACTCCACAGCACACTACCAACACCACCAGCTATACAGCATTTGATACAAGAATCCTCCTTAGATGTGAAGATGGCAAGACTTCATGTCACTTACTTTGGACATGCTATCAGAAGAGACAGTTCCTGGAGAATTATATAATGCTTAGTATAGTTGAGGCTCAACCAAAAAACAAACAAACAAAACCCCACAAGAAACAAATTCCCTAAATGAGGTAGTATGTAACAACTGGTTATAGTATAGTACAGAGTGGGTAACATTTCATTCTGTGACTCAAAATGTCACTGTAAGTCAGAGCCTTCTCAAGAGCACTTAACAGGTTAACAGTAAAGAATTGAAGTTTTTCCAAGATGAACAAGTAAAACTAGACTTTGAGAAGAAAAACAATTACAAATGTAAAAGAATAATTTAGCTCTGGACAACTTACTCCTTTCTACCTAGGAATTGATTTCTTTCTAATTTTGTATGTGGCAAGAGGTGGTTGAAATGGATAGAAAATGTGAATACAAGAGCAAAGGCAGATATTCATTAGAAACTTCTGGAGCTATTACAGAAAAGTATGGATAACTATGCCTTATCAAATTATATTATTACCCTAGGAGTAGGTATAAGAGGTCTCAGTAGGATTTAATGTTTGTGGAATACTCTCTGAAAACATCTGTATTTCTTCAATGCACTTTAAAAAATGCCCTGAAGGAACACAAAAGGAAGCTCAGAAGGATTAGAATCTTTAAATATGAGAAGGAAGCAATTTAGTGAACCACATTTTTTTTTTTTTGTCTTATAGAACTAAAAACATTTCAAAATTTTAGCATATTATGCGACTTTGGGGAGTCCTGGTGTGGTGCTGTAGGATAAGCGCTCAACCACAAGATCAGATTGAACCACAGGTTGACTGTTCAAACTCATCAGCTACTCCTTGGAAACCCTATACAGGGGCACAATGAGTCAGAATCAACTTGACAGCACTTAACAAAAACACCATCAATGCAAGCTTTAGCTATGAATAAAATATTTCTCCTGAAATTTATGAGAAAATAATTAAATAAAATGGACTTTTGTGGTGGTGGTGTACCATGGAGTCAGTTCCGACTCATAGCGACCCTGCATATGGTTTCTGAGGCTGTAAATCTTTACAGGAGCCAAAAGGTCCCATCTTTATCCCGTGGAACGGCTGGTAGTTTCAAACTGCTGTCCTTGAAGTTAACTCGTAACCACTACGCTATCAGAGATCCTTCAGAAGGTAGTAGGACCCACTCAACTCTAGTATATTTTTGCTAGTTTGACTAATAAAACAAAGTTAGAAGCAGCCTATAGAAATACTTAGTTCTTTCCCCAACAGAGAAAAGCAAGTATTGGTTTAAATGTCAATGTCTGGGAACTTCCTGACAATCTTGGTGATGACTGAAGTCCAAAGGTCTATAAATTAAACTTCAAATGTTTAAATGAGAATCCATTCTGCCAAAAGTTAAATAGCTAGACTTTGGAGTCAGAGAAAATTGAATTTTGTATCTGTATCTATAACTTTCTATGGAGTGCTGGTATGGTGCTGCAGGTTAATGTGCTGGACTGCAAGGTCACTTTGAACCACAAGGTGGGCAGCTCAAGCTCACCCGCAGCTCTCCAGAAACCTTATATAGGGTTTCAATAATTCGGAACCAACTCAACTACACTTAACAACAACAACAATGTATCTATACCTTTCTTTCTCACTACTTATATATTGTTGTTGTTGTCAGGTGCTGTCGAGTCGGAACCGACTCATAGCGACCCCATGCACAGCAGAACGAAACTATATATATATATATACATTTTGTGCGAATTGAACAAATTACCCCATTTCTCTAAACCAGCCAGTAATTCAACAAATACAGAGCAAGATAAGCATGAGAGTTTAATGATTAATAATACAGATGTTGCATCTGTACTTATAAAAGTGTTCATGACTGTAGGATTGATTAGGGAAATGAACAGGGTACAATTCAGGATCTCAAACAACTCAGGATGCAGCAGTTCTCCAGGCAGGAATGCCTCTTTTCTGCTATACTAAAGGCATACCTCATTCTTGGTTTTAGCCTCTCAACCATGTGGCCCTTGAGACTCTGCCCGGCTTGGTCAAGTGTTACAGAGCTCCTTTAACCAGCCTGTAAATTAAAAGGGGCACATTCTGCAAGTAAGGCTCCTGCCCATTGACATTCAGCTTTACTCATTCCATGGGTTTGGAAACCTACAGTTGCTCTCTCCCTTCATGCCATCACCCCCACTCCTACCTTGGCTGTGGCAGCTTTTCTAGGTAGGGATCTCACATTCCACTCATGCTCTTCTTTCTTGATGGTGCTGAAATTGTCTCTTCCTGCTTCTCACATGGGTTCCTAGTACACTTACAGGGATGGCAAAATTAACCAACCCTAGAGTTAGAGTCCTATACATCCTATTTGCATGGTCCCACCCAATCACTGAGTGGGAATAAAGAGGGCTTTGAATAGAAACACCATTATCAAGTAAACATAGGCACCACAGTCACCCACACAATTGTTATGGTTGAACCCATTCTTGTTGCCATAGTGGCAATCCATCTTGTTGGAGGACTTCCTCTTTTTGCAGACAGCTCTAGTCGCGTAGTGGTTAGGAATCAGGCTGCAAACCTCAGAGTCAGCAGTTTGAAACTACCAGCGTTTCCGTGGGAGAAAGATGAGGCTTTTTGCTCCTGCAAAGATTTACAGCCTCAGAAACCCTATACAGGGTTACTATGAGTCGGAACTGACTCCACAGTACACCACCATCACCATCACATGTTTCCAAGCATGATGTCCTTCTCCAGGGACTAAATCCTCCAAAGTACAAGACAAAAACTCTCTCCACCTGCGGACTCCTGAACCCATGGACAAGGACATAGCCACGGAGTACTAGATCTGAGAGTGAAGCATCCAGCTGATATGAAGTGAGGGGAGATGCACAAGAATGCCCACATTTGTAGATAGTACCAATTTGACCTAGCTTCAATGGCTGATGATCAGAACTCAACTAGAGGAAGATAAGAAAAAAAAAATCTGATAAAGGAAACAAGTGTAAATTGCTGCAATTTGATGAACTTGACCTATGCTTATGGATGTAGTAGCTCAAAATACCAACTGAGAGGAAAGGAGTCTTCACATCAAGTATCACTCCTATCCCCTCTGTACACAGGGTTGATAGGGAGAGGCAACTCAGACATTGGATATCTAAAATTGGGGGTGAGGTGGGGGCTACAAAGGCATGAAGTGACTGACTTACAAGTTTTCAAGAGGGAGTCTAGTTTCAGAGTGTACAAGGGAAGGTAGAATCCCTACTGAATAGTTTCCAACTTGTCTAGGCAGATATGGTGAATGGAGATGGGGATAAGATTCTTATGATTCAATAGGGAGTAACTGTAAAGGTAGAAATTTTATAACAAAAAGGAATAAGTAGTTAATCTTACAGATCAATAACGAGGACTCTAGGACCATTAAGGGAGAAGAGCACAAAAGAAATATGGGAATATATCCAAAGAAGGCATGGCACCAAAGACGGATGCAGACATGAGGACAGGGAGAAAGGGGGCAGCTGAAGACTCTAGATTCACGGAAAAAGAAAGGCTGTGTGCTGCAACCAGGAGGAAGGCTTGTAGAATGTACCCTTTGGTTGTTTAAATTATTGTATATTCCAGAGTGATTTTGTGTACGTCCCCCATCCCCTACTCCCAACACCCCCCGAAAAAAAAACAGAGAATAGAAGCAAATACTGTTGAATGATGATGCACATAGGATATTGTAGTTGCAATGAAATGATGAGTGTAAAGCCGATGTTACCCCATGTAAACTATCACTCAATTCACAATAAGAACTTAGAAGAAAAAAAGAAAGAAAAAGTCTCTCCATCCTGGTTTCTAAGGAGCATTCTAGCTATATTTCTTCCAACTCAGATTTGTTTATTCTTCTGATCCATTCAATATTCTCCACCAGTACCATAATTCAAATGCATCAATTTTTCGAAGTCTTATTTATTCAACTGTCTAGCATTTAATGGCTTGGATCAAGTGCACATTAGTCCTCAAAGTATAATATTTACTTTAAAACTGTGAAGAAGCCTTTTGAAGATTTGCCTAATGCAATATGTTGTTTGATTTCTTGACTGCTGCTTCCATGGGCAATGACAGAATCCAAGCAAATTGAAGCCATTGACAATTTTAATGGTCTACTAAGGATTTTTGTTTTCTTTACATTTAAATACAATGCATACCTTCATCAGTATTTCAAGCCCTCTTCACTTTCACGACTGTGGCACAGGTTTTTAAATGAGTGTTCCTCCATTCCTGATGCCAAATTAAACTTCATATGATCTAATTTTTCAGATTATTTACTCAGACCTAAGATTGAAAAATATGGTGAAAGGATACAACCCTGATCCACACATTTCCCGAGTTTAAAGCATTCAGTCTCTCCTTGTTCTATTCTAAGAACTGCCACTTACGATCTATGTATAGGTTCTTCAAGAACATAAGTAAGTGTTCTGAAATTCCCGTTTTGGACAATATTATCCATAATTTGTTATGATCTACTCAGTCAAAAATACCTTTGCATAATCTATAAAGCACAAGTATCTTTCTTACACTCTCTGCTTTTAGCCAAGATACATCTGCTGTCAGCAATTATATCCCTTGTTCCACGTACTCTTTTGATTCTGGCTTGCATTTCTGACAACTCCCTGTAGATGCACTGCTGTATGCATTTTTTAATTATCTTTAGCAAAATATTCCTTGCATGTGATATTAATGGTATTGTTTCATAATTTATGCGTTACATTAAATCATCTTTCTTTGGAATGCCCACAAATATGGACCTCCTCCAATCAGTTGTCTGGGTAGCTGTCTTCGAAATTTCTTGACATAGATGAATGAGCTCATTCAGTGCTGTATCAGTTTGTTGAAACAATGCAATTTGTATTGTTTCAATTTCTGGAGACTTTTCGTCAACACTGTATTTTTCAACTTCTGATCCTCCCAATTTTTTTCCAACTTTCATATTCCAATCACCAGTAATTGTCAATGATTCATGATTGCATGTTTGATATATTTTAGTCTTAAGAAATGGGTAGAAACCTTCCATTTCATCATCACTGGATTTAGTAGTTAGTGCTATAATTTAAATAATAGTGGTCTCAAATGACCTTCCCTGTTGTTAAGAACTGTCAAATCAGGTCCAACTTACTGCAAACCAATATGGGATTTTTGAGGAGTGATAAGCAGACCAGGGCTCATCCTACAATGCCACACCAGGACTCCATGCTCGTCCTTGTAGGCATATGGATATTTTTCTATCACAGACAACTCTGTACTTCAAGATTCTTGAAATACTCTTTTTGATGATGAATATGATACCATTCCTCTTGAATTTGTTTTTCTTATCGTAACAAACCCTATGATTGTCTGATTCGAAATGACCAGTACCAGTTCATTTCAGTTCACTAGTGCCTTGGATGGAGACCTGCTGTGACACCGTAGTGTAAGCACCAGACTGGTAACCTCAAGGTCAGTCATTCAAACCCACCAGCTGCTCCTTGGAAATCCTACGCAGAGTGACTGAGTCAGAACCGACTAAAGGGCACTTAACAACAACGATAATGCCTTGGATATCAATCTTCGTGTGCTCAATTTTTGACAAGTTACAATTTTCCTAAATGCATATTTTGTACATTCCATATTCTGATTATTAATGGATGCTTGCAGCTGTTCCTTCTCGTTTTGAGTTGTGCCACATCAGCAAATGAAGGTCCCAAAAGCCTACCTTAATCTATGTCATTAAAGTCAATTCTACTTGAAGGAGGTATCTTATTCCCAGTCATATTTTGAGGACTTTCCAACCGGAGAGGCTCATCTTCCAACACTATGTCTGACCATATTCTGATGTTATTTGTAACTTTTGTGGCTAACCATTCAATATTGGTCTGTCTCCTTCTTGTGAGTCTGTCATAGAGTAGATACTCTACTGAAAGCTGTCTATGGGTGACCTTGCTGACATTTAAAATACCAATGGCAAATCTTCCAGCATCACAGTGACACACAAGCTATCACATTATGACAAACTGACAGACAAGTGGTGGCCAGTAATAGTACTGTATATTATTCTATAAAATGTGTTTTTTTCACATTAACAAAATTGCTGATCATGCTGTTATAATCAAGTGTTTCAAATAAATGATGTGTTACTGATAATCATGATCTGATTATTATAATGTAAATGCATAAAAAGTGTACAAAATTTTATTTTTGTAAAATTTTAGGTGGAGCCCTGGTGTGGTTCTGTAGTTTAAGTTCTGGTCTGCTAACTGCCAGGTTGTTGCTGTTGTTGCTGTTGTTGTTGTTAGGTGCCATAGAGTCGGTACTGACTCAGAGTGACCTTATGCACATCAGAAAGAAGTACTGCCCGATCCTGGGCCAACCTCACAATTGTTACCACGCTTGAGACCAGTGATGCAGTCAGTTTGCCAATCCATCTCGCTGGGACTCTTCCTCTTTTTCTCTGACCCTCCAGCCAAGGTTGTTGTTGTTGTTAAGTGCCGTCAAGTTGGTTCCGACCCATAGTAACCCTGTACAGGTTTTCCAAGGAGCAGCTGGTAAGCTTGAACCGCTGACCTTGCAGTTCAAACGGCTTTGCAGTCTGGTGCATTAACCCATACGGTCACACCAGGAGTCCACCCTTTTCTCTTCAGAAATACTATGCAGGCACTCTACATGTCGAAATGGAGTCAGTGGTACTTAACAACAGTGGAAATAAGTAGAATAAATAGAAACAAGTAGATGAAAACCTAAAATTATTTTCTCTGTTACAAATAAAAATTTTTATTTTAAAAGATTCCAAATTATTAAAAGCAAAATACAAATTATAATTGATGCACATAAAAATTTAACTCAAGTTATTTAAATAAAGCTAAGCATTGTGCATTGTATTGTTAAAATTTTTAATTAAAGCATCATACATATTATTTTTAAAGTAAAACAATTCACAATCATGACATTTTACATTCCAATTAGTTACTGAGGCAAAGAACCAGCACCACACTTAATATTATAGCCAGATCTTCCTATTACAAAATAAGAGGAATATAAATTGTTTAATTTTACAAAATGTTTCCCAGTCCACTGGGTAAGTGCTGCAAACACTGATTGGAACACAAAGTGTAGCAAGATAATGGGCTCTTGGCAATGCTGACAATACTAAGTTTTGCAAGAATTTACTGCAGTCTTTGCACTCTGAGTAAAGATTTGACAAGTTAGTTAATTAACTTTCTTTTATCTAACACTTATGCTGCTCAAATCCTTGCTGTGTTCTACAGCATTTTCCCTTTCTGACATCACAAAAGTCAAAAACAGGGCTTGTGTGACCTGAGAGCATAGAGAAAGAGATGTGCAGCGTTCCCCTCAGGCATCTCATGTGACTGAAGAGAACCAATATCTGTGGTGATCTGTCAACTGATTTTAAGCATCAAAGACATCACTATGTCTTTACATAATTTTGTGAGTGTTTGGGGGATATTTGAGAACCCCATAGACTCCTGTTGTGGCACTGTACGATAAGCACTGGACTGCTAACTCTAGGTCAGCAGTTCAAACCCACCATCTGCTTCTCAGAAACCCTCAGAGTCATTGAGTGGGAACTAACATGAAGGCACACACCAAGAACAACAGCAAGGCTCAGAGAACAGAGCATCCCTCTAAACCCAGCCTCAGGAAAGTATTAGTAGCACTTTCCCACCTCAGTGTATCTGTTCAGATCCCTCACACCCAAAGTCCTAGGTATAAAGGGACATTGACATTTTTAAAGAAGCAAAGTTTGGCCCTGATGCAGCATTCTCCAACTCATTTTCCAAACTCGTCCCTGTGGTATCAGAGGGTGATCTTTAAAACACAAAAGTTCTGCAGTTAAATGTTAGAGGAAATGCTGCATAGTAATGTGCTTCTTGGGAACTCAATGTACACATTATCTTATTATGAGTTCAGAGAAGCCCTGAGGAAACCTGTTTACCTTTGTTTCCCTAAAGCATTTGAACACTGAAGCCACTTTTCAATAGATCAGGTGTTGATACTGTGTTCCTCAAACTCAGTGTGGCAAATACAGCTTTATATTTAAAGTCTACATATTCCATCCCCCACCCACCCACCCTAGATGTGTTTTCAACTAACTTTCTCACTAGTGATTTCATTAACACAGAAAGGAATTTACATTTTTATTTATTGCTTAAGTCAGCAATGGTCATTACACAGCAAACTGACAATTTTAGGCTTTTCAACAAGTAAGAGAACAACCACTTAACAATGAAATGTATTATAAGTCCAAAAGATACCAGCTGTAACCTCTCTTCATTGACGATTTTGGGAACATCACAGTCTGGTTAAAGACAGACATATCACTAGACAGTAGACAAAAGAGTAATAACACTTAATAACAACTGCTCCGCTGTAACAAAATGGTAAGCCTTGACTTGACTACTGAAATATGTTGTCAGATGCCATCGAATCGGAACCGACTCAGAGTGACCCCACACACAGAAGAACGAAACAATGTCTGATCCTGGGCCAACTTCACTACCGCTGCCACACTTGAGTCCATCAATGCTGCCACCTGGCCAATCC
>NW_006408538.1:6710423-6711416 GCF_000296735.1 Chrysochloris asiatica | reverse complement strand
AAGGGGGCTTCAAAATGTTCAGGGAAACATTTCATTGTCTTTTAATTCCATTTTCCATGACAGTAGAAATGCCTCCTAGAACAAAGTAAAGAATACAACCTCACAGATACAGCTGTACCTTCCAATAAGCAGGAGTCAAGAGGTGAACAATAGAAATACATGACAAAAGATTTGCTATCCACTACCTAATATTCCTCTCATTTACCCAATGATTGCATCAGAAATGCCCTTAATTTAGTTAAACTTGCAAATTCCAAAAAAGCAGGCAAGGGTTCAGGAAGAGTGATTATATATATTTGTAGCAATGGTAAATTCTTGTTGTTGTTAAGTGTCGTCAAGTTGGTTCCAACCCATAGCGACCCAGTATAGGGTTTCTGAGGAGCAGCTGGTGAACTTGAAGCACCTACGTTGCAGTTCAAACGGCTTTGCAGTCTGGTGCATTAACCCACGGTGCCACACCAGGACTCTAAAGGTAAATAACCATGTACAAAAATCCTATCACACTTATAAATATATTTGTGGATATACTATCCCTCTCCCTCCCACACCCATTCAGCCTGCATGTCTATTCATGTATCTACTCAAAGATCACCATTATTGCACACAAATTTATGTACACACACACACACACTTATATGCTGTTGTTGCGAAATGCTGTCAAGATGGTTCCAATTCATAGAGACCCAGTATAGGGTTTCTATCGGTTTTTCCTTGTTTGGAAGAAAGAAAGGTGATGACAGTGGCAAACTTATGACAATAATCAGTCCGATGATTAAAGCACCATTATAAACATCAGTCACTGAGACCAGAAGAACTAGATGGCGTCAGGTTACCACTACCAACTTCTCTGAAAGGCATCTCATTAAAGAGTCCTGGATATAGTGGAATAAAACTGTGGAACAAAAGTCAACATCTTAAAAAACACCATGCTTACTGGTCCACTCGAAACTGGTGGAACCCTGGAACTATGGCCCTCAGTCACTCTTCAGATCT
>NW_006408538.1:6701081-6706808 GCF_000296735.1 Chrysochloris asiatica | reverse complement strand
CTACCAGAGCTCCTTACCAGGGTCTTTATACTCATTATATATTAGTCAACTTTGTCAGCTTCCACTCAAATTTGACAAGAGTTCATAGCAAGTTTGGTTTGGTTTTTTGTAAAGTCAGGCTAAAACTGAAAAACAGAGACTCATTTATTGCCCCATTAAGTATTTATCATATGTATTTATCATCAGCTTTAGAAGACAAAATACTTACTTGTGGATGAGAAGAAACAGTATGCAAGGAGTGGAATATAAAATAAAAGGGAAATTCCATTCAACGCTACCTTTCTTGGATCACCGTTAAACACATTACTGGTAAATTATAATAATACATGTTCATTTTGAAAGTATCATGGATAGAGGGGCCAAGCAAGATGGCAAAGTGACTGGATGCTTCCATTTACTCTCCCAGAAGTTAACTAACAAAATAATTACTAACAACAAACACAGCCAGATCTCAGAACTGAGAATAAGAACTGAGGTGTCAGAGTCAGCATGAGTCCAGAAGTGTTAAGAAGAAGAGAGGGATGGCCCTGAAGCTTAGGGAATTTTACCAGCTAACGTCATGAACACTTGCTCATCATAGCCATAATGGGACTATGTTGGGCAACACTCAAAATAGGGAAAGCAGAAAGGAAGCTAATCTGCAGAAGCTATAGCTTGATTTTACAAGACAGCACAAATCGCTTTTAAAGCTTGCTGAGGCCAGTATTGGTGGCACTACAACCAAGAAGAACACCAATACTCAGACTGACTGTCAAAACAGAAAGAAATGTCAGGTTTCATGACCATGGGGGAATACCATGGGATAGCGTGAACAGGGGTAACCCACGGGGTTACCTATGCCTGTGACCACCTAAACCCTCCCTCTCACACATGCGTATTAAATTCCTAATAAATTTCCTGAAAACTAAAGACAAGAAATAACTGCAACACAGCATACCAAACGTCCATAATAAGAAATCAGTATGAGTTTTTCCTCAGAAAATCTACCAGTTATTTTCTGGTAGAAGAAAATGGAGCAAGGTGTATAAAATGCTGTTGTTGTTAAGTGACATGGAGTTGGTTCTGACTCAGGACAACTCTATTCACAGCAGAACCAAACGCTGCCCGGTCCTATGCCACCCTCATAATTGCTGTTAGGTTTGAGCCTATTGCTGCTGCCACTGTGTCAATCCGTCTCAAAAGAGGTGTTCTGCTTTTCCACTGACCTTCCATTTTACAAAACACAGCATCCCTCTCCAGGGACTGGTCCCTCCTCATAACATATCTGAAGTATGAAAGATGTAGTATTGATATTCTGGCTTCTAAGGAGCATTCTGTCTATAATTCTTAAAACAAACACTTGCTCGTTCTTCTGGAAGTCCATGGTACTTTAAATATTCTTGTTCTTCTTGTTGTTGGTAAGTGCCATTGAGTCAGTTCTGACCCATAGCAACCCTGTGTTGGGTTTCCAAGGAACATCTGGTACATTTGAACTGTTGACCTTGCAGTTCAAATGACTTTGCAGTGTTACGTATTTGCCCATAGCACCACACCAGGACTCTAGGATATTCTTCTAGAACACCATAATTCAAAAGTACCAGTTCATCTACAATCTTCCTTATTCATTGTCCAGTTTTCACATTCATGTGAAGCTAATGAAAATAACATGAGTGGAAACAATTACCAACAGAGAATTTTTATGTATCAAAATTGTCATTCATAATAAGTGGAAAACTAAAATATTCCCAAAGAAACAGAAACTCTTGGAATTTCCCACAACCAGACCAGCTTTATATATGCTACTCAAGGAAGTACTCCAATTCAAAAGGTGAGAGCATTTAATAAGTCCTGGTGTGGTACTGTGGGTTAGCACACTAGACTGCACAGTCAGTTTGAACCACAAGGACGGCAGTTCAATTTCACCAACTGCTCCTTGGAAATCCTATACAGGATCGCTATGGGTCGGAACCAACTCCACAACACTCAACAATCACAATAGTATTTATACAGGAGAATGGAATTCTGATGGGGCACTGTGGATTGCATGGTTGGTGCGAACTGCATGGTCAGCTGTTCAAGCTCACCATCCCCTCCTTAGAAACTTTATACAGGGCTGTTGTTATAAGTCTAGTCTGACTCCATGGCACTTAACAATAGCACAGCAACAACACACATGGGAATAAATAGATATCCAAAAACCACAACATGAGAAATCATAAGAACCAAATAAATGATTATTTTAGAAAATAAACTCAATAATTAAATACACTGAGTTATAAGAAATAAACACAAAGCAAATTTATTGCATATAGGTTGAACAGCGATGTTAATGAGCCCTGATAAGATGACCTAGGATAAGCACTAGAATGGTAATCTGCAAGGTCCACACAGGTCAAAACCACTAGCCTGCTCTCGATTGCTATGGGTGGAGCCACTTTGAAGGCTGCTGCTATTGGTCTCCTGTCCTGTCCTGTCCATGGCTATAAATCTTTCCGGGAGGGGAGCAGCTGCTGAACTCAAACTGCTAACCTGGCAGTTAGCAGCCCATATGGGAACCCGCCATGCTGCCAGGGCTCCTTGGCCCAAAGGAACACAACAACAATACCAACTGATGCTAATGGAGACACACTAACAGACAAAACAGGGAGGAGGATTTCAGGAACCGATTTATTTTGTTAAGGTTGTTTGTTCGTATGTTAGAAATGTTGAATTGTATGTTGTGTAATGTAATCATACATACGATAAAACTAAGAAACCACCAAGAAAAAATATTCCAAAAAAGAAATCAAAAAGGCTTATCACAAGAAAGCAGCCAAATACAGAGTATGAAAATACCAGAATTAAAAAATGAGGAAGGTGTGAGGCACTCAGAAAACAAACAACAAAATGAGTCACATAGACATTTTATTTTTCTTAATTACTTCCAATATAAATTGTCTAACCGACCCCTGCAAAAGGCAGAAAGTGGCAGAATAGATTTTCAAAAAACAATCTGATCGCTGTTTACAAGAAACACACCTTAGACATAAGAGTGTAAACTTTATGAAAATAAAAGGATCGAGAAAAGTATCCCATGCAACCAGTAACAGAGATGAGGGAGGCCATACTATCAGATAAAAGACATGTTAAGCAATTATTTTTAAAAGATTCATATATTATATAAACAAGATGGTAAATCAAGTAAGTAAATGTTTATGACATTATAAATATATATATACCTAACAAGCAGTGCGCCAAAATACAAGTTTAGGACAAATAGTTGTCATTGTTGTTAAGCGCCTTTGAGTCGGTTCCGAATCATAGTGACCCTGTGTAGGGTTTCCAAGGAGCAGATATTGAATTTGATTCACCGACCTTATGGTTCAAACCAACCTTAAAGTCCAGTGCACTATTCTACAGCTTAACACCAGGACTCCAAAGCAAATATCAGTGCTCCAAAATCAAGCATGACAATCATTGTGAGGATGGCACAGGAATGGGCAGTATTTCATTCTGTTGGGCATAGGGTTGCTGTGAATCAGAACCAACTTGACAGTACCTAACAACAACAACAAACGACACCACAGAAATAATTATTTACTAGAATTATCAAAATATGAAGCTGTTGCTTCCAGACAGATCACTATCTACATCTATACTCTTCTTCAGGTGGGGTCTCCATTTCTGTAACCCTTCGCTGAATAATCTCTGTCCTTCGACTTACAACACATCAAAGTGGCATTGCTAAAGAACTTAAATCACTTTCCTTTAAAATGTGCTTTGAGTTTGGGAACAAAAAGAAGTCTGAAGTGGCAAGATCAGGATTGTAGGGTAGATGGGGAAAAGTTTCCCAACAAAATTCTCCTGGGGTATACTGTGATGATGGAAAAATATGTATCAGCCCAACTTCCCTGGCCTTTTTTAAAATCACCAATGCAGTTTTTAATATTCTTAACACTTCCTCCTAGTAAGCTCCCATAATCATCATGGCACTTGAATCTCTGATACCACCACTGTGACATCTCTGGGGAAAATGCTCACTGGCTGCCTCTGCCTTTAGGCTAACATATTCACACGTGTTCCAGTCTATCACTTTGCTAGTTCTCTAGGCAGCAACCCTTAGATTCATCTGTGAGAACTCAGAGAGAAGGGGAAAGAGCCACCCTTTCCCATCCTTAATACCACACACACAAACACATGAGGGTAAGTCAAAAGTAAGATGAAATCATACAAACTTGTAGTCAACAAAAATATCAAAATATCAGGCGAGGCTTGATGGTGGAGAGTTTAGAAGTGTAGTGAGAATCTCCATCAGCAATAACACAGAATACCAGGTGAAGCAGGTTCAGGGTACAGTTCCAGAACTCTGAACCACATATATAAGAATATTTTAAAAGTTTGAAGGCTTATAGTTATTGGATTTTTTAGCAGAAGAAGACATCTTGTGCTTTCTAATCCACTGGGCTCAGAGGATCCCAGAGCCACCATCTTGGGTGAGATTGAGCAAGGGAAGGATCAGAGCCTTCTCAGACTGATGCCTGACGGAACCTCAGAGAGAAAGGTATGGACATTCGTGTTTTTTTTGTTTTGTTTTGTTTGTATCTGTTCATAGTTTCTCACTGTCTGTGCACCTCCATTCTGGTGACTAGAAGGGGTGCCTGAGCAAATGGACAACCCCCACTCCTGAGGGTTCTACTATGCATGCACACAGATCTCCTCAAAATTTAAAGGAACACTTTCCACTTAAAACCAAACAGCAGTGCAAAACAACCACAGCTGGCCCTGTACTGTTTATCATGAGGAAAAGATCCAGAATGGGGGTTGTGGAGTGAGAAAGATAGAATAAAAATGAAACAGTCTGAAAATTGAATTCTGTTACATCATAATGACCAACAGCGGCATCTTGAAATTTCTCAGGCAGGCTTGAAGGCAAGAAGCTGAAAGAAGATATTAAAGTCATACTCATATTAGGCTACAGATTTTTTTTTTCTCTCTTCTCTTTTCTGCAATTATAGACAACAGTATCCAATCTGTCTTTTTTGCTGTTGTTGTTTTGGTTTTGGACCAACAGGGCTCTGTGATACAAGGATCTAGGTATAGACTGAAGAGAGGAAATAATACTAAGATGCTTGACTGTCTTATGAATATTGGTTTCCCTTGCCTATTATTATAAAATAGACACTTGAGTGGGATAGAAAGGAGTGTTGGGAAACATGATTACAGAAAACTTGTAAGCCTGTCTTCAACCTATAACTGACTGGAATACCTAAAAGGGTTCTAAAGCTTGCCCAGTAAAATAGGCCTCTTGCAGAGGCTTTGCAAGGTATTAGACCTTTAAGTTGAATCCTGAGCCCCATCCAGAACATTCTGAGATGGGGCATCCCCTCTAGAAAGGATAAGCTGATCAACCTGGAACAGCTAGAGCAACAGAAGACACACCTTCAAAGAATGATCATCAGGAAACACCCCCTCACAAAAAAAGAAAGAAAGAAAAGAAAACAAACTACCTATTGCAGGAGGCAAATCTGCTGCCCAAGACTTCTTTAAAAGTTAAAGAGCAAAGATACCAGTTTGAGGATTAAAATGCACCTGAAACAAGCCATGGTACTTTAATTGCTTCATGTACATGTGAAAGTTGGACAATAAATAAGGAAGATTATAGAAGAATTGATGCATTTGAGTTATGATGTTGGAG
This sequence comes from Chrysochloris asiatica, assembly GCF_000296735.1. Lineage (NCBI taxonomy): Eukaryota > Metazoa > Chordata > Mammalia > Afrosoricida > Chrysochloridae > Chrysochloris > Chrysochloris asiatica. Next base: position 6,701,155 of record NW_006408538.1, on the reverse strand, counting down.
AAGACTATTGAAAGCATCATGACCCACCAAAAGAGCACAATATATATGAATATGAATATATATATATATATATA
>NW_006408538.1:6697413-6699661 GCF_000296735.1 Chrysochloris asiatica | reverse complement strand
TCGGACATCAGCAATGATATCTCTCGTTCCACGGCCTCTTCTGAATCTGGCTTGAACCTCTAGAAATTCTCTGTCAATATATGCTTGCAGCCATTTCTGTATTACCTTTAGTAAAACTTTACTCATGTGGGATATCAAAGAATTTGTCCGATGATTTTCGCATTCCTTTGGGTCACCAACTATGGTAGAAGAACCATAATTCCTAGTGACATAGCTGTATTATTCCAGAGATCATGTTCTATTTTCTTTTTTTCATACCTTAAATGAAAGTATTTCCTGATGCAAAATTATAATAAAAATTACTGTAAAGACAGTGGAGAGCTTTCAATATATGTGTGTCAAATATATAATCGTAATAGCTGTCAGTGTGCTGTAATATATTCTGTGTCTCATTATTTTGATTATTTGTTGAGAATGACTTACATCAAGTCAACAAAAATGTATTATTTAGCAACCATTCACAGAGACAGACAGATTAAATGACAAAATATATGAAATAAATTACATAGAATTGTAAATTCCAGTAGTGTACAGAAGAAAAACCTAAGCTGTAATTATGAATATTTAATAAAGACCCTGGTACAACAGAAAAAAAACAAACAAAAAACTGTCCCTCAAATACAATGGCAAAATTAAGACTCTTCCAGATAAACAGAAAATTAAAGGAATTTATAATAACCAGGACAACTTTACTAACAATACTAAAGGGAATTAGTTGGACTGAGCAAAAACAACAGCAGGTAACAACTTGATATTGACATACACAGCACCATCACCCAGAACTCAATTCAGATACAGAAATACCCTAAGTAAAACAAACACTGTTATTGTTATTTGCCATCATGTCACTACCAACTCATAGAGACTCTATACAGGGTTTCTGAGGAGTGGCTGGTGTGTTTGAACCATCAACCACAAGGTCAGTCTGAACCTCAAGATCAGTGATGCAAATTCACCATCCATTCCTTGGAAATCCTATAAAGGGTCACTGTGAGTTGGAACTGACTCAATGGCACTTAACAACAATGCCTAAGGTATCAATCTTTATCCATTTTATTTCATTTTTGACAAGTTCCAATTTTCTTATACTCAAATTTCTTAAGATCCCATGTTCTGATTATTAATGGATGTTTGAAATTGTTCATCTTCATTTCGACTTTGCACCCATCAGCAAGTGAGGGTTCTGAAAGTTTTATTCCATTCACAACCTTATGGTCAGCTCTACTTTGAGGAGACAGTGCTGCCCCAGTCTACTCCAAGTGCCTTCCATCCTGTGAGAGTCATCTTTTGGCACTAGATCTGAGAACATTCTACTGCTATTCATACTTTTTTCATCTTCTGATACTACGTCTAACAATGCTCCGTTGCTATTCATAGATTTTCAGTGGCTAACTGGTCTTTACGAGAGTTTCTGGTTTTCTTTTATTTCTGTATCATCATGTCAATGGTTCTATTTTAGGATTCCTAGGATGCTGCTGTTTCTACTACTGGATAAATGCTCTTAGATCCTAATTTTCTTAAGTGTCATTAATAATTCATATTTTCACCATTATTATCAGTATGATGGAAATGATACGACAACAACACTAAGATTTTAAGAACCAGTGAAATAATAATCTTTGCAGACTCTGGTAAATAACTTTATTCCATCTAGAGTTTTCTGCCAAAATAGTGGAAATCATATAAGGGAAAAAAAAAGTCACAGTGTACCAAATCTGCTTTTCCATGAGGGCCAACCAATTTATGCCAAAATTGGTTCTCCAAGATATATCCCTTAATATCATGAGCATGGTACATAAAGTAAGACAGTTTCTTACTTTATGTTAATATATATTCTTCAAAGAGATGAATGTGGTGAAATAGGTCTATTTTTATGTTATGCATGAGAAATTAGGTGGTTAATTTTCAAAGGCTGCTTCAATAAATCCCAATTGAATTAACCAATATTAGCATGTGAAAGCGATCAAGAGACACTGCAAAAACACAATGCAAAATGAATACAAATGAATTGACTCCAGATTTGATCAAATAAAGTGGAGGAGTGAATTAACTAGTGAACAAAATTAAGTGGAAATGGCAGTATTTCACAGCTAGTCAGCTGTAGCTATGAAACATGGTACTGAAAAAAATTAGACAGCCATTCACAATCTTTTATTTTTCCCATTCAGTAGTAGCTCCACAATTTTATGTACAAGTTGGACATGATAGCTTTAGTGATTAGGGTGTGAAGTCACATCTATATATGCTA
>NW_006408538.1:6690995-6696902 GCF_000296735.1 Chrysochloris asiatica | reverse complement strand
GAGATGGATTGGCAAAGTGGCAGCATCAATGGGCTCAAGCGTGGCAACAATAGTGAGGTTGGCTCAGGATCTGGCAGTGTTTCATTCTGCTGTGTATAAGGTCACTATGAGTTGGTACTGACTCGATGGCACCTAACAACAACAACAATAGATTGGTAGCAACAGAAACAACAACAAATTAAGTACTGTGCATCTACTGCATTCTGTCTCAGTCACTGTTCTATGTTCTTCATAAAAAAATTTAAACAAGGAAATTTAAAAAAAGATTATTTTTCCATTTAAGTGGGGGGGGGGTATTAAGAAGGAAGTAAAATAAGAAATATACACACTTCTCACAAGCTTCCTGAACTTGTCACTTGTGTATAATCTTAATGTTGGCATAAGAAGCACACTGGAATACATTTTAAATCAGACATTCCTTAGTTTTTATGCAAATTCAGTCTCTTAAAACACCTAAGTCTTGTCCTACTCATCTTTGAAAGGGAATTTTTAAAGCCTACATCAAACAATGGTTTTAAGGGATAGAAATATTACAATTAAATGTCCAAGTCTGGTATTGGGCCCTAAAACCAAAAAACATCCTGTTTCTGTGGAGCTGATACTTACTCATGGACACCCTTGTTATGGAATAAAATTGATCTATAAGGTTTCCTTGGCTGTGATTTTTATGAAAGCATGTTGCCAGATCTTTTCTTTGGCAGTGTTCCTGGATGACTTTGAACCATTAACCTTTACGTTAACTTGTTGTTGTTATTAAGTGCCGTCAGGCCAGTTCTGACTCACAGTGATCCTGTATAGGGTTTCAAAGGAGCCTCATGGGGTTTGAGCCACCAAAATTGTGGTTAGCAGTCTAGTGCTGATCCTCCAGTGCCGCACTAGTTGTTGAGGGTAAACTGGACCTTACAGAAGCCTTTTTTTCCCCCCAGAACGACAGTGGCAATTTCCCGAGATGCCACTGTTTTTACTAACAGACAAATTCTCTCACCTCCTAATGACACTACTCCAGTTCAGAAATTGAAACAATACACTTGATAGAAATGAAACCGTACATTTGACATATCTGGTAAGATTTCACCAGGATGATAAGGAGAATGGAGTGAAGAAGAATCCTTAAATGGAATTCTTGATGATTAGGTTCTGACCTGAATCAAAATAACAATTTTTCAGCTAGGCCATTCCAAAAAAAAAAAAAAAAATCATTATTTTATAAACTTCAAAGTACTTACCAAGCTTTTAAAGTGGTCCTGTAGCAAGAACTGTTGGAAACCAAAAGAAAATGATGGGATTGTTGTTATTAAATGCTGTCAAATCAGTTCCAACTCAGTGACCTTATATAGGGTTTCTGAGGAGTGACTGCTAGGTTTGAACTGTTGACCTTGTGGTGAACCATCCAGTTAACCTTATCCTACACAGCACCACATCAGGATGGGAGTACAAATAATATTGTCATTGAAAAGCATTTGTCTCTCATAGAACAAGGCTTAAAACAAGTGAAGTGGTCAAAAAGTTATTTTTGGATCTATTTTTAGGGACAAAGGATACTAAACAAATACAACGATATCTTAAAATACTTCCACAACTTGTTTTAAGCAAAGGGAAGAGAAATGTATGCTGTTTTCTTTACTCAGAGTGGAAGTGACACCCATCTTCACCTGAAATACCAATGTACGGTGCTACCTTAGGCCATTCTACTGCAGTGGAGTCAATTAAATAAGCTCTGCATTTCAATATTCTCCTCTAATACCATAACTCAAATGCATCAATTCTTCTACGGTCTTCCTTATTCAGTATCCAGCTTTCACATGCATCAACAATACAACGCATGCAAATCACCTAAGAAAGAAAGTCAGAGGCTTACCATCTTGCAAGTGTAATAATGTAGACATAAGGGACTAGATGGATTAATTTTTCCTTACAACACTTTTCAAATAGTTCAACAGTGTCCACTCCAGCCTGGGGATTTTGAGAAGTTAGATTTGTGATTGCAGTGATACCTAGTATAGTTTCATCTAGTTCCTGTATGACAGTAGATGTTCTGAAGTTGAAGATCAGCAAGTCTAGAGATGTTCGCCTTCAACTGACTGATGACATCCTGTTTTTGATAGACTTTTAGCTTACAACCAGTCCAAACTAGGAAACTAGAGTAGGAAACAGGAAAAATGAGGTTCTTTATAGCTCTTTCTTATATATGCTGCACATTTATCTTGACAATATCCAATGTTTCACATTTGTTATTTATGCTTTCACAAAGACCTAGGTGCTTCTGGCTCTTGCTTCATTCCTGATAGGCATTTTCTAGAGGTACTTGGAGATAGCTAATCTTTATGCAAATTGCCTTCTGGCAGTAGGGCTGACTGATGTTTGCTGAGGTGAAGTTTAAGACTAGAGTAGACTCCGGGGACTCCCATAATAAGGTCTATTAGAAAGTATAGTCATTCAAGTTGCATCCCGGCTAACCAATTACAGATTCCTCTGAGAGGGTAAGCATGAATGCATGCAGACATGGATGATTACATGGAGGAGGAAAGATGGTGGAGGCATACACTTACAAATACATTGTCACTTCGGCATGACATTGTCTTAGTTTCACAGGTCTCTACAAAAGAAATACTCCATGTGGTGGTTTTGAGAATCATAAATTTATTCTCACAGTTTAAGTGCCTTTAAACAGGCTTAGACTTTTAGTGACCCTCTATAAACTTTTTGAGGAATGGCTGGTGGGTTTAAACTACTGAACTTGTGGTTAGTAGTACAGTGCTTAACCTTCAGCACCACAGCAGAACTCCCTTTATGATTCAACTTCCAGGGCAACTTCCAACACTAGTGACAGGCTCTGTCGGCTCTTTTCAACATGTGTGCCTAATTTCTTGGTACTCTTTGGGTGGTATCAATCTTTCTCTCATTTGTTCGGCTTGCTCTGTACCTAAACTGCTCTTTTTATGTAGAGTGAATGCATTATATGATTGGCTTAAGACACACCCTATGCTGTTACACCATCACTCCTCTCTTTCAGACTGTTGCACAGTGGTGGGTTTTGTGTTATTGTGATGCTGGGAACTATGCCCCCAGTATTTGAAATACCAGCAGTGTCACCCATTTTGACAGGTTCAGCTCAGTTTCTAGACTAAGACTAAGAAGAAGGAAAGGTGGATTACTGCTGTATGTTTAGCCACTGAAATCTTATAAACGCCAGTGGAACACTAAGATATACTGCTGGAAGCTGAGCTCCTCAGGCTGGAAAACACTCAACATGTCATTGGGGAAGAACTGTTTCCAAAAGTAGAGTTGATAATGAAGACGTGAATGGAGTAAACATTTGGGGCCTTCGTTTGCTGATGAGACACAACTCAAAATGAGAGAAACAGCTACAAATATCCATGAATAATCAGAACATGGGATGTATGAAGTATAAATATAGAAAAATTGGCAGTGTCAAAATGAAATGGAATGCATAAGGATCAATATTATAATCACTAATGAGCTGAAATGGACTGGTATTGGCCATTTTATATCTGACAATCATACAGTTTATTATGCTGGAAATAACAAATCAAAAAAGAATGGTATCAAATTCATTGCTACCCAGAACATTTCAAGATCTATCTAGAAGTACAACATGGTCTAGGATAGGTCCAGTTAATACAATTATTATTCAAATTTATCCACCAACTATTAAAGCCCTTGATGCTGAAACTGAAAAATCCTGCTAAATTCATCAGTCTGAAATCCATAAAACATATAATCAAGATGCACTGATAATTACTTGTGATTAGAATGCATAAGTTGTAAACAATGAGTAAGGATCAGTAGTTGAAAAATATGAAATTAGTGATAGAAATGATGCTGGAAATGGCATGATAGAAATTTTCAAGTCTAATGGCTTATTCATTGTAAATACCTTTCTTTTCTTTGAACTATTTATTGTGAACTGAGACAGGTTTACAGACCAGATCATTGGCTTTCCATTCAACAAATCTTACCCTTTGTTTCATCTTAATGATTACAATCTCCTCCATGCATCAACAGTTTTCCCGTCGTCATCCCTGTATAGATATTCTATAAACATAAAAGGGTTTGAAAGAGTCTACGTTGTTGTTGTTTTGTTGTGGTTGTTGTTAGGTGTCATCAAGTTGGTATGGACTTATAGTTACCCTATGCACATCAGAACAAAGTGCTGCCTGATCTTGAGCCAACCACACAACCACTACAATGCCAGAGCTCATCGCTTCTGTCACTGTGCCAGTCCAGCTCTGTGGGAGTCTTCTTCTTTTTCTCCAGTTCTACATGTCACCAAACATGATGTCCTTCTCCAATGATTGTTTGCTCCTGATATATGTCCAAAGTATGAGAGATGAGGTCTCGCCATCCTGGCTTCCAAGGAGCACTCTGGCTGTACTTCTACCAACACAGACCTGTTTGTTCCTTCTGGCAGTCCATAGTACTTTCAATATTCCCCTTCAACACCATAACTCAAATACATCAATTATTCTATGGTCTCCCTTAGTCATAGTCCAACTTTTGCATGCATATGAAGTTAGTGAAAATACCATGGCTTGGGTCAGGTGCATCTTACTCCTCAAACTGACATCTCTGCTCTTCAACACTCTCAAGAGGTCTTGCACAACAGATTTGCTTAATGTAATATGTTGTTTGGTTTATTGACTGCTGTTTTCATGAGTATTGATGGTTGATGTGAGCAAGATGAAGTCTTTGACAACTTCAGTCTTTTCTCCATTTATACAGATGTTGTTTATTGGTCCAGTTGTGAAGATTTTTGTTTTCTTTACATCAAGATGCAAGCCATACCAAAGGCTGTGGTCTTTGATCTTTATCAATAAGTATTTTAAGACCTATTCGCTTTCAACAAGCAAGGTTGTATCATCTGCATAGAATAGGTTGTCAATGAGTCTTCCTCCAATCCTGGTGCCACGTTTTCTTCATACAACTCAGCTACTTGAATCATGTGCGTAGCATACAGACTAAGTATGGTGAAAGAATACCACCCTGGAGCACACCTTTTCTAATTTTAAGCCATTCAGTGTTCCCTTCTTCTGTTTGAACAACTGCCTCTTGATCTATATACAGGTACCTCATGAGCCCAATTAAGTGTTCTGAAATACTCATACTTCACAATGTTGTCCATAGCTTGTCATGGTACACATAATCAAAAGCCTTTGCACAGCCAGTAAAGCACAGGTAAACATCTTTCTGGTATTCTCTGTATTCAGCCAAGATCCATCTGATGTCAGTAATGATATCCCTCATTCCACATCCTCTTCTGAATCCAGCTTGAACTTCTGGAGGTTCTCTTTGAATGTTTGGTTGCAGGCGTTTTTGAATTACCTTTTAATAACTTTACTCACATGGGTTATCAATGATATGGTCTGATGATTTCAGCATTCCATTGGGTCATCTCTCTTTGGAATGGGCATAAATATGTGGTTGCCTTACAAATTTCTTCAAATAGATGACTTAGTGCCTCCAGTGCCACATCACTTTGTTGAAAGATTTCAATTTGTCTTCCATCTATACTCAGAGCCTTGTTCTTTGCTAATGCCTTCAGTACAGATTGGATTTCTTCCTTCAAGATCATTGGCTCTTGATCATATGCTATCTCTTGAAATGAACACTGACCATTTCTTTTTGGTACAGTGACCATGTATTCCTTTCATCTTTTTTTGATACTTTCTGCATCATTCAGTGTTTTGCCAAAAGAATCCCTTCAGTATTTCAATGTTAGATTTGAATTTTTTCTTCAGTTCCCTCAGCTTGAAAAATGCTGAGTTTGTTCTTCTCTTTTGATTTTCTACCTCCAGGTCTTTGCATGTTTCATTGTAAAATCTGACTTTGTCTTCTTGAGCTGTTCTTTGAAATTTTCTGCTCAGCTCTTGTACCTCCTCACTTCTT
>NW_006408538.1:6670527-6689665 GCF_000296735.1 Chrysochloris asiatica | reverse complement strand
TGGCAAAACTTCCAGAATCACATTAACACGCAATTCACCACAATATGACAAATTGACATACCCATTCAGCCTGTGTCTCTGTCCATTTATTTACACACAGAACACTACTGTTTCAAGGTTTTCTATATATCACTCTTTACTTCTATCCTTTTAGCCCTTGTAGACCTCTCTGTATCTTCACCTACTTTCATCTTTCTTCTGCCAGCCTCCCCCTTCTTGTATATTGCCCTCCCCCTTCTTGTATATTTTCTTCTCAGTCACCTAATTTAACATGTGTCTACCTTCTAACCAGTGGATTACTCTCTTATCACTCACACCCTTGGTAACAATCAAAGAATGTTTCTTTTAGTATGAAAATATTTTCTTGATGTATTGCTATCTAAAAATCATATACCCAATATAATCATCCCTCAAATACAATGGCAAAATGAGAACATTTCTAGGTAAAAAGAAATTAAAGGTATATTAAAAACATGACAAATATCACTAAAAATACTAAAGTGAGTCTTTGGATTGAGAAACAACAACATCAGACAACAACCAGAGATCTCCATACGCAGCAACACCACCAAGAATCCAAACCAAATATAGAAGTATCCAAAGCAAAACAAACATACAAGACTGAAAATAGGGATCAGAAGTATCAATTTATATCGAAAATAATGACAACGCAAAAAAAGGGAAAAGTATAGTTACAGACCTTCCAAATGATGAAGAAGTCAAGTACATTTTAAAATTAAACTAACAGTTTAAAACTAGGGAAGAAATGAATAAATTACAGGGTAACAGAAAATTAATTCACCTTCATTCAAATCAAGAAAAGGAAAAAGCATGAATGTTTTGTAAATTCTAAAACACCAGCAGTGAAGAAACTGATGAGAAGTTGCACAAACAAAATGAACACAATGCAGAAAAATATGTGGAACAATGAATACCATCAACATCACAATAAAAAGCACACAACAAAATCATGGCAATTAATTTGCAACTATTGATAATTACACTGAAAGTCAATGTACTCACTAACTAACTAACTCTGTACAAGAGATACATCTTAACACACAAAGACAAAAACAGATTTTAAAAATCAACGGATCAAAAATATTTATCAAGCTAATGGCAATCAAAACTGAGCAGGAGTTGCAATATAAATTTCTGATTAAATAGACTTTGAGGCAAAAACAAGCATAAGTGCCATGGAAGGGCATTATCTCATGATTAAAGGGTCAACTGAACAAGTGGATATAACTATAGTAATTATCAATTCTCCCAACAAAAGAGTCTCAAAGTACATAAATCAAACTCTAATAGAGTTGAAGAAAGAAACAGACCACTCTACAATAATAGTAAGAGATTTATTACACTACTTTTTATAAAGGACAGAAGAACTAAAGAAGCATACAAAGACACAGAAGAACTAAACAACACAATCAACCAAGATGACCTCATAGATACAGAGCACAATACATATTCTTTTCCAATACACATGGATCATTCTCCAGAATAGACCATTTATTAGTGTACAAAGCAAGTCTCAATAAATTTAAAACATCAAAATACTACAATGCATCTTTTCAGCTCACAATGTCATCTCATACTGTATTTGTCCATTGTAATTGACCTATTTCTTTCAGAGTTTTGTGTAAGTCATCCCAATGCTTTCTTGTTTGCATGGTTTCTGCTGAAAAATTGGAGTTTAACCTCATCAGTTCTGCTTCGTAGGTAAGTTTTCATTTTTCCCAATGTGCACTACGGATTATTTTATTTTATTTTGTTTTGGAGAGTTTGATTATGATATGTCTTGGTGCCAACATTTGTCTGTCAATTTGTTGCACTGTGTTGCTGTGATACCAGAAGCTATGCCACTGGAATAAATGGAATTGTTATCCATGGTAGTCAAGTTTCAGTTGAGCTTCCAGATTAAGACACACTCAGAAGGAGGAGAGGCAGACACATGCTGAATGTTTAGTCACTGAAAACCTTATGAATAGTAGTAGAACACTTTCAGAGAGCACCAGAATATTGACTAATAGAAACAAGACAAAGAGCATAAAAATGTTGTTGGATAAAAGCCAGAAGATAAGCGCCTAAGTTTTAAAGGCACTCAAATCGTGACTGTGGAGTACTGCCTTCTTAAAGAAGGGTTGGCTGGGATGACATGAATGGAATAAAGCTTTGGGGACCTTCATTTGCTGATGGGGAACAACTCAAAATGAGGAAAAACAGATGTAAACATGCATTAATAGTGAAAACATGGAATCTATGATGTATTGTTGTTGTTGTTATGTGCCGTGGAGTCGGTTCCAACTCATAGTGACCCTGTACAGGGTTTCCAAGGCTATAAATCTTTACGGGAGCAGAAAGCCTCATCTTTCTACCATGGAATGGTTGGTAGTTTCAAATTGCTGACCTTGCGGTTCGCAGCCCGACTCGTAGCCACTACGCTACCAGAGCTCTTTCTATGATGTATGAATCTAGGCAAATAAGGAGTTGTTAAAAATGAAATGGAAGGCATAAACATTGACATCCTAGGTTTTAATGAGTTGAAATGAACTCATATTGGTTATTTTGAATCTGAAAACCACAATTTGCTTTGCCAGGAATAACAAATTAAAGATGAAGGGCATTGCATTCATCATCAAAAAGAACATTTCAAGATCTATCTTGAAGTATAAAGCTGCTCTGTGATAGGATTGTATCCACATGCCTACAAGAAGACCAGTTAATAGTATTATTACTCAAATTTACCAACCAACCACTAAAGTTAGTGATGATGAAGTTGAAGTATTCTACCAATTATTTCAGTATTAAATTAATTGATCAGACATGTAATCAAGATGTATCAAATAATTACTTGTAATTAAAATGCAAAAGTTGAAAACAAAGAGGAAGGATCAGTAGTTGGAAAATTGGCCTTGTTGATAGAAATGATGCTAGAGATCACATGATACAATTTTGTGAGACTGTTGATTTCTTCATTTCTAATACTCTTTTTAAGCAACATAAAAGATAAATGGTTGTTTAAAAGGATGGAATACACAGAAAGCAAATTAATTACATGTTAAAACAAGGTCAGGGGCAGACTGTGCAACAGACCATCAATTGAACATATACATGATCAAACTGAAGCCGATGAAAATTAAAACAAGTCTAAGTGAGCCAAAATATGACCTTGACATATCCCATCTGAATTTAGAGAGTCTCAAGAATAGATCTGATGCATTAGGCACTCCAGACTGAAGACAAGAAGAGCTAGCTGTGGGGTGACATCAAGAATATTATACAGAAAGCAAAAGGTCACAAAGAAGGCAAGAAAGAAGTAAAAGACCAAAATGGATGTCAGAAGAAACTGAAACTTTATTTCTACTACATCAGTTATTTGCATGGGTGTTGTATTAGATAGTTATCTATTGCTGCTGTAACAGATATACCACAAGTGGATGTCTGTTACAAATGTCAATATATTCTTTCACAGTTTACGAGCTCTGAGAAAAGGTCCTTGTTTCCTTTCAGCTTCTGTAGCACCAGCATGTCTTCAAAGATCTCTATGAGTCTTGGCATCATTCATTTCCTGTATCTAGGAGCAATACAGTGAACAGAGCCAAGGTCCAAAGGCTGAACTTCACTCCCAACTCTTCCTCCTTGATAGTAGTGGGTCCCACTTTCTCTGTATAGTTCTCTTTCCTTTTATATCTCAAAAGAGATTAACTCAAGATACAAACTAATCCTGTAGGTTACAGCTCATCTCAGTAACATCAGAGAAGTGGAGATTTGCAACACAAAGGATAATGACATCAGATCAAAGCTAATCATATCAGACCACATCATACAGGGTGTAGCATCACAATAAATCTCATCATGGAGGTGATAACTACATCTTAACTGCGTTATTACTGAGAATACTTGTCCAGGCAAGCAGACATCAAAACTTAACTTTCACAGGTGTTATTTGAACTTGACATAAAATTTTAAATGTATAAAACATTACATTGTGAAAACAAAGTCTCTCCTCTATCTCTACCTCCATCGACCTTATTTCCTGCCACCGATGCAAGCATAAGTTTTTAGGAGCACTGTTTTAAAATTTCATTCCAGTTACATCATGAATGAGAACGCATCCTTCTTATTGAAGAGCCAGTCTTGAGTAATAAACTAAAGATGCAGATGATATTGTAATCCTTATGACTATTTTATTTTCCCCTTTCTGAGTACCAAATGGTCTCCTGGCTTTCCAGCTTCATAGATGCAGGTACATTTTAGTGATTACCAATTTAACAAAAAATCTATTGTCTTCAAGAAACTTCTTCCTGATTGTTGTTTCCACTAGCCAAGTGCTGACCTATACTCTTAGTATCTTGGGTTACATTACTATGTCACTTCAAATTCAATCGAAAGCTAACATTTAAACTTTTGCAAGACCCAAATCAATGCAACTTGTTGCATAAACAGGCATTTATCTCTTTTTATTACATGACAGATATAAATCACAACAAAATTAAGATTTATTCATGCCTGCTAATCAAATCCATTCTGCTTTCAATGTTCTGAAATCAAAATTGATAACCCATTCTGGCTCAAAGTCATTTGACAAATGAAGACCCTGCCTTGCCAGTAGTATTGCTTTTCTCTTAATATTTATCTATCAAGAACTGAGAGGGAATGGAAAAGTATTTGCAAAAGGTAATTCTAAAACCATGTTTACAATATGGAAATCTGCAATTTTTTGGACAATTCTGTATATTTTTATATATAATCGTTATTCATTTCTGCATTTTAAAGTAACACCTAAAGCAATACCTCTGAAATATATCTTAGTGATTAGTACAGTATACCTTTAGCTAGTTTGACAAATCTTACAGTAATTTAAAGCACAGTACAAACTCTAATAAAATTTCTAAATCCAGATGTCTCTGAAAAATGAGTTTCAAAAGATAAGTATTAAATATTTTTCTCAAGAAATTTTACTTAATCTGAAAACTTATGACAATTCCTTCAATTTCACATTTACAATGTTATATGAATAATCTACTAGTATTACACTGTTATATCTTCAGGGGTTTTTTTAATAGGAAATACTTATATTTGCTTTCGAAAACTATTCTCCAGAAGGAGAGCATTTCACTAAACCATGGTTGAAAAAAGCTTATCATTTGCTTCCCCAACTATGACATATGTGAAGAAAGGTAAGTGTCTATTTAAGAGTTAATTTTTAACACTATTTAGGGAGTGTGGTGCAGCAGTAGGTTGGGCTGTGAGATAAAAGGCTGAAGGTTGAAATGCACTAGCAATTTGCAGGATAAAGAAGAGGAAGTTTGCTTCTATCAAGATTTGCAGCCTTGGAAATCTTATGGACCAGTTCTCCTATGTCCTATCATGTCACTTTGAGTCAAAAATCAATTCCAAAACAGTAGATTTGAATTCTGATTTGTCCTATGTTAGACTCTCACAAACTCTGGGTATAGACCTATAAGAACTGCATATCATGGTTCATTCAGCATTCTCTCTAAAACATGTTATCCAGCAGTTTCCAAGCCTCCAGTCAAGAACTTCTGCCAACTTCATGGTAGGGGCGGAAGCCAGGTTTCATGGGATGAAGACTACAGTGAGAGGAATATTTACTTTAAAGTGTTCACTTTCCAGTAGGCAAGGAAGAGAGTGAAAATATACATTTGGTGGTTCTTCTATATTAATTTTAAATGCAAATAAAGTTGTGTTTGTTTTTCAAAATGAGTAAAGAAAAAAATTGTTTTGTTGTTGTTTGGTGCCGTCGAGTCGGTTCCGACCCATAGCGACCCTGTACAGGGTTTCCGAGGCTGTAAATCTTTACGGGAGCAGAACGCCTCATCTTTCTCCCGCAGAGCGGCTGGTAGTTTCGAACTGCTCGCCTTAAGGTTCGCAGCCCGATTCGTAACCACTACGCTAAAAAATTAACCATTGTTAATATTGCGATTAGGAGTTCTGACAAAATACAAATTGAAATCTTACAACAAGCTGATGAGGCACTGTAGGTGCTCAATCATTTATGCAATGAAATTTGGAAGACAGCTGCTGACCAGTTGATTGGAGGAGATTTCTCATGTCAGATGATATTAGCTAAAATCAGAGAATACTAGAACAATGTTTACTCATTCTTTACTGACTATGCAGTCTTTAGACCGTGTGGATCATGACAAACTATGGATAACATTGTCAGAATGGATATTGCAGACACTTGTTTGTGCTCATGAGGAACCTGTACATAGACCAAGAGGGAGTTGTTTAAACAAAACAATGGGATACTGACTAGTTTAAAATCAGGAAAGATGTGCACCAGGATTGTGTTCTATCATCACAGTAGCAGCAGCTATGAACTCAAGTGTAACAATCATTGTGAGGAAGGTACATGACTGGGCATTGTTTCATTCTGTTGTGCATAGGAGTGAGAACCCATCTGATAACACCTAACAAAAACATTTTAGATTTTTCCTTAGTAAAACAGTGCACAGATAATTATAACTGTCATATCATCCTTGTGAATTATATTCTCTTATATCATTTTTATGTAATTTAAAGATTTTTAGGTATACAGTCCACTTTAACTGATATTGGTGGTGGTAGTTATACAATGCTTTAGTATTGTCTGCACTTAGTAAGCTTTTGTGCATCCTCTTAAGTTACTTTGTGTTAAGATTTATTATCTATATAAGTCAGTGAATCAGACTATTTTCTGGTAGTCACTTTTTAAAAACACTTATTTATATTTCTGATATGACAGGATAAAGCCTGTCTCGATGTTTTTAATAGTGTACATTTCTTTATCGGAAAATTTGAAGTCTAAGATGCCTTAAAATTTTGAAAGTAGTTTTAAAACTTATTTGTTGTTAAAATATAATATGAATTGTTATGAGGTAAATTGTGTTTATCTAATTTATTTCCTCTGAACATAAAACACTTTGCTATGAAGTGTTATTCAAGCATATGCTCAACTACAAGATATTGCTACAGACATCACCTGAGATGTAAAATATTATCTAGTATTGGTACCATATTGCCTTTCTATTGGCAAGCTGTGTTGAGTTATGGTAAAAGGCTTAAACTTATTTTTATACACTTTGGTGTATCCTTTGAAGGATTTTAGCCAGTCTCGTGATCAAATTTAGAATTTGAATTTGTTTCTGTCAGTAACATGGATGAAGAATAAAACAGAGGTAAATAAAATAAACCTTAGGCTTTCCCTCACCACCACCACCATTTTGGGTAAAAGTGGATAAAGTTTAGACATAAAGATGTATGAAGCAAATGGAAGGGAGAGAATTATTTAGGAAACAAGACTTGCTTATGTATAGAAATATAAAAGAGAAAAGATTCTGAAATAATCTACAATTCTTCAACTAGTATGACTAGAGGCATCTAAGGCCATTTTCTGGGGATATTCTTCCCTGTAAAGAATAAGTGAGTCCTGAACACTGGGTTACTCTAATCTTCTGAAATCTTACAGATCTGCCTGCTAAGTTGTAAACATTTATGGAAGTGACTTGAGATTCTGCAAAGACTTAATTCACTAGTCTTGTCAAATATATTTCAACTATTTTTAAAGCTTTAATTGAAAACACACACTAAGCTCAGATTAGAAATTATGTCTGAGTATTTTAGAGAACACAGATTTGCTTAAACTTTCCTTTTTTGACAGTAAAATTTGGACTTGCTCCATAAATCTATACTAATACAATTACTTGTATTTGTTTTGCGCTTTAAGATCCAGGAAATAATTCACTTTTTTAAAATGGTTATATTGCAAAAGAAAGAAAGAAAAGTAAATAGAGGAAAACATTGATTTAACTTTATTATTTTCATTATACAAAGAAATTTATGCCTGTAGAGCTAAAATAATGTCTTCCAGCACATACTGCAAACCACTGGAAGAGAGAGAACTAGACCCCATTGTCTCAAATAAGAGTATTTGCTTTTCTTCACTGCACCACACTTTTGAGGAGAAATAGGATTTTCATTGAAAGAACATTCTGCTACCATTTTAAGTAGTTAATTTCCCCTTTGTAGATAAGGTGATTGAGTGATTCAAAAAGTTTTTGTAAAACACATAAAGGTCAAGAAGAACTGTACCACTTGTCTAGCAAGCAAAAATTACAGCCTATAAATTATAAATAAGGGTAAAGACTCTGATAGAAAGAAGAGTCACAGTGATTGGATCAAATCCATTTGAAAAAGACTGGTAACAAACATGTTACCAAGGTGAAGGGCAGGTTGGTTAATAAATAGAGGAAAAGAATCATTTTCTGACGCTTCTCTTTTATAATGAAAGTGCATTTATTGTCAGTTACTCTTGTAAGCTCTTTTCAGAGCTGCTCTATTTAATTGGTCATCCAGGAGTTAGTTAACCAATGTCTGTTCTGTGCATTCAATCAGCAAGCACCATTCTAAGGACAGGAAGCACTGACATCACCAAGGGGAGGGACGTGGTTCCTGACTCTTATGGAGGTAATGCTGCATAAAGTTCGACTTCTCTCCCTTATTAACTGTAACATTGCTATTTTCCTCTGTCTCCATCACCTTTTCAGAAAAATAATGAATGATTGATTTCTTAGGTGTGGCTAATGAGAATTTGTGTTTGTCTTTCTATATTGCCTCAGTTTCTTAATGTTGCTGTAGCACATATATAACAAATAGTAGAAATGTATTTGCTCACAGGTAAGGAGGTTAGACGTCCGAATTCTGCCTGTGATATACTAAGGGGAGGTCCTTCTTTGCCCAATTCAGCTTCTAGTGGTCAGTAATCCTTTAAGTTCCTGGGTCATTTAGATTCATCTTGTCTCTACAGATAGCATTTGCCTTTCAACATAGGTGCTTGTTATGCCTCTGTCTATGCTGCTCCATATAACTCAGAAATGATTGAAGACACATCCTACACTCATATGGGTTCCTTAACCTAACAAAGAAAACTAGTGCTACATAGGATCACTTCTAGCAGATATATAACATTATATATGTATATATATGTGTGTATATCTGGTAGCGTAGTGGTTACGAATCGGGCTGCGAGCCTTAAGGTCAGCGGTTCGAAACTACCAGCCGCTCCGCGGGAGAAAGATGAGGCTTTCTACTCCCATAAAGATTTACACCCTCGGAAACCCTGTACAGGGTCGCTATGGGTCGGACCCGACTCGATGGCACTTAACAACAACAACAATATATATGATATTTTAAGATGGCCAACATGCAGTTTCATGTTATATATACACCACTCCTCTATCTGTAGTACTACTGTGGTAACTCGTATGTTATTCAGTATCACCATGGTGGACAAGTTTCAGTGGAGCTTCTAAACTAAGACAGACTAGGAAGAAGGAGAAGCACATCACTTCTGAATGGCTAAGCACTGATAACCTACAACAGTGGGACAATGTCTGATACAGGGCAGAAGATTAGCCTATGTGGTTGAAAGGCACTCAGTCTATGAATAGGTAACAGCTACCTCTTCAAAGTAGAACTGATCTTAATGATGTGGATGGAGTAAGACATTTAGAACCTTGATTTACTGATGGGGTACAACTCAAAATGTAATGGGACACATAAAGACTGATACCCTAAGAAACAGTGAACTGAAATAGAATGGTATTGCTTATTTTGAATCAGACAAGCATATGATTTACTATGCTTGACACAACAAATTGAAGAGCAATTATATTGCATTCATCATAAAAAGAAGAGCATCTCAAGATCTAGCTTGATGTAAAAGGAAGACCACTTAATATCATTGTTATTCAAATTTATGCACAAACTAGGAAATCCAGTTAAACAATGACCATTTCTTTTTGGTACAGTGACTCTGTGTACTCCACCACTCTTCTCTGAGTTTGTCATACTGTGATGGCTTGCATGTTGCTGTGACATGGCAAGCTATGCCATGGATATTTTAAACAACGGCAGGGTCACCCAAGGTGGTCAGGCTTCAGCTGAGATTTCAGATGAAGATAGACTACAAAAAAGGGGAGATGGACTACTTCTGAATATATAGGCACTAAAAATATTATGAAAATCAGTGGAACACTGTCAGCACCAGAATACTGAATATTAAAACACGAAGAAGCACACCAAAATAATGTCAAATACAGTGCTAGAAAATGAGTCCCTCAGATCAGAAGACATTCAAAATATGACTGGAGAAGTACCGTCGCCTCAAAGTAGAGTTGACCTTGATGACGTGAATGGACTAAAGGCTTCAGGACCTTCATTTGCTGATGGGGTACAACTTAAAATAAAGAGAAACAGCTGTAAACACCCATTAATAATTGTAAAATGCAGTGTACAAAATATGACAACTTGAAGAGGAACGGTGTCATATTCATCAAACACAACATATCAAGGTCTACCTTGAAGTACAATGCTATCTATGATAGGATTAATATCCATGCACTTAAAAGGAAGACAAGCTATTACCACTATTATGACAATTTACTCACCAAACACTAAAGCTAGTAGTAATTAAATTGAATAATTCTACAAACAACTTCAGTCTGAAACTGATCAAACAAACCATCAAGATGTATTAATAGTTGCTGGCTACTGGAATGCAAATGTTGGAAAAAAAGAGGGAAGATCAGTAGTTGGAAAATATAGCCTTGGTGATAGAAACAATGCTGGAGATCACACGATAGAATTGTGTAAGATCATGACTTCTTCACTGCAAAGTAACTTCTTTTAAACAACATAAAAGGTGACTAGACACATGGCATTCAACAGACTGAATACACAGAAATCAAACTGACTAAATCTGTGGAAAGACACGGTGGAAAAACTCCATACCATTAGTCAACACAAGGCTAGGAGCAGACTGGAATAAACCATATATTGTTGTTTATTGTTGTTAGGTGCCATCAAGTTGATATTCACTCATGGGGACCCTATGTACAACAGAATGAAACACTTCCCGATCCTGGGCCAACCTCACTATTATTGTCACACTTGAGCCAATTGTTGCTGCCACTTTGCCAATCCATCTCACTGGAGGTCTTCCTCTTTTTCTCTGACCCTCCACCTTACCAAACATGATATCTGTCTCCAGGGCCTGGTCCCTCCTGACAATATTTCCAAAGTATGAGAGACGAAATTTGGCCATCTAGGCCTCCAAGGAGACTGTGGAACACAGCATCTGTTGCTCATATGCAAGTCCAGAATACAGATGAAGAAAATTAAAACAAATCCATGAGAGCCAAATATGACCTTGAATATATCCCACCTAGATTTAAAGGCCATCTCAGGGACAGATTTGATGCACTTGAAGTAATGGCCAAACCCAAGAGTTGTGGGATGACATTAGGAACATCAAATAGAAAGAAAAAAAGACAGGAAAGAAAGATTAAAATAGATGTCAGAAGAGACTCTGAAATTTGCTTGCTTTTGAGTATAAAGAAGCTAAAGCAATTGGGAGAAATAAGAACGTAGAAGAGCTGAAATGAAAATTTCAAGGGACAGTTTGAGAAAACAAGGTAAAGTATTATAATGAAATGTGCAAAGACCTGAAATTTAAAAATCAAAAAAATAAGAACATGCTCAACAATTCTCAAGCTGACTTTGCATTTCAAATCAACTTCACAGTCTAGTACATTAACCCACAGTACCATACCAGGATTCCAAATTAGAATGTTGTTGTTGTTGTTATGTGCAGTAGAGTTGGTTCTGACACTGTACAGGGTTTCCAAGGCTGTAAATCTTTATGGGAGCAGAAAGCCTCATCTTTTTCCCGCGCAACAGCTGGTAGTTTCAAACTGCTGACCCTGAGGCTCGCAGCCTGATTCGTAACTACTACGCTACCAGAGCTCATTTTCAAATTAGAACAGGGTCAGACATTTCCTATAAGAAACTAAATCATAAGTATTTTAAGCTTTGAAGACCATACGGTCTCTGTTGAATCTACTCAACTCTGAACTGTACCATGAAAGTGTTGCGTCTCAATTTACCCAGACGACCACTCAAGACTCTCAGGATCAATAAGAAAGCCTTTATTAGCTGGCCAGCGACTACAGCCTCCCTAAAAGCGGGAAAAACTGCAGCCCTGACCCAGTTTTTCAAAGGGTATTTATACATAGGCAGTCTGACATTATCTTGTACAAACCAAAGGTATGATGTATGTATGAGCTGTTAGGGTGGGGCTAGGAGTACATCAGCTGGGACAGTTACTTCTCAAGATTAACTTTGGCCGGCTGTTCTCAAGGTTAGCCTTGGCCACTGGCCACAGTGTCCTGTGAGTAAGGCAGGCCCACTCACATGTGAGGAATTTGCATAAGCAGTGTTACAGAAGCCAAGTTTAGCCAGAGTTAAGGCGGAAGGGGGTTTCTGCATCCAGGGGAGTTGTTGATGCTAAAAGTTTTCCACTTCAGCCTGATCCTTTCTTAAAAATTAGTTACTATAGGGCAATTGCGTCTTACAAAAGTTGCTAGAAACAATAGATAAGGGAATCAGTATGTCTTTGCATAGACATACTGGAGTTCTGGTGTGGCGCTGTGGGTTAATGTGCTGGACTGCAAAGTAGTTTTGAACCACAAGGTCAGTGGTTCAAGCTCACCAGCAGCTCCTTGGAAACCCTATACAGGGTTGATATAGGTTGGAAATGACTCCACGGCACTTAACAACAAGAACAACAAAAACCCCTCCCATGGCACATTCCCCTCAGCTAGGCACAATTATTCATTGCAATGGCCACAGAGAACTCAGACACCATGCTCACTGTTACTGCGATTATGAGGGAAGTTAGCATATTACAATTTAGGGTCAGAATGTTTCAGGGCACAGTTTTCAGAATTTTGTGTCCAGCCAGGCCAGCCTCTTCTCTGCCATGCCTATAGGCAGGCCCCGCTCTAAAACAGCTTTACAACATTGCATGCAACAAGAGAGGGTATTCTACTCCATCCTAAGCCTTATACAGATATTTGACTCCAACTCTGTGGGTCAGCAAGCCTGTCTCCCCCAGTTACGTGCCTGGAGCCTTCACACACTGCAAACCAGCCTTCTGCCCTAAGGCACTCAGCTTTACTTACTCTGTGAGCTGGAAAACGCATCACTCTGTCTCATGCTCTAGCTCTTTGTTCTGCTGCTGCTGTTCCTTCTCTGGTGTCACAGTTCTCTGTCCTTGTATCCAGAAGGTTCATGCACAAGGATCTAATGGTCCAAAGAACATGTTCAACTCCTAGCTCTTGTTTGATGGTAGTAAGATCACACTGCCGTCTTCTGAGATGGTTTATTTTATAACCGTGTTAAAGTTCCAAGTTTTTACTATTACAATTACGGCTGTTAACACTCACAGCTGAATTACATTCCATCAGTATCTTCTTCCACCTTGTCTTACTTAGACCCATCAGGGAAAAGTTATTTGGTGAGAGTTAAAAGACGAAGGCTCAGAAGATATTACCTAATTCGCTACAATGCAGTCTGTATTCCAATAAACTTTATGACACTAATATATGAACTTTGAGTAATTTTTATATGCAGTAAGTATTATTCATTTTTGGACTTGTTCTCAACTGTTTAAATATGTAAAACAATTCTTAGGTTGCAGGCTGTACAAGGCTGATAAAATGTGGCCCATGGACTCTATGTGAATTAGGAACTTTGTTACCAAATTTTATAGAGAGTTAAAATTTGCATCGAGACTTTTAAAAACCAACTATCTAAAAATATTTGACTCCCCCAGAAGGTTGAAATCATTTCCTGTTTTGTAATAAAAAGATTAAAAACAGCATCATTGGAAAAGAGTACTCCAATTCAAGGGAAGCCCATCATAACCAGCATCCAGTGTTCCTTATGTTAAAAGTTAGTTTTACAACTGTAAAGGTAGAAGTTTTGTAACATAAAGAGGGGAATAATTAACCTTACATTCCAGGAACAGAGGAGCCTAGGACCATCACTGGAGGAGAGCATGAGCAGAACATGAAACTCTACCCAGAGAAGCAGTGACACCAGAGATAGAGGCAGAGATGATGACATGGAGAGAGGATGCAGCTGAGGACTCTAGACTCATGGAAAAACAAAGGCTGTGTGCTGGTGGCTAGGAGGCAGGCTTACAGAATGTGCCCTTGGGCTGTTTAAATGATTATATATTCCTGAGTGTTTTTTGTGTACATCAAACAACCAATCAAACAAAGTAACAGAGGGAATAGAAGCAAATACTGTTGAATGATGATTCATGGAGACCATCATAGCAATGAAAGGAAATACGATAGGATGAGTGTAAACCCAATGTTCTGCCATATAAACTATCACTCAGTTCACAATAAAAGCTTTTTTTTTCCAAGCAACTTTCTGTGGTTTTGTCCTTTTCCAAACTCATCGTTAATGGAGAAGCAGTAGATTCTTGTTCATAAAATTGGCAGCTCTCTAGAGAGATCACAAATCATTCTGCAAATGGCTGTCTTAAAATATTTACCTGGTTGACTTCTGCTCATCAGTATATGCTCAGACAATAACCACTCACCTGCAAAGAGAGCAAACCTATCTATCAGTGTTTAGCTCAAAGCCTATTTTAATTTGTATAACAAAATTTGATTGTTATCCAACTCTTCATTGCACTAGTCACACAAACGCCTTCTGTCTAAGTGTCCTCATTTACAGAAACCAGTAAAGAAACATAGGCATGCCTAAGTTATGCCTAAAGTACAAATTCCAGCTAGCACTAAAATTGTTTTATCACCTCATACATAAATGAAGATTCTTATATCTTGAAGGAACTAACAGAAGTCTATGATACAATTCTCACTAATTAGTACTTGAAAAAAAACAGGTGTTACTTGCCCTTTGTGGAAAAGCTGCATATCCCTAAGCCCTGCTAAGAGACCAACACTTCATTGGTTCCATGAAAGATTTAATGCCAACCAGCTGTTCAATATTAATATCATCTTCCTTATATTATAGTCACTTCAAGTTTAGACTTTGATTATAGCATCAGTTACAAAAATCAACTTTTAACATTTAGAATCAATTCACATTTGGGTAAACATGATTTTTCATTTTCAATACAGCCACTCCATCAAATGAAATACTCCTCTGCATCCAATAAACTGGGCCCTCCTCATAGTTTATAAATGGCAGAGAGAGAATTTGAACTTGAGTAAACTAAGAAGGCACTTTTAGCCACTCTCTGTTTTTTCTCTCTCCCCTTCTGTATGGGTAGTTATCTATGAGTAAGAAAGCCAGGAAATCTTTCAGAAGCTTTGTGGTGCTAGGGATAAAGCACTGGGTTGCAAGGTTGGTTTGAACCACAGTTGGTGGTTCAAACTCATGAGCTACTCCTTGAAAACTCTATATAGTGTCACAATGAGTTGGAACTGAATCAATAGCACTTAACAACAACAACCCAAGCCATGGTATTTTCAGTGGTCTTATATGCATGTGAAAGTTGGACTGCGAATAAGGAAGACCCTGGAAGAATCGGTACATGAGTTATAGTGTTTGAAAGGAATATTTAAACTACCATGGACTATACAGAACAAACAGCACTAAAGAACAAAC
Source organism: Chrysochloris asiatica (assembly GCF_000296735.1). NCBI lineage: Eukaryota > Metazoa > Chordata > Mammalia > Afrosoricida > Chrysochloridae > Chrysochloris > Chrysochloris asiatica. Next base: position 6,674,167 of record NW_006408538.1, on the reverse strand, counting down.
AAATCTGTGTTGGAATAAGTTAAATCAGAATGTTCCTTAGGGTGAGTGGGTATGTATGAGGTGGCTTAGGCTGACTGAAAAGCCAAAGGCTGAGGGCAAAGACTGCTGCTAGGGATAGTATCAGTATTCAAAGAGTGGGCCATGGCCCACTATCTTCAGGACCAATGGACATTCTTTACCTACCTCACATGTCACTAGTAATACTTATATGTGCTGTATGTAATACCACACAGCTTTATACCTCCAAATAGGTACTTACATATTTAACAAACATTATAAAACTTCTAGGAGTTAGGACTATTTGTTATATATTGAAACAAATACATCATGAGATGTTGTTGTTAGGTGCTGTCCAGTTGATCTGGCTCATAGCAACCCTATGCTTAACAGAATGAAACATTGCCAGGGCCTGAACTATCCTCACAATTGTTGTTACATTGGGGCCCATTGCTGTTGCCACTGTGCCAATCCATCTCTTTGGGGGGGTCTTCCACTTTTTCACTGACCCTCCATTTTACCAATCATGATGTCCTTCTCCATGAGATCAGGTACTGATCTCTCCTGATACATACATCCAAAGGACGAGAAAGGAAATCTCATTATCCTGGCCACTAAGGAGCATTCTGACTGTACTTTTTACAACATAGATTTGTTTGTTCTGTCAGCAGTCGATGGTACTGATAATGTTGTTCTCCAACACCATAACTCAAATATATCTATTCTTCTATGGTCTTCCTTATTCATTGACCAACTTCACATGCATATGAGGCTATTGAAAATACAACGACTTTAGTCAGTGTACCTTACTCCTCAAACTGATATCTTTTGCTCTTAAACACTTTAAAGAAGTCTTGTGCAGCAGATTTGCCAAATGCAATATGTTTGATTTGTTGATTGCTGCTTCCATGAGTGTTGATAGCAGATCCAAGCAAAATGAAGACACTGACTACTTCATTCTTTACTCCATTTACCAGGATATTAGTTTTTTATGCAGTTGTGAGGATTTTGTTTTCTTTACCTTGAGGTACAATGCATACTGGTCTGTGGCCTTTGACCTTCATCAGTATTTTAAGTCCTCTTTGCTTTCAGCAAATAAGGTTGTATAATCTGAATATCACAAGTTGTTAATAAATCTACCTTCAATCCTGATGCCACATTCTTCTTCATGTAATCCGTCTTCTTGGATTATTTGCTCAGCATACAGATTGAAGAAGTATGTTAAAAGAATACACCCCCTGGTGCACATATTTCCTGATATTAAATCATTTAGTGTCCCCTTGTTCTGTTTGAACAAATGTCTCTTAAACTATGTAAAGGTTCCTCATAAGCACAATCAAGTGTTTTGGAATACCCATTCTTACCACGTTATCCATAGCATGTCATGATCCAAACAGTCAAAAACCTTTGCACAGTCAATAAAGAACAGGCAAGCATCTCTCTGGGACCATGGTGGCTTCATATAATAAACACTGAACTGTGAACTACAAGATCCACAGTTCGAGCCTGCCAGTCACTCCACAGGAGAAAGATGAGGCTTTCTGCTCCCATGAAGATCTAAATGCTCAGAAACCTAGATGATTGCTGTGAGTCAGAACCAACTCCATGACACTTACCAAAAGCAACAAAACATCTTTCGCGTATTGTCTGCTTTCAGCCAAGATCCTTTTGATATCAGAAATGATATCCCTCATTCCATGTCCTCATTTGAATCCAGCTTGAGCCTCTGGCAGTTCCCTGTCTATGTACTGTTATAGTCATTTAAAAATTATTTTTAACAAAATTTTACTTGCATGTGATATTAATGATACTGTCTGATGATTTCCATATTCTGTTGGATCACCTCTTTTTGGAATGGACACATATCCAATCCATTGGCCAAGTAGCTGTCTGTCAATTTCTTGACATAGATGAGTGAGTGTTTCCAGTACTGGATCAATTTGTTCAAAGATTTCAAATTGTTTTCCACGTAATCCCAGAGCCTTGTTCATTGTCAATATGCCTTCAATGTACCTTAGACTTCTTCCTTCATTACTATTGGCTCTTGATCATATGTTACCTCTTGAGATGGTTGAACATCGATCATTTATTTTTGGTACAATGACTCTGTGTGTTCCTTCCTTTTTTTTTTTTTTTTTTTTTTTAATGGCTTCTGCATCATTAGGTGTTTTGCCCATTGTTGTTGTTGGTAAATGCTGTTGAGTCCATTTTGACTTATAGGAACCCTGTATAGGATTTCCTAGAAGCAGCTGGTGAGCTTAAACCAACAACCCTGCACTTCAAACCAACTTTCTAGTCTAGCAAATTAACCCACAATGCCCACCAGGACCCTTGGTAGCCCTGGTAGTATAGTGGTACCCAGAAGCCCTGGAAGCATAGTGGATTACAAGGTGGGCTGATAACTGCAAGATCAGCAGTTTGAATGTACCAGCCACTCTGTGGGAGAAAGATGAGGCTTTCTACTCTCAGATTTACTGTCTCTGACCCCTATACAGGATCAGTATGTTTTTCCCAAAGAATCTTTTCAAATTGCAAGTCAAGGCTTGAAAGTTTTCATTAGTTCTATCAGTGTGAGAAATACCGAACGTGTTCTTCCCTTTTGATTTTCTACCTCCAGGTCCTTGCACATTTCATTATAACACTTTGTCTTCTCGAGCTACTCTTTGATATGTTCTGTTCAGCCTTTTTACCTTTTAATTTCTTCCATTTATTTTAGCAACTCTATGCTGAACAGCAAATTTCCATCTCTTTGACATTCATTTTGGTCTTTTCTTTCATTTTCCTTTAACTGATCATTTGCTTTGTTCCTATATGATGTTCTTGATGTCATTCATAAACCTCTGGTCTTTGGTCATTAGTGTCTAATGCAACAAATATGTTCTTAAGATGGTCTCTAAAGTCAGTTGGTAAATGTTCAAGAACAAAATTTGGCTCTTGTGAACTTGTTTTAATTTTCTTCAGCCTCAGCTTGAACCTGCATTTTTCCAATAGATGGTGTGTTAACAGACTTGTTTTGGCTGATGAAATTGAGCTTTTCCACTGTCTCTTCTCACAGATATACTCAATTTGAGTCCTATATATTCCATCTGGTGAGTTTCATCTATATAGTTGTCTTTTACATTGTTTTAAAAAGGTATTTGTAATAAGGCATTGGTCTTGCAAAATTCTATCATGCTATCTCCAGTGTCATTTGTCACCAAGGCCATATTTTCCAATCACTGATTCTTCCTCTTTTTTCTCCAACTTTTGCATTTTCCATCACCAGTAATTATAAACACATCTTGACAGCATGTATGATCAATTCAACACTGAAGAATTTCATAGAATTCTTCAATTTCATCATCAGTGACTTCAATAGTTGCTGTATAAATTTGAGTAATAGTGGTATTAGCTGGTTTTCCTTGTAGGTATACAGGCTTTATCCTATCACAGATAGCATTGTATCTCAAGATGCATCTTGAGGTATTCGTTTTCATGACAAATCCTATGCCATTCTTCAACTTGTCATTCTGGTGTAGTAAACCATAAGATTATAGGATTTAAAATGGCTAATGTCATTCCATTTTAGTTCAGTAATGCATAAGGATATCAATCTTTATGCATTCCAATTCATTTTTTTACTATTTTCAATTTTCCTAGATTC
>NW_006408538.1:6666628-6669332 GCF_000296735.1 Chrysochloris asiatica | reverse complement strand
TGGTGTGATGACGCTGTACAATAAGCACTGGAATGCTAACCAAAATGTTGGTGGTTCAAATCCACCAACCACTCTTCTGAAACCCTACACAGGATCACTATGAGTCAGACCTACTCAACAGCACTTTAAAGCAACAGCAGCACAGATGGTGATTTTGGTGGCTTTGTAGGATCAACACTTGACTGAAAATCACAAAATTTGTGGCTAAAGACTACCAGCCCCTTCACAGAAGAAAGATGAGGCTTTCTGCTTCCACAAAGATTTACAGCCTTGGAAGCTTTACAAGTTGCTATGAGTCAGTACCAACTCAATGGCACTCAACAACAGCATCGTAGATGACTTTGCCAAGAAGGAGATTCTGACTCAGAGTTTAGAGTTTAGAATGTTTGTAAAGGCATGTCCTTGAGATCAACACCTGGGGAAGGTTGCAAAAGAAAGCAGCTGGGCAGAGAGTAAATTAGGATTGCAACGCTGACCCACATAATTTTGGCCAATCCCACAGTGAACTCTGGAGTTAAAATTTTCCCCTAGCTGGGCCAAATGGCCAATCCTACACACTCCCAATTCTATAAGTTACAGAATGTATGCTGCCTTGAGAAGGGTGTGATCTTGGGCAGGTGGCTTTCTGCAGCCCCCTGAAGACAGTCTGCTGACAGCTCTCTCAGCAGATGGGATGAAGCTATCCAAATTTTCTTCATGGAAAATTTAGATGTCACCTTACCATCTCTATCTACTATAATCTTCTATTTAACAGAATTAAGTGTATAGTTTTATATCCTTATCAAATTTTCTTTATTAAAAATGACTCAGTATATATTTAAAAACTTGTATTTAGAGATATTTACCTAGTTTATACTATCAAAAGTATAATTACTGTATTTAAATATTTGAACATATAATGGTTGTTCCAATATGCACTCATATGAATAGTGTAGGAGACCATCTTACTGATTAACTTTATATTTTCAATGGAAAATGCTAATTTCACAGTTTAAGGTTTAGTTCCTTTCAAATTTGCTTTCTCAATCAATAATATAGCTTTTTTTGCAAATTGCCAATTCATGATCTTAGTATTTTCACTCTCATTGCACAGGGTTTAAAACAGTTCAGCCATAAAAATATTCTAATTTGGAAACTTGAAGTTGGTTACTCCAATAACCATAATCAATTATTTCATCCTCTTATCCAGCCTACTCTACATATTCATTGATATTTTTAGTATATATATATATATATAATTTTTTTTCCCCTACTTGGAAACAATTTCACTGAAGTGGGTTACAAAATAGTATAACTAGCAGGATGAAGGTTATTATAAAAGTAATAGCTTCACTTTATTGTTATGTTAAGTGCCATCAAGTCGATTCTGACTCATAGTGACCCTGTATAGGGTTTCTGCAGTTGTGAATCTTTACAGAAGCAGAAAGCCTCATCTTTCTCCTGTGGACCAACTGGTGAGCTCGAACTGCTGACCTTGTGGTTAGCATTCCAGTGCTTATCCTACAGAGCTACAGCATTCCCTCACTTATAGTATAGTTGTTGTTGTTAAGTGCCATCAACTTGGCTCCAACTCAGCGAAGCTGTATAGCGTTTCCTAGGAGTGGTTTGTGGGTTTGAACCACTAACCTTATGATTATCAGTCCAGTGCTTATCCTCAGCACCACATCAGGTTTTCTATAGTGCAGTAAAACAATATATATCTCAGAAGAAGTTTTATAGAGATGTTCAAGCAAGCTTACTGAAATTTCATTCTACCAAGATAGCATTTGTTAGTAGCTAAAATATAAACTGAAGAATCAAATTATTTCCCTTTTAAAATTTGTGAGGAACTTTTTATTTATTATTAACTGACACATTGGGTGTGCTTTCAAAATCAGGAATAAAAACACATTAATAGATATTTATTTTCTCCCTATAGGCTTTTCATCTCTCATTTTGCCACATAGCCCATTTGCTTAGGGCCTTTCAATTTTAATTCAATCAACTGCAAATTAATTTTCTGGGGAACAAAAAATACTCCTGAGAGATGTTATATGATTTTCACATTGCTTTTATTTTCATCTTTAGAATTAAAAAAGAAAATAAAGTTAATGAAGGTGATAGTAATAATCTTCCTTTCATGTACTTTTTTTAAGATCTCATTATGAATTTTTTTAGTTGCATAAAACATTTTTTATTCAAGGTGCAATGCTATTTAAATTAATAGCCACCAGAACTCCAGTGTGTTAATTATGACATATGCTCTAGTTGCCAAATACACTGAGATACACTAAGCAGTCTCAATATTACATATGGAGTTTGTATTACATATGGACGGCTTAGTGCATCTCAGTGTAATCGGCACCTTGAGCATATGTCATAAGTAATACACTTCTGGTGGATGTTAATTTAAATAGCATTGCACCTTGGATATGTGCTGTGGGCTAATGCGTCAGACTGCAAAGTCATTTGAACTGCAAGATCGGTGGTTCAAGCTCATCAGCTGCTCCTTGGAAACCCTATACAGGGTTTCTATGGGTCAGAATTGACTCAACAGCACTTAACAACAACAATATGTAATATTGTGGTGCTAGAGGATAAGCAGTGGACTGCTAACTGCAAGGTCAGCAGCTCAAACCCATTAGTACCTTCTTAGAAATCCTATACAGTGTTGCTATATATGGCACACAATGTTGCTGTTGTTGTGTGCCGTGGAGTCGGTTCC
>NW_006408538.1:6663102-6666303 GCF_000296735.1 Chrysochloris asiatica | reverse complement strand
ATTATTTTAAAATATTAAATGGAAACTAGGTTTTGTCTCTTTTGTTATTACAGACTTTCTGTTTCTGTTTTTAAAAAAATCTTTTAAAAATCATTATCGACCTTCCCTATAGACAGTTAACTTTTCCTCTTCATTGGTTTTGCAGAATTAAAATTTTCATCCCAAACCCACGTCACTTAATTAGAAAATCACTGTATACAACTAAATGATGACTATAATATTTATTAGCAAAGTAGGGCTCCAATAATGTGGGTTTGCCAGATTATCAAGGTATTCCCTTCCATTTACTCTGCACAGTTGCAATGATTCAGAATCCATATGCCTAGAGAACAGCTAAAAATGGAAATTCTGAGGCCATGGATCTCTGGTATGTCATGGCAGGTAAGTTGTAACTCTGCGAAAACGGAAACTGTCCATATCCAGTGTCTATGGATGTATTATTGTTCAAGTGATTAACTGCTCATTTAACCTCTGATAAGCATGGAGTGGTACAGTCTCTTCTCAAGAAATTAGGAAGTGCTGATATTCTGCAGCCACTGCAACAGGAGACAGCAAAATATAAGCCATTAGAAAATATCACCAAAGTCTGGATTGCATGTTGCCATGATCATCAAAAGGTTTCTGTGGAGCTTCCAAGCTAAGAAGAACTCAGAAAAAGTGGTTGACCATCTACTTCCAAAAATCAGCCAGTGATTTCAGAGGGTGCGGAGGAAGGTAGAATTTCCACTGAGTAGTTTCCAACCTGTCTAGATGGGGCTGGTGAAATGAGATGGGGATAAGACCCTTGTGGTTCAATAGTGAAAAATTGCTATCAGGACTGATTGTGAGTGTTGCAAATGTAAAGGTAGACATTTTGTAACAAAAGGAGGGGAGTGGCAGATCTTTCAGGAGGACCCTTGGGACCATCAAGGGAGAAGAGGGAATGCTGGAGGGACCCTATCCAGAGAAGCAGTGATACCAGAGATAGAGGCAGAAATGATGATGTGGAGCGATGGAGCAGCTGGGAACTCTGGACTCCGGGAGGGAGAGGGGCTATGTGCTTACAGTCAGGGGATGGGTTTGTGGGGTGTACCCTCTGGTTGTTTTAATGGCTGTATATTCCTGAGTGCTTTTGTGTGCATAAAACAACAAAAACAACAAAAGTAAAACAGAGGGAATGGAAGCAAATTCTGTTGAATGATTATAATCATTGCAATGAAACAAAATATGATAGGATGAATGTAAAGCTGATGTTCTCCCATGTAAGCTATCACCTAATTCACAATAAAAACTTAAAAAAAAAAGAATCAGCTAGTGAAAGCCACATGGAGCACAACTGTCCAAGAACAACCAATCTTGGGAATGGTGTAGCATCAGCAGTATTTTATTCTGTTGTCAATAGTGTCATCTTGAGTCAAGGGCAACACAATGGCAGCTAATGACAACAAAAAACATCAAAGTATGATTAGGGAGATGTGCAGTGCAAAGCTCTGCCAGCAACAATACAGAATACCAGACGAAGCAAGTTCAAGGGATGGTCCCAGAACTCTGAATCACATATAAAGAAACGTTTAAAAAGTTTGAAGACTTACAACCAGTGGAATTTGTAGCAGAGGCAAGAAATGCTGTTTTCTAATCAGCAGTACCCAGCCAGCTCAGGAGTGGCCATCTGGGCCAAGACAGAGTGGGAGGGAGAAGGGTCAGAGAAGTGCTCTGACTGCAGACTTATAACAATCGAAGATAAAAGTGTGGAATTTCTTTCTCTCCCCACCCCCTTTCTTTGTTCTTTGGTCTCTCACTGTCAGAACACCTCCACTCAAATGACTAGAGGGGGTACCTGAATGCATGGACACCCACTCAAGCCCAGAGAGTTTTACTATGCATGCACACAAATTTGCAGAGCAAAGATTTCTGGGTCCAGACATATGGAAGTGGAAGGAATTATTAGGAACGTCTTAAAATAGAATGGTCTCCCAGAATGGGAGCAACATCCAGAACTCAATCATCAGATGGAAGAGGCCAGAACAGAACAAAACTATAAGAATGAATCCAGAGGATCTGGGAGGTCAGTTTATGGTCAAAATAATTACAATGTGGAAAAAGGTAAAAACATACGAACAGAGATCCAGGTGGTGAGAAGGTCAGGTAAATTGCAGGATAAAATAGAATGTTCTAAATGGAGGAAAAAGTTAATAGAATATAGGGTAACTTCAAATAAAATTAACACTTCACACCATTCCAAGAAAATGAAAATCAAAGAACATGGAAACATTAAAACTATGAATAAACTGATGATAAAGAACACAAAAAGACATGAACTCAGCACAGGAAAACATGCAGAACAAAGAAACCAGCAGCACCAAATACGCACACACAAAAAAACAAAACAAAACAAAAACCATAATGAATGCAATTAATTCATACTTATTGAAATTATACTCAATGTCAACAGATTCAATGCACCAGTGAAGAGACAGAGAGTGACAGAATGGATAAGAAAACAAGACTCTTCAATATGCTATCTGCAAGAAACAATCTTTTCATACATAGACAAAAACAGACTAAAAGTTAAAGGATTGAAAAAAATACACCAAGCTAATTGCATTCAAAGGCGAGCAGAAGTGGCAATACTAATCTCTGATAAAATAAATTTCAAGGCAAAAACCAGCCTAAGAGATAAAGAAGGACATTATCTCATGATAAAGGGTCAATTGAACAAGATGTCACACCCATAATAAATATCTATGCTCCCAATGAAAAAGCAAAAAGATATATAAAGCAATCCTAATTGAATTGAAAAAAGAAATAGACAATTTTACAGTTATAGTGGGAGATTTTAATACATTATTTTTTAAAAGAACTAGAACAAACAGAAAGAAACTCGACAAAGATACAGAGGAAATAACAGCACAATCAACCAACTTGACCTCATAGATGTATACAGAGCATTCCACCCAACCACAGCACAATACACATTCTTTTCCAGTGCACATGGAACATTCTCCAAAATTGACCATGTGTTAGGCCACAAAACAAGACTTCATAAATTTACAAACTTCAAAATACTGCAAAGCATCTTTTCAGACCACAATGTTATAAAACTAGAAATCAACCATAGAAAGACAAAGGAAATAAAGTCGAATACATGGAAACTGAATAACAACCTGCTGAAACACGACTGGGTAGTAGAAGAAAGAGACCCAAGATAAACAAAGCACTACT
>NW_006408538.1:6648901-6650004 GCF_000296735.1 Chrysochloris asiatica | reverse complement strand
CCTAAGTATCCATCACTGGAAGAATGAATAAACAAACTTTGGTATATGCACACAATGGAATATTATGCTGCCTTGAAGAATATCAAGGAAGCTGTAAGCCACTGCATAACATGGATGAACCTTGAGGATATTATGCTGAGTGAATTTAGTCAGTCACAAAAAGACAAATACTGCAGAAGACTATTATTGTAAAAACTTAAGAAAAGATATCCATACTAAAAGGGGGAGGGGGAGGACGGGGAGGGAGGGAATGGTAGAGCACAGGGTAGGGAATATATACATCATAATTTGGGTGTTAGGGAGGGTAACACACAAGAAGTGGGAGGGGTATGGAAGAACAAGGTAGATAGGAGAACATGGAGGCAGGTTTGCATGGACTAAGTTAGACAGAGGTAAATAGTGATGTATACTCAACCTTGGAACAACAGGGCTCTGGGATGTAGGGATCAACTAAATGGGTAAAAGAGGGGAAATAATGTTAAGATACATGACTGTCTTATGAATATTGGTTTCCTTTGCCTACTACTGCAAAATAGATACTTGAGTTGGGTAGAAGAGAATGTCGGGACACATGATTACAGAAAGCTTGTAATCCTGTCTTCAGTCTGTAACTGATTGGAATACCTAAAAGGGGTTCTAGAATTTGACCAGTGAAATAGTCTTCCTGAGGCACCTTTGTAGTCTATAGCACCTAAGGTAGAATCCTGATCCCCATCCAGAACCCTCTGAGGTGGAACATTCCTACTTGAAAGGACAAGCAGACCAGCCTGAAATAGCTAGAGGAACAGAAGATACTTCTTGGAAAAAAGACCAGCAGGAAAAATCCAAAACAAAATGGTAGTGTGAGTGACTACTACAAGAACAAGCAACTAATCTGCTGGGGAGCCATCAAGGCAAGCAATGAAGTCCATTTGAGACAAATCCCCTTCCAAGACTGAAACACAAAAGGAACGCATGAGCAGGAATGCAAGCTTGCTGGTGACCACGTTGGTCTCCTGGTGAGTGAAAGAGGGGAAAGGGCAGCAATGAAGATATGGGCCAAGGTCGACCATGTTCTGTAGACTTCTGTCAACCTGGAGATGAGAGAGAGAAGAGAAGGGGCT
>NW_006408538.1:6645857-6647551 GCF_000296735.1 Chrysochloris asiatica | reverse complement strand
TAATTTCTTGATTTTGGTAATTGCACTATGGTGTATATATAGAAAATGATAAAATGTTAATGCTTGAAAAACTATGTGAAGAATATATGTAGATACTTTGGTAATGTTTTCAATGTTCTTGTAAATATGAATTATTTGAGAAAAAATAACAAAAACAAAAGAGACATACTTTGGAGCTAGAGTGCCTAAGTTTGACTCTTGGATATATAATTTATTACTGGTGCAAACATTTAGATTTACATTTGCTCCTTTATGGGGATCACAAGTATTTATCTTATGAGATCAATATTCTATGGTGATTCATAAAGTTTTCATTGACTTATTTTCAGAAGCTGATCACGAGGCACTGCTTCCTAGTTTATCTTATCTGGAAAATCTGATGAAACCAGCATGGAAAACTCTGCTAGCATTTCAAATATCAGGAGGATAGCTTCTATCATCATATTGACAAGCAAGCCACCATGGTCAACAAACTGGCAGACAAGACATTGTCTTTTCAATCTTCTCGTATGAATGAGAAAATTCTATCATGAAAAAGTTAGATGAATTGATTCATTCAGATTTGGTAAGAGTAAAGAATATCTACTAGATGGCCAAAGGAGCTCTGGTAGCATAGTGGTTACAAATTGGGCTGTGAACCTTAAGATCAGCAGTTCAAAACTATCAGCTGTTCTGTGGGAGAAAGATGAGGCTTTCTGTTCCCATAAAGATTTACAGCCTCGGAAACCCTGTACAGGGTCACTATGAGTCAGAACTGACTCCACGGCACATGACAACAACAACAACAGATGGCCAAAAGAATGAGTAAAGCAGCTTTAGGAATAAATCATATCAGGTAAAGTACAGGGTCATTGAAAATTAAGAGAACCCTCAATGAGATGTATAATACAACATCCTCAACAATGGATTTAAACATACCAACTATTTTGAAGACGGTGCAGAACAGACGATGCAATTTTGTGTTATATTATGCAGATTGTGTTCTATTACCCATAAGTCAGAGCAAATTGTATTACAACAAACAACAATGACATCATACATGTAAAGTGCTTAAAATAGCAAGGTACTTAAGACAGCATGTGATAACATTAAAGAATCAATAAATGCTATTATTTCTAAAAAATTATGATTGGGAAAGAGCAGCCTCCTTAAAGTACACTTGACCATGATAATACGAATAAAGTAAAGCCTTTGGGACCTTTTTGCTGATGCTGCGTATTTCAAAATGAAGTGAAACAGCTGTAAATATTGATTAATAATACAAACATGGAATGAAGGAAGTATGAATTTAGGAAATTTGGAAATTATTTAAATATGAAATAAAACACATAAACATTGGCTGCTATTGTTAGGTGCCATCAAGTTGGTACTGATTGATAGTGACCCTATGCACAATGGAATGAGACACTGCCTGGTCCTGGGCTAACCTTACAATTGTTGCTATGCTTAAGCCCATTGATGCTGCCACTTTACCAATCCATCTTGCTGGGGGTCTTCCTCTTTTTCTCTGACCTTCCACCTTACCAAACATGATATCCCTGCCCAGCAACTGGTTCCTCTTAACAATATGTCAGACGTATGAGAGACCAAGTTTGGCCATCCTGGCCTCCAAGGAGCACTCTGGCTGCACTTCTTCCAGCACAGATCTGTTTGTTTTTTTAGCAGCCCATTGTATTTTCAATATTCTCCTCCAA
>NW_006408538.1:6638675-6644377 GCF_000296735.1 Chrysochloris asiatica | reverse complement strand
TGGGTGAGACCACGTAAATTAGATGTACAGGACTCTAAGGTCAGGACTGGTTTGTCCTGCCATTCAGATAGGTTTAGAAGGAGCCACCTCAGAAACAGGAACATAAAATCCCAAGACCATCAAGAAGGAAGAGCATAAGTGGAGCAGGAGATCTCTACTTAGAAAAGTGGCGACTTCAGAGGTTAACTGCAAAGGTAGTTGCACAGAGAGATAGAATAGTTTCAGGCTCTAGGCCCACGGACTGAATAAATTTGTGTTCCTATGGGAAAGAGACTAACTTGCAGAATGTGCCCTTCTGGTATTCACAGAGTGAGAGATTTGTAACATTTGTCCAAGCAGGGCAAAGGCCAAGGGGCCATATGACTGAGAAACTGAAGACAAGCATTTGTTATATGTGCAGTGTGACAGAGAAGAGGTATTTTTGATTTGAAAACTACTGCATCCTAACTTGGTTTTGATCCTGAATTGCAATCTGTTCACATTCCTAATAAACCTCATAATCATGAGGATTGTAATGAGTTATTTGTGGACATTGAAACAGATTCTCAAATTACATGTGAAGCAGAGTGCTGTGGGAGGGATGGTTGGTGTTAGAATAGGGCAAAGAAGGTTGTAGGGTGGAGGCATGTCTGAACTCTGCTTCACAGGAATCGACCTTGGGCCAATTTTGAGTTTGATTCTCCTTCCCTCTTGTGAACCCAGGGGAAGACAGACACAGCCTCCTCATGGTTTTTGCAGAGACATCTCTCTAATTTCTTTTTAGCCTAAGAAATAGGAGTGATTTTCCCCCTGGCTACAAAAAGGCACACTATGTTCCAAAGTAAAATTGTGTTCCAACAGTTTTCATGACTGTAGCCTTTTGGGGAAAATTGCCAGGCTTTTCATCTGAGGTGTGTATGGAAGGGTTTGAATCACAAAACTTTGGTTAGGAGCCAATTGTCTAAGCATTTTTAGTACCCAGAAACTCCACCAAGACACACAAAGGAAACAACAGTCTTGCTTCTCCATTTTAGTAGTCTATTTAGCAAATATTGCATGCTTGTGTGTATGTGCGTGTGTATACACATAAGTGTGTCTTGTTGATTCCCAGACTTCACTTGCCTTGCTTTCCCAAACCTCCACGGTCATGTTAAATTTATAGATTAACAGTGCTATGGTAATAGACACTTCATTCTTGCCTTTACAAAGCTGCCTCCGACAGCTTTGACTTAAGAGGTTATAGTTTTCATTCTTGGAAATAGACCAGACTTTATCCTTTTTGAAATCACAGATCAGTAATACTATCTTTGATTAGTGGTCTCAGAACAATAACAATTTCTTTTTCTTTTTTAAATTTGGAAATTTTACTGGCTGCTTGGTAGTGGTGGTTGTGTGCTATGCAGTGGGCTCACTGGCTGCTTAGCATTCTGTAATCAGAAAGTAGTTAAAAAGCATTCTTGCTATTTAAAACCTTTTTGTTCTACCTGTATATCCCTTGGGCATATGAAGGGCATCAGTCCTGTCTCTAGGGCTTTTCTGTGCTGACCTAATTGGAGCAATGGTAATGAGGAAGATCTCTTCCTAGGACCTTGTGACCCATACCTACTTATCTAATAAATGAAGTATTAGTAACAGAGGAATTGATTCCTTAGGATACAGACACATAAAACATGTCAGGCTAGATTAAATCTCTTTTTTGCCTTATAAAATACAAGCATACAGGGTTTGTTTTTAGAAAAAATACAAATCAATAACTATAATATATAAGCTGATTATATATATATTCCTATAATAGGAGATTTATGTTTTGCAATTCCATGGATAGGATGACTTGAACGATAACAGAAGAACATCATCAAGGGACAGTCATTTAGTCTCAATTTGTGGGACATAACCAAAATCCAAAAGCCATGAATCTTAAAAAGGAACAACAAAATGGATATTCCTTTATGTGCATCCTTTTTATTTTGTTCATCTACCAAACTATGTGATGCCGTAGGATAAGAACTAGACTGCTAACCACAAGGTTGGGGGTTCAAACCCACTACATGTTCCTTGGAAACACTACACAGGTTTGCCTTGAGTCTTCAATTAACAACACCAAACTATAGTTTAAATACTATTTCACCAATTAAAGTATTAGTACAACAGTGAGAAGAGTTTGTTTTATTCGTATTTGTATCTGTTGCCTATTATGTTGTCTAGAACATATTAGGGGCTTAACTAAAGTTGGTTTGAGCCTCTAGGTCAGTGGTTCAAGTTCACCAGCTGCTCCTCAGAACCCTATATAGGGTTGCTATGGGGCAGAACAAACTCAACGGCACTCAACATCACTATATGGTAACACTTAAAATGACTGGCTGAGTGAATGACATGAAGGATCTATATGATTTGGGGTGCTTGTCAATCCAACTGATACTGTTGTTAAGTGCAGTTGACTCAGTTCAGACTCATAGCAACCCTGTATACAGATTGTGAGGCTTTCAATCGTCACATGAATAGAAAGCCTTATCTTGTTTCTACGGAGCAGCTGACAGCTTGAAATGCAGATCTTGGGGTTCCCAGTTTAGTGTTTATCATATGGAGCCCCCACACTCCTGACTGTTGCTAGACATAGGGAAAGATCCCCAGTACTAAAATGAGCACAAAATTTGGTGAGTGCTAACAAGTATGTAGATGGGGAGTCCTGGTGTGGCACTGTGGGTTAATGTACTGGACTACAATGTTGGTTTGAACTGCAAGGCTGGTGGTTCAAGCTCACCAGCCACTCCTTGGAAACCCTGTACAGTGTCACTATGGGTGGGAACCAACTCAACAGCACGTAACAACAACAAGTATATAGGAGAATATACTCCAGCACACATTTTCCACTTAGTGGTAAAGTCACAGGGACAAGCTGATTTCTTTCATAAAAAATTTTTCTTCATGGTGCTTTAGTATAACCTCGACTGCTAAGTGCAAGGTAAGCAGCTCATATCAACCAGTTACTGTTAGGAAACCTTATACAGGGATGCTATGAGTTGGAACCCACTCATGGCACTTAACAGCCAAAACAATTCCCTCCAACAATATACCGTCTCTCATATTGGGGTTGGATCTTTTACAATAAGTGAAAGGACAGTTCTCTTTCTTTACATAACTCTTGTTTGGCATGACTGGTACTGCAGTAATCTAATATCAATTAAAGGATTCTAAAAATCCCTACGACATGTTGCATTAGGCAAATCTGCTGGTCAAGACCTTTTTGAAATGTTGAAGAGCAAAGATATCAGCTTGAGGACTAAGGTGCGCCTGACCCAAGCCATGGTGTTTTCAGCAACCTCATATGCATGCGAAAGCTGTACAGTGAATAAGGAAGACCAAAGAAGAATTGATGCTTTTGAGTTATGGTGTTGGAGGAGAATATTGAAAGTGCCATGGGCTGACAAAAGAACCAATAGTTCCATTTTGGAAGAAGTGCAGCCAGAGTGCTCCTTGGAGGCCAAGATGGCCAAACTTTGCCTCTCACACTTCGGACATATTGTCAGGAGGGACCAGTCACTGGAGAAGGACATCATGTTTGGTAGAGTGGAGGGCCAGAGAAAAAGAGGGCGACCCCCAATAAGATGGATTGGCCAGGTGGCAGCGTCAATGGACTCAAGCTTGCAACAATAGTGAGGTTGGCCCAGGATCGGGCAGTGATTCATTCTGCTGTGCATATGGTCACTATGAGTCAGTACCGACTCGATGGCACCTAACAACAACAACAATAAATCCCTGAGACTAATTAGACATTATTTCCTTTAACAAAGACCTCCAATACACCAGGACAACTGAAAATTGGAGTACTGACAGAGATCCTGAAATTAGTAACTTTCTCTCTTCCTTTATACAAAAGGAACCTTTTTTAATTGTACGGTTTCAGAACTTATCAAGCTGGTTAAAAGAAATATGTTGTTGTTAAGTGCTGACGAGTCAGTTCTGACTCAGCCACACTGTTGAATTTGAACTGCTGACCTTGCAATTCAAACCAAACTTGCAGTCCAATATATTAGCTCACAATGCCACATAGGGAGGAAAAAGGTCTATCTGCAATTTAAGGTGCCTTCCAGAATCTGAGGTTGGTCTGTTTTACCCCCCCCCCACACACAGAATGCCACCTACTGCTTTCCTTTTCAAAGTGTAGTCAATGCACGGCTTCATGAGGAAATTATTAAGTATGGAATCTCAGGCCCCACTCCTGACTTAAAATGAGTCTCTATTTTCCAAGACAAATCATAGCCCCATTAAAGTTTGAAAAGCATTGGCCTAGAACCTATATGATGAAGACATATGTGTTAAACAATATTTTTTTATGTTAAATTCTAAAATTGAGGTTGGGAAAGCAGATTCTTCAGACACATGTAGATGAAAGTCTTTCCTTTCATAGAAGAGAGTAAAATTTAGAAAAGGTCACAGCATAAATCCCATAGCCCCAAAAGGTGAATTCAAAGTGGTCTAACCTGTAAGAAAAACAAAAACATTAATCATTCCTTCTTTGTCCTTTCGCTTCACAAATTCTCACATACAGAAAAGACAGTAGAAAATTATTTCTCTACCAAAGGAAAAGTTAAGAAGCCAGATAAGGTCTAATGCTCAAAAGACACTAAACTGGCCAGTTTTGGTGGCGGCAGAAACAGCAAAGTAGAAAAGACTTCGTGGGGGACGGATGAAAACCCAGAGAAGCTGCATTCATGGAAACAACACCAGAGCTCTGGATCTAGCATAAGGTGCAGGTAGAGAGTTTCCCGCATGTGCAAGTGGAAAAATCACTATATAAAGGAAAATACTGCAAGTTAGGAATTGCTAGAGACTGGATTCCCTCTGTGGCAACCCCACCCGTGTGGTGTTCAGAGGATGGGGCTACACCCAGACCGGCACAGGAAACCAGCACTAAAAGTGGTGATTGACATTTGCAAAAGGAGGTGCAGGGGATTCTACACATTTTTCCTCCTCTTCCCTGTCGTGCCTTCTTTGCTCAGCCTGGATGCCTTCAGGTGGGTGGGGGTGCACCCCCCAAAAAAAACTGTTAGCCCAAAGTTTTCCCATGGCACAGACAGAAAGAGCTTGGAAGTTGTTTATAACATCAGCATTGGGATTGCAGCCCTAAAACTAACTTGTGCAGGACCCTTTACTCCAGTCTATCTAGCAAGCAAAAAGCAGGCCTGTCAGGCCTGACAGACAAACCATATGAACAATCTGTAAAACCCCAACATAAAACGATGCAACTATCTCTAGTATTACACTGTGCACATGCAGATACCTAACTGACCGTCAGAGACAAAAATAGTAGACAATCTTGCTCCCATTAACTTCTCAATATCTATATGCACACCTCTACGGTGGTGACTAGAGGAGGGGCCTGAGTGAGGGAACACCCCTACCCACTGCTGGAGGCATCTATGGTGCACACACTGCCTGTGTAGCAAGGTGACTGGACAGTCGGCCACAGTTTGTTTTTTTTTGTTCAAAGTAGTGGTTTTTGTCTCTGCTTTTATATTGCTTGTGCTTTTGGTCCTTTTGATCACACATTTTTCCTGGAGGTAGGAGCTTTTTCTCCCTACATTAGCCAAGAAGAGACAGAAATCATGGCCATATAGTAAAGCTACAAGCATACCCCATAATATTCCACCACTGAGACAAAAGCCAATAACAGCTGATAAGCATTATATGTGAAAGGTAAGCCTATCTCCTGATCATATCCA
>NW_006408538.1:6637251-6638275 GCF_000296735.1 Chrysochloris asiatica | reverse complement strand
AAGACAAATCTCTCAATACTGCAAAGATAGAAGAGCAAGCAGAAAAAAAGGATAAAAAAAATCTGAAGAGAGTCTAAGATTCATGCTGGATAACATGAAGAGGAACAACTTAAGAATTATTGGCATTTTGGAACAGCAAGAATCAGAGAAGTCCAAAGAGGAGATAGTTGAAGAGCTTCTGGAAGAAAATTTCCCTAACATCTTGAAAGATGAGAAGATAAACATTCAAGAAACTGAACATACCCCAAGAAGGATAGATCCCAAAAGAAAGTCACCAAGACATAATAATCAAGCTCTCCAAAATCAAAGACAAGGAGAGAATCCTAAAAGCGACCAGGGAAAAGAGAAGTGTCACTTACAAAGGCAAGCAAATCAAATTAAGCTCTGACTTCTCATCAGAAACCATGTGGGAAAGAAGGCAATGGGGAGACATATACAAAACCCTAAAAGAAAAAAGTTGCCAACAAAGAATCATCTATTCAGCAAAACTGTCAATCAAATACTGTACAATCAAATATTCCAGGATAAACAGATAAACAGAATCTAAGAGATTTTATCAAAACCAATCCAGCACTTCAAAACATCCTAAATGGAGTTATTTGGACAGAAAACCAACAATAACAGACAACAACCAGGGATTGACAGGTATGGCAACACCACATGGAACTCAGTCGACAGATAGCAGAGTTCAGAACAGAACAAAACTACAATAACAAATTCAAATGAGTTTGGAGGTCAACTGAAGATAAAATAATACCAATGTCAAAGAAAGGATAAATGTAGGGACAGAGATCCAGGTGGTAGGATGTCTGGTAGATTACAGGATACAGTAGATTCTGTTAAATGGAGAGAAAAGTTAATAAACTATAAGGTAACTTCAACAAAAGTTAATAGTTCACAACTTACCATGAAAATGAACTTCCAAGCAGAACAAGTGAACATGAAAACTCAGAATAAACCGACAAGAAATAGCACAAAAAACACAAACTCAGAACAAGAAGGCATGCAGAACAAAGGAATGAAC
>NW_006408538.1:6631014-6633504 GCF_000296735.1 Chrysochloris asiatica | reverse complement strand
AGTCAGTCACAAAAGGAGAAATACTGCATAGGACCATTATTGTAAAAGAGTAAGAAAAAGTACACACACTTATAGGGAGGGGGAAATTATATATATATATTTGATGATCACCAGGATGTATAGGATAAGGGGAGGGAGAGAGGGGAAGATAGAGCACAGGGTAGGGAATAGACATAGGATAGCTTGGGTCTGGGGTTGGTGGTGGGGGGCGCAATACACAAGAAGGGGGATGGGAATGGAAGAACAAGGCTGATGGGAAACAGTTAGGCAGGTTCGCATGGGCTAAGAGAGACAGAGGTAAATGATGAAGTATGCACAACTTTGGAAAAACAGGGCTCCTGGATACAGGGATTGAGGGCATGGTTTGAAGGAGTAAAAGAGGGAAATAATATTAAGATGCTTGGCTGTCTCTTGAATCTTGGTTTCCCTTGCCTACCATTGTAAAATAGACATTTGAGGGAGGGAAGAAGGAATAGCCAGAAACATCACTACAGAAAGCTTTTAAGTCCATCTTCAGCCTTTAACTGATTGGAATACCTTAAAGGGGGCTAGAAGTCGTCCAGTGAAAGAGGCTTCCTGTGGAGTTTTTATATTGCACAAGACCATAGGTGGAATCCAGAACTCCATCTAGAAATGACTGAGGTAGGAACTTTCCAATGGAAAGGACAAGAAGACCAGCCTGGAGGGGCTAGAAAACAAGATACTTCGTGAAAGAAAGACCAGCAGGAAACATCTGAAACAATAATGGCAGTGTGATTGATTACTACAAGAACTAGTAAGAGTTCGCACGGGAGCCATCAAGGCAAGTGGTCGGGACCCCTTAGAGCAAACCCCCTTCCAAGACTGAGATTCAACGGGAATACATGAGCATGCATGTGGTCTGGCTGATGACCACGTTGGTTACGGATAATGGAAAGGGGAAAAACGCAATGAAGTTGCGAGCTAAGCCCGACCACATTCAAAAGACCCCTATAAACTTGGGGGGACACCTGGATGGTAAGACCTGGGGACTCCTGGGCCCAGAGGCAGTAATATGGCCACAGAGGACTATAGTAGAGAGTGAAATCATCCAGCTGACATGAAGTGAGGGGAGATGCACAAGAACACCCATACTTGCAGATAGTACCTACTTGACCTGGTTTCGATGGCTGGATGATCAGAACTCGACTAGAAGAAGAAAGAAGGGGGGAGGGGGGAAGGTACTAAACTGTAAGAGAAATCCAGCAATAAGAAGCCATATTCTTAATAGCATAAAAATAATATTTTTCTTAATTTCCTCTTTATAGTATACTTAAAATTGCTCTTTTTATTTGTACATATTACTGTTAGATGCCATCAAGTCAGTTCCAACTCATAGTGACCTTCAAAATTGTTATGAAGTTTGAGTCCATTGTGCCACTGTGTCAACTCATCTCATTGATGGTCACTTTGTCATTGACCCCCTCTCCACCTTACCAAGCATGATGTCCTTCTCTAGGAAGTGGACCCTCCTGACCGCACGTCCAAAGTATGAGAGATGAAGTCTCACCATTCTCACTTCTAAGGTGAATTCTGGATTTACAAATCCAAGATGGATTTGTTTGTTCTTTTGGCAGTCCACCATACTTTCAATATGCTTCAACAACACCATAGCCCAAATTCAACATTTCTTCTATGGTCTTTCTTATTCTTTGTCCATATTTCACATGTATATGAAGTAATTGAAAAAACAATGTCTTGGGTGGGGTGCACCTTAGTCCTCACTTTCTAGTGGTCTTGTTCTGCAAATTTGCCTAATACAATACATCTTTTGGTTTCTTGACTGCTGCTTCCCTGAGCATTGATTGTGTGTCCAAGCAAAGTAAAGTATTTGACAAATTCAATTTTCACCCCATTTATCATCATATTGTTTGCTAGCCCATTTGTAAAGATATTCCTTTTCTTTATATTGAGGAGCAATCTATACTAAAGGCTACAGTTATTTATTTTCATCAAAAAGTATTTCAATTCCTCTTTGTTTCCAGCAAGCAGGGCAAGTTATCTGCATATCTCTAGTTTTTAATAATTCTTCCTTCAATTCTGATGCAATGTTCATCTTCATGTAATCTAGTTTCTCAGATTAGTTGCTCAGGATACAGATTGAACAAGTATGGGGAAAGGATACAACCCTGGCTCACACCTTTCCTGATTTTAAACCATTCTGTAACCCTTTCTTCTATTTGAACCTCCATTTGGTCTATGTACAGGTTTCTCATAAATACTATGAAAAGTTCTGGGTTTCTTGCTCTTTCAAGTGTTATCTATAGTATGTTATGACAGTTGAATGGCTTTGAAAAGTCAATAAAACACAAGCAAACAATGTTATGGAGTTCTCTGCTGTCAGGCAAGATCCATCTGAGATCAGCAACAATATCCCTAGATAGTCCTATATAGTTATGTACTATATAGATAGTCCTATATAGTTATGTACTATATAGATAGTCCTATATAGTTATGTACTATATAGATAGT
>NW_006408538.1:6607226-6630095 GCF_000296735.1 Chrysochloris asiatica | reverse complement strand
TTGATTTAAGAGTGTGCGGGGGAAGAAAAAGTCTCAACTGAATAGTTTTCATTTTGTTTCGATAGGTCTGGTTAAAAGAGATAGGGATAAGATTCTTATGATTCAATAGCGAATAATTGTTGTCATAACTAATTGTGACTTTCACAATAGTAAAGGTAGAAGTTTTGTAATAAAAACAGAGGAGTAGTTAATCTTATAGTCCAGAAACAAGGGACCCTAGGACCATCAAGGAAGAAAGAGCACAAATGGAATGTGGGACCTTATCCAAGAAGCAGCAACACCAGAGATGGAGGCACAGATGGGGACATGGAGAGGGGGAGTGGCTGAGGACTCTAGATTCATGGAAAGAAAGGGAATAAGAGATAGTGGCCACGAGGCAGACTTACAGAATGTGCCCTTTGGTGGTGTAAATTATTATATACACCTGAGTGTTTAAAAAAAATAAATAAAAAAGAGGGGGTGAGAGAGAGAGCTAAAGCTAAATTGAATAGAGAGAAATACTGTTAACCTATGGTACATGGAGGGGATTGTAATCATTGTAATGAAACAAGTTGTATAATTTGTTGAATGTAGAACTGATGAGTTGCCTTGTATACTTTCACTCAATCAACAATGAAAACTTTTAAAAAAAGGTAATAAAGAACATGGTAACTAAAAAAATAAATAAGTAAAAAACAACATCATCTTCCTTTTAGATCATAAATTCAATTTTTAAAATGACATCAAGTCAGTTCCAACTCACAGCAACCCTCAAAATCGTTATTATGTTTGAATCCATTGTGCCACTGTGCCAGCCCATCTCAACTAAAGAGTCTTCTATTGCTCCTAAAGATTTATTAAGTACATTTTACCAATTGCTTTCCAAAATACAAGGGAGAATTAAGTAAAGCAGGTGAGTGCCATGCTCCTATCCCTTTACTACATCCCAAACCCTTCTGAACCAATTTGGGTGTTACCATGTACTTCTCTGGATCACTCATTTCTTTCTTTCTAATTCCAAAGCACCTTGCCCTTACCTCCACTATAGCTTAATATCTGTCTTCAGATTCAACTACAACCTCACTAGTGGCTCCTAACTTTCACAAACATAGGTAAATTTGAATCAAACACCTCAGTTCACAGCCTATGGTTGTTAATTGATGTTGAGTCAGCTGCCAACTGAAGGCAACCCTATGTACAACAGAACTAAATGTTGCCTTGTCTTTTCTATCCTGTGATATTTCTAGGGTTTTTACTGACCGATTTTGGGGGAAAAACACCAGGACTTTCTTTCTAATCCATCGTAAGTTAAGTTGTTAAGCATCATCGAGTTGATTCCAACTCATAGTCATTAAGAAAACAAGAAAGAAGGAAAAGATCAAAACGGATGTCAGAAGAAACACTGAAACTTGTTCTCTAGCGTAGAGCCCAAATCAAATGGAAGAAATGAGGAGGTACAAAAGCTGAACAGAAAATTTCAAGGGTCAGCTCGAGAAGACAGAGTCAAATATAACAACATGAGCAAAGATCTGGAGTCAGAAAAATAAAAACAAAGAAAACATTCAGCATTTCTCAAGCTAGGGGAACTGAAGAAAAAAATTCAAGCCTCGACTTACATTATTGAAGGATTTTTTGGGGAAATTATTGAATGATGCAGAAATCATCAAAAGAAGATGGAAGGAATACACAGAGTCATTGTACCAAAAGGAAATGGTTTATGTTCAACCATTTCCAGAGGTAGAATATCATCAAGAGCCAATGGTACTGAAGGAAGAAGTCCAAGGTGCATTGAAGGAATTGGCAAAGAGCTAGACACCGGGAATTGATGGAACAAAAATTAAAATCTTTCAAGAAAGTGAGGCAGCACTGGAGGCATTCACTCATCTATACCAAAAAATTTGGAAGACAACTATCTGGACTACTGATTGGATGAGATCTGTATTTGTACTCATTCCAAAGAGAGGTGACCCAACAGAATGTGGAAATCATTGGCTATCTTTGATATCCCATGCAAGTAAAATTTTACTAAAGGTAACACAGAAATGGCTGCAACCATACATTGCCAGAGAACTTCCAGAGGTTCAAACTGGATCCAGAAGAGGCCGTGGAACAAGGGATATCATTGCTGATGTCCAATGGATCTTGGCTAAAAGCAGAGAATACCAGAAAGATGTTTACCTGTGTTTTGTTGACTATGCAAAGGCTTTTGATTGGGTGGATCATGACAAGCTATGTGAAATATGAGTATATCTCAACACTTAATTGTGCTCATGAGGAAACTGTATCTGGACCAAGAGGCAGTTTTTTCAACAGAACATGGGAATGCTGAATGGTTTAAATTTAAGAAATGTGTGTGACATGGTTGTATTCTTCCACCATATTTATTCAAACTGTATGCTGAGCACATAATTCAAGAAGCTGGGTTCTATGAAGAAAAACGTAGTATCGAGATTGGAGGAAGACTCGTTAACAACCTGCGATATGCAGATGATACAACCTTGCTTGAAAGTGAGGAGGACTTAAAATATCAAAGACCACAGTCTTCGGTATGGATTGCATCTCAATGTAAAGAAAATAAGAAGTCTCACCACTGGACCAATAAACAACATTCTTATCAATGGAGAAGAGATTAAAGTGGTCAAGGACTTCATTCTTCTTGGATCAACTATCAACACTCACGGAAGCAGCAGTAAAGAAATCAAACAATATATTGCATTAGGTAAATCTGCTGCACAAGACCTTTTTAAAGTGTTGAAGAGCAAAGATGTTAGCTTGAGAACTAAGGTGCACCTGACCCAAGCCATGGTATTTTCTATAACCTCATATGTATGTGAAAGCTGGACAGTGTATAAGGAAGCCTGTAGAAGAATTGATGTTTTGAGTAATGATGTTGGAAGAGACTATTGAAAGTGCCATGGGCTGCCAAAAGAACCAATAGATCTGTGTTGGAAGAAGTGCAGCCAGAGTGCTTCTTAGAGGCCAAGAGGGCCAAACTTCATCTCTCATACTTTGGACATATTGTCAGGAGGGACCAGTCACTGGAGAAGGATATCATGTTTGGTAGGGTGTAGGGTCAGAGAAAAAGAGGAAGACCCCCAGTGAGATGGATTGTCAAAGTGGCAGCATCAATGGGCTCAAGTGTGGCAATAATTGTGAGGTTGGCCCAGAACCGGACAGTGTTTCTTTCTGTTGTGCATAGGGTCACTATGAGTCGTTACCAACTCAATGGTACCTAACAACAACAAGGAGCAGCTGGTGAATTTGAACCTCCGATATTGTGGTTCAAACCAACCTTTGGGTCGAGTGCATTATCCCACAGTGCCAGGACTCCTAATCCATCTTAGGTGAATTTAATACTGTATCCAATTTTTAAACAAATTTCTGTTTTTTCTTCACAATTTTTGGTCCACCTCTGTTCATATCACATTTGTTCAGTGTCCATGTTAATTTCTGCACTGACCTCAGCTTTATGGACATTCTCCACAAGAACTTAATCAGATTTGTGAGTGTAAGGACTCAAAATTCAGTGACAGTAGAACTTGTTGTTCTTGTTGTAAGTGCCATCAAGTCAGTTCTGACCCATAACTACTCTGTATAGGGTTTCCAAGGAGAGGAGAGTGAGCTTGAACCGTCAATCTTGGGAGTCAAACCGACTTTGTAGCCCAGTGCATTAACCCACTGCACCACCCCAGGACAGCAGAACAGACGGATAATATTTCACAGCACACTGTTTTTCCTCCTTCAGTAAACTCTCCTCTTTTTTGCTCTTTTATTATACGTAGCCTGACTTCCAGACAGATGCTGAATCCAACATCAGATTCCAGAATAGACAGTGTTTGCCAGCAATTTCAACTTTTGTTTGAATGAAAATTTCCCTTAAAACATCCTCAATGTTTCAGTAAAATTTATTCAACAAATAATTGCATTAAAAAATCTTATAGTTAGGATCTGACATATCTACTGAACTCTAAATCATTAGTAATGCAATTCTTAATCTTATTTCATTCTCCCAAAGGGGACAAATAAACCTGCTTATTTTCATTTGATTCTCCATTGAACAAGACTCATAGTCATATTTTCTAAACACAAGATAAACAAGGAAGATGGTCAGAAGATAATGTTGAAAATACATCTTATTCATTAAAATTCTTTGTTGCTTTCTCCAGAACCTGTTTTAGTTGATTTAAGTTATAAATGGGAGTGTGTCTAGACAAAATTTCAGGAACGTCTCCCAGAACCACACTGCCAACCTTAGAAACACATTGTTTGGTTATTTCCATGCAACTGGAAAAAATGCTAATAATATGTTTTCACACCAATGTTTCCCCTCAGTATATCTGTTTGACCAAACCTACCAAGGTATGTCTTCACACTTGACTGGAGAGCAAACTGGTAAGTATATACTAATTTCTATTGTATTTTATTTTTGATGTTAAGTGCCATCAAATTAGTTCCAACTCACAGCAACCCTGTATAGGGTTTCCAAGGAGTGGCTGGCGAGTTTGAACCACCCACTTACGGTTCAAACTGACCTGCGGTTCAAACTGACCTGCGGTTGAGTGCTTACCCTACAGTGTCACACCAGGACTCCAGATTATATTTTCGGAAGACATAATTCACAGTGCAAACTAAAGATGTAAGTGGATCCTAATGGATTTGAGGCAACAAATGAATAACACAGATTTTCTACATGAACTTATGTATGACTATGAAATGTCTAGAACATCACACTATATAGTGGGAACTCTCTCAGTTACACACTAGGAGCCAATCAAACACCTAATTCAGGGAGTGACATGCTCAAAGCTGTCTTTTAGAAATCTAGGAAAAGACTAGATTGGATTGATGAGAAGATAGAGGTAAAATGTAATTGTAGAGATAGAATAACGATGAAAAATAGAAGACCAACAGATAGTAAAGATGTTAACAATTACTGCAAACCATATTTCATTTCATCCATTCTAATGGAAAAAAAAGGTGGGGACATTGAAGAGACTTCTAATTCTTACCTCTATCCAAGTGGCTTTTCCTTCAAACCCCATAGGAATAGTACATTCTCTTGAGACTATTGCTAGACATTGGTTGTAGAAGAAAAGGGGATGTGTCAATTTGGATAATTTAATTGTTGGTGGGATATCATTCTGTTGAAGCGCCTGTTGAAAAAGAGCCTCAATCAGTCTGGGTACCCCGCAATGGAGATTTGCTGAGTCCACCTGCTGATGGTGAAGGGTATGTAGTGTGAACAAGATGTAAACCATGATTTGTTGTTGGTAAGTGCAGTCATGTCAGTTCAACTCATAGCAGTGATCCTGTATAGGGTTTCCTATAAGGAGCTGATGGGTTTGAACTGTTGCCTTTATGGCTGGCAATCCAGTGGTGATCCACAGTGAAACACTAGAAGTCTAAACTATAATTGTTTTTGTTGCTGTTAAGTGCCGTCCAGTCGATTCCCACTCGTAGTGACCCTGTAGAGGGTTTCAAACTGACATTGTAAACCAGTACATTAACCCACAATGCTACACCAGGACTCCAAACCTTGATGATAGGGGCTTTGTTTCATTGTTGTTTTTACTCCATAAACTGGTTTATTATCATGCTTTATCCAAGGGACTAATTTCTATCCAAATTTTTAGTTGAGGACAATGAGGATCTAGAGGTCGTCCAAAGTGAAGCAGGAAATGTGCCTTGTAAATAGAACTTATTTTGTTGCTTAAAAATCTTTCCCTACTCTCAATGTAATAAGAACATTTTCTAATATTATCTTCTAATTGTTTTAAAGCTGAGATCTGTAATACACTGCAATTGATTTTGTATATGGCATATGACAAGAGGACATTTTTCTTTAAATACTAGAGCCAATTTCCAGCAACATTTTCTGCAGGTTTCCAAAAGTGTTATTTCACTGCAGTTCAGTCAATTCTCACACATAGAGAACCTATACATGGTTTCTGTTGTGACTCAGTAGGATGAGCACAGGACCTCAAGATGAGTTTGAACTAAAAGTTCAGTGGTTCGAACTAACCAGCCACTCAGAAACCATATACAGTGGTGTTAGGAGTTGAAACCAACTCAACAACACTTAACAACAACTACAAAATCTACATGGGAACGGACAGCCTCAACTTTCCTCCAGAGTGGTTGGTGTTTTTGAACTGTTGGTTCAAAACATTAACAGACCAGTGTAGCATTGCATTATTCTTTTAAATATCTCCCAGGAATGGTTATTTGAGCTCTTTTCTGATTTCTATTTTTTAACTTTTACTCCCTCTCACTTTTCCTAGCCAAATTCAAAAGTTGTTATTATTATTTTTTATTGATTTGACAAAAATAAAATAAAAACAATGTTGGATTGTTGGGATGATTGTTTCATATTTTGTACTTGAAAATTTTATCTTCAAAAATTCTTTACCTTGTTTTTTTAGCTTCTGATACATTTTTATTAGAATTTATATACATCTGGACAAAATTCCTTTATTATTTTTTTAATAAGAGTTTAAAGACTAAGTATTCATCATAGAACACCCTCTGTGTGTCTCATAGATTTTACGATTAAGAATTTACCTTCTTACTAGTTTCTAGGTAGTTTATAAGTTCAGTTTTAATTTCTTCTTTGAATCAAAGTCATGTTAAAATTACTATCATTTTAAAGTACTTAAGGTTTTCAACCTTGCTTGCTGAAAGTGAAGAGGACTTGAAACATTTACTTATGATGATCAAAGAGCACAACCTTCGATATGGATTACATCTCAATGTAAAGAAAACAAAAATCCTCACCACTGGACCAATAAACAGCATTCTTAACACTGGAGAAGAGATTGAAGTTGTCAAGGACTTCATTCTTCTTGGATCAACTGTCAACACTCGCAGAAGCAGCAGTCAAGAGATCAGATGATGTATTGCATTGGGCAAATCTGCTGCACAGGAACTTTTTAAAGTGTTGAAGAGCAGAGATGTCAGCTTGAGGACTAAGGTGTGCCTGACCCAAGCCATGATATTTTCAATAACCTCATATGGATGCAAAAGCTGGACAGTGAATAAGGAAGATCGTAGAAGAATTGATGCCTTTGAGTTGTGGTGTTGGAGGAGAATATTGAAAGTGCCGTGGGCTGCCAAAAGAACCAATAGATCTGTTTTGAAAGAAGTGCAACCAGAGTGCTCCTTTGAGGCCAAGATGGCTAAGCTTCGTCTCTCTTACTTTGGACACATTGTCTGGAGAGAACAGTTGCTGGAGAAGGATGTCATGCTGGGTACGGTGGAGGGTCAGAGAAAAAGAGGAAGACCCCCAACGAGATCGATCAGCCAGGTGACATCATTGATGGCATCAGGTGTGGCAGCGGTAGTGAGGTTGGCCCAGGATCGGACATTGTTTTGTTCTGCTGTGCATGGGGTCGCTATGAGTCAGTTCCGACTCGATGGCACCTGACAACAACAACAAAGTTTTCATGCTCCTCAACTTTCACCATTTATTTTAAATTTCACTGAAATAGGATAAGATAATTGGGCCTATAAAATTTCACCTTTTAAATTTTTGTTAAGCTCTTCTCTTTTTTTTATTACTTTTTTAATTTAATTTTTTATTGTGAATTGAGTGATAGTTTACATGGGCAAACATGGGTTTTACACTCACCATTTCATTACAATGATTACAATTTCCTCCATGCATGAGTGCATCATCATGCAACAGCATTTGCTTCTATCCCTTTTGTTTTTGTTTTTTTAGGGGGGAATGCACACAAAAGCACTCAGGAATATATAATCTTTTAAACAACCAAAGGGGACAATCTGCAAGTCTGACTCCTAGCCACCAGCACCTGGCCACCAGCACACAGCCTTTCTCTTTCCTTGAGTCTAGAGTCCTCACCTGATCCCTCTCTCCATGGCCTCATCTGTCTCCAGCTCTGGTGTCGCTGCTTCTCTGGATAGGGCCCCATATTCCACTTGTGCTCTTCTCCCTCGATGATTCTAGGGTTCTCTGTTCCTGTGCTGTAAGATTAACTACTTTCCTCTTCTTGTTACAAAACTTCTACCTTTACAGTTGTGACAGTTGCAATTAGTCATGATAACAATTACTCACTGTTGAATCATAAGAATCTTATCACCATCTCTTTCCACCAGATATGTCTAGACAAGATGAATACTATTCAATGGAGATTCTACCTTCCCCAGCAAACTCTGAAACTAAACTCCCTCTTTAAAAACTTGTAAGCCAGTCACTTTGTGCCTTTATAGCCCCTCCCTTTTTAGGTAGCCAATGTCTAAGTTGCCCATCCCTATCAATGCTGTATACAGAGGGGATAAGACTGATCCTTGATGTGAAGACTCCTTCCCTCTCAGCTGGTATTTTGAGCTTCTACACCCATAACTATAGTTCATCAAATTGTGGAGATTTACACTTGTTTCCTTTATCAAATAAATTTATTTTATCTTCCTCTAGTCAAGTTCTGATCAACAAACCATCAAATCTAGGATGAATGGGTACTATCTACAAGGAGCTCTTCTGTTTTTAAGAGCTAATAAAATTTTAGATTTTATGCACACATACCTTCTGTTATTTTTATGATGAACTTTTTGATGCTTACATATTCTGATACACTGCTATAGAATATGCACTGTACTGCTAATAGCAAGATTGATGGTTCAAATCCATCAGCTACTCCTTGGAAACTCTAAATAGGGCTGCTATTAGTCAGAACTGACTCTACAGTACATAACTACAACATATATATATATATATATATTTATATATGTAAGCACGGGACTGCAAACCACAAGGTCAGCAGTTCAAGCCCACCTGCCTGTCCAAGAGATAAAGATGAAGCTTTCTGCTACTTCAAAGATTTAAAGCTTCAGAAACCCTATACAGGTCACTATGAGTCAACACTGGACATCAACTATATGTAGCACTGTACTGCTAACTATAAGATCAGTGGTTCAAATCCACCATTTACTCCTTGGAAACCCTATACAGAATCACTATATGTTGGAACCAACTCAGTGGCATTTTAACAATAAGAGCAACATATATGTAATTAATTGTATTGACTATGCTTTTCAATTTCTAAAGGCTTTAGTTTCTTATTTCTGCAGGATTTCCCCAATTCTGTTAGAGGTACACTGACATGTCCCATTATAATGATATTTTTAAGAAGTTACTCTTGTATTTCTAAGAGTTTTGTTTTTTAGATTTTATGTTGCTTGGGGCATATAGATTTACAATGACTCTATGTAAAAGTTGTATCTTTTATCCTCTTTTAAAAATGTATTTAGAACTTTAGTCTTATCTTGCATTTCTTTCTTTTAGTTAGCAATTTATTTTATACCCATCTTTATTATTTTGCCTTAAATACTTTTTCTTGTAAATAGTATATGTTTTTGTTTCTAAGTGTCGTCGAGTCAATCCTGACTCATAGAGACCCTGATAGGGTTTCCAAGGAACAGTTGGTGGGAAACAGTATATAACTCTTAATAAAATATGTCTCTTTGAAATAAATCAGTTGATCAAATTTAACGTATTTATTGATTCTCTTTTATCTAGTTTAATGCTCATTATTTATTTCATTTTGTTGTTTTGCCATTCTAATTTAGTTTTATAAGGTTACTGTTCACTCCAATAAATCTTAATGTCAGCTTTATTTTTCAAGACAATCAGATAGAATGTTATTTTATAAAATGTTTTTATTTCATTTACATTTAGTATAATGACAGATGTACTAGAATCTATTCATTCCAACTTCATATTAACATTATATTTTCCTTACTTTTTTTTTAATGTTTAATGAGCTTATTAATCACTTCAGTTGCTATGCATTTCAACTTTGTTTCTTAAGATATTTTTAACACATTTTCTTTCAAAGGAAAAATTATTTCATAAAGGTTCAGTATAATTGGAAATATACTCTTTTTTTTTTTCCATTTTACTGTTGACATACTATTTTATTCTATTTTTTTTTTATCTTGTTCTGATCAAATTGTTATGTTGTTGTTGTAGTTATGTGCCGTGGCGTTGATTCCGACTCAAAGCCACCTTGTACAGGGTTTCTGAGGCTGTAAATCTTTACGGGAGCAGAAAGCCTCATCTTTCTCCCGCCGAACATCTGGTAGTTCCAAACTGCTGACCTTGAGGTTCACAGCCTGATTCGTAACTACTACGCTACATCTAGGAAACCATGTCTACTGAATTATCTGCGACTTGCATAATCTTTGAGCTACACATCTTCTTTGAAGGGACAAAATAACTCTAATGCCAGTTGAGAAGGCATAGGTCTACTATGGTCAGGATCAGCCTCACTGCAGTTTTCACAGGCACCCCTTAATATTACCTATATCATTTTGTTAATTATTAGACATCCATCAGCCAAGATTTAGGAAATAATATTCTTGACATAAAAATCATTTCCAGTTTGAAGTTAAGAGTTTTGTTTCTTTTTCTTTTTAAACTTAATAAAGCTATATACCACTATATACTGTGAAAAACTGCTAGCCTCAGTAATACTTAGAATCAAATTTTATAACGCTAGCTCCAGCACTTCAGAGTGTACTTTCAAGTAGGATTAATGAAGTCAACTGGGATTACTGATATTTAGTAGTCAGTTAAAGAAACATCACCACTTGAACACAAAGTCTGTGTTGTCTTGTTCTTTGTCATTATATGCCTGAGCAAGCATGAGCTTTACAGGGGTTTTTAACTCTCTACAAGTTACAAGAGAATTCTATTAGTTTAATTGAGTGTTATTTATGTTTATCTGTGTTCTTTTGAATGGAAACACTTTTTTGAAAAGGAAATGAATGCTGTATTCCTATAGGCAGTGGACTCTCCCAACCATAACAATAAAATGTTGTAGTATTAAAAATGAAAAACATTGCAGGGAAATATTAAAGACTGGGTACTAAGGGACTCAAGTAAAGGGTAGAAGATAAAAGGAGAAAACAATAACTGAATAGACACAATTCATTTTTTAGTGCAATTATAGCTGGGTTTAGAGGAGAGCTGAAGCGCAGAACAACTAAGTTATTTACTTATTAACTTTTTATATTGTTCCAAAATCAGTTTAAGACTACTTACATGAAAAAAGAAAGATAACTTAAAAGAAAAAAGGAAACTTAAAAGAATGCAAAGCAGGCACAAAAGTGTAAAATTAAGCTAGAAATAAATATGTTTCAAACTGGATATTATAAAACCAATACTTGATATGCAAAGTTATAAATCTGTCTGTCAGCTTTTCAGTAGAAATAGTACAGTTGTTCAGAAGCCCCACAATGCTTCTGGAGAATGAAGTCACACAAGACCATCTCCACAGATAGGTGGCTGTGTAGCATAATGACTTACATCATCAATAACATCTTTACAACAATGGAAATGACAAGTTTCATATTTCTGTTAATTGACCCTCAGCAAATGTTAGGCAACTCGAAGCACATTTCACGTGGTGGAAAAAAAAAAAATTGTTGAGTAATATAAACTAATTGTTGTTAAGTGTTGTTGACTAGATTTCAGCCACCAACCATGTGGTTCAAACTGATGTTGCAGCCCAGTGCTTTATTCTACAGCGCCACAGTGCTCAGAAATTCTTAGTGAAAAAACAATATGATGATTCATTGCCCAGTGCTTCCAGTTCTCCATAAGTTCTTTATGACCTTCGGAAATAGCCCATAGATCTTACCTGGAATACAGTACTTTTAAACAGGAAGAAGAGATTTTAAAGAGAAGGCAGAAAACAATGATTTGATGGAGAATTAATGACTCAATTCAATTTCCAGTTTCATAATCCCAAGACTCCTTGAATGTTTATAAGACTTTTCTGGACTATAAAAAAAAAAAAGCATAGTATTTGCATCTAAGATTAAAGTGGGACAGAGGGTAATGGAGACTCATTGTGAATGGAGACATTCACAGTCTACAATTTGTGATTGAGGAGGACCCGTCACTCCTGTTGAAAAAATATTCTTATCTTGGATGCTCAGAACATTCAACAAAAACAAACTATTATTATCCTTAAACTAAAATGTATGGAAGCAGAGATCTCAAGCGATAAAGAAACAAAGAACAGCAGAGCAGAACAAACCATTTCTGAGTTTGAAGATATTTTTTAAAGCAGTTTGGAATGATGGCACTATAAGGAAGATAGAGACGGTAATAGTAGAAAGGGTGGTGGAAATCAGCCTACTGTTAAAAAATTTCTTGACAACTAGATAATGACAAGTCATCAATATTAAGCAAAAAAATTCATCCTGTTAGTAAGTATCAAAATAAGAGGATTGGCACAGTAGGTAGAGTTATCCAGGTTACTGTTGTTGTTAAGTTTTATTGAGTTGGTTCTGACTCATAGCAACTCAGCATATGGTTTCAAAGGAGTGACTGGTAAATTTGAACTGCCCACCTTGCATTTCAAACCAACTTTATGGTCCAGTGCATTATCCCACCACACCACACCAGGGTAGCAGATCTTTGTGAAGACTTGTGAATGGCACCTCTTCCTTCTTCTCTAATCTTAGGTACTAAATGCAGAAATTTGCACCAAAGATAACATTGGGTTTCTTGTTGTTGTATATTGGCTAATCAATTCAAAGTCATAGCAAACTCTGTAAGACTTTGATGTTGTTGTTAGGTGCCATCAAGTCTATTCTGACTCATAGCGACCCTATGTGACTGCCCCATAGTTTTCCTAGGCTGTAATTTTTTCTCCCATGAAGCCACTGGTTGGGTTTGAACCACTAACCTTTTGATTAGAAGCCAGGTGTTTAACCATTACATCACCAGGGTTCCTCTACAGAATTTTGCTGTTTTTGTTGTTGTTAAGTGCCTTCGAGTTGGTTCTGAGTCAAAGCGATGGGAGCTTTTGAACTCCACCTTCCAGTTCAAATTGAACTTGAGATCCAGTGCTTATCCTACAGCACCGCACCAAGACTTCTTACGGGGACCTCAATGTTTTTATAGTGCTACTTGAAATTTTGAAATGTGAATGAACTGGGAGCAGTTTATTTTAACTTCCTAATTTACCAGTTTCTTCAGCCATCTACTGATTTTGACCCATGACAAAAAATAAAATATTCATGAGTCATACCTTAAGACTAAGAGACGGAAAAAGAATTTGTCTTACTCATGGGCCTAAGATCCATTAAGAAGAATATCAATCTTAATGTAATTATGTCAAAGTTCAGACATCGTTAATCAATAGCATCTAGGTGACTATCAGAATTACTTTTCAAAACACACAGATAACAGCAGTGACAAGGACCAACCTCAGAGCCAAGTTTTAAAGTACAACTAGAAAGTTATGGAAAAAAATACAGGATAACAGACTAGACACTAGGATCTGCAGAAATCTGGATCATGTAATTTGAGTTTCTTTTTCCCAATAGTGTATTTTTATTTAGGAAATCTAACTAAAAAAAAACAAAAAAACAAAAACAGGAATTGGTTAGCCTAACAATTAAGGGATATCAGTTTCTTGCATTGCTACCAGGTATAAAGATTTGGAAGTTTCCAAATTAGAAGTCTAAATTTGAGGCATTCCAGAAGTCAAAATCACTTGCAACTCATTAAGGATTAATTGATTTTCCAATACAGCAGCAGCAAGCTAGAATCAGTTTCTGTTCCTTTGAGAACTTAGCCTGTCTTCAAATTCTGGCACTAAAGATTAAGAAACTGAAGAAAGACTTAGTAATTATAAGCTTCTAAATTGTTGAAGAAGGAGTTCTGGTAGCGTAGTGGTTACGAATCGGGCTGCAAACTGCAAGGTCAGCAGTTCGAAACTACCAGCTGTTCCGCAGGAGAAAGATGAGGCATTCTGCTCCTGTAAAGATTTACAGCCTCAGAAACCCTGTACAGGGTCACTATGGGTCAGAACCGACTCCACGGCACATAACAACAACAAATTGTTGAAGAGCAAAGATGTCAGTTTGAGGATTAAGATGCACTTGATCCAAGACATGGTGTTTTCAATAACCTCATATGCGTGTGAAAGTTGAATAGGATTAAGGAACACCAAAGAACTGATACATTGAGTTATGGTGTTGAAGGAGAATATTAAAAGTACCATGGTTTGTAGAAGATCAAACCAACCTGCGTTATAAGAAGTAGAGCCAGAGTGTTTCTTGGAAAGTAGGATGGCCAGACTTCATCTCTCGCACTTTGGACACATTACTTATAATCCCTAGACCAGTCCCTGGAGAAGGAAAGGATCTCATGTTTGGTAGAGTGTAGGAACGGAGAAAAAGAGGAAGACCCTAACGAGATGGAATAGCGCAATGGCTGCATCAATGGGCTCAGGCTTAGTAATTATTGTGAGGTTGGCACAGAACTGGGCAGTGTTTTGTTCTGTTATGCATCGGGTCACTATAAGTCAGTGAGAAACTGATGGCACCTAACAACAATAACAGCAATTGCACACCTTGTTCTAGTAAAATTATGTGGTCATTCTATAACTTTTGATAAGCATTTTGATACAACACTTACTAGGGGTCTACACAAAAGAAGGTTTCTTCATTAATCCCATTCCTACCCCTGCCTTATGATATATTTTTATTGAAACATTTTATAAAGCCATTTTAATATTAGTGTACCTACATTGCTTTTCTCTAAATAAAGCCTCATCTCAGGCAGTCATTTCTAGCCAAACTTAGTCAGCATTCTGCCAGGTATCCTTTCAAATATTCTTTTCTAAAGCAATGTTTCTAAGCTGTATGTTTTCAATAAGACACTAATAGATGTTCTGTGAGAGAAGGAAAAAAAGTTTACATAGTTGACTAAGCTTGGAGTTGGCTGATAAAACAAATCTTTATTAGGTTTCTTAATTACAGGATTTTTCTCCAGCATGTAAACTCTGCACAAGGAAGACACTGCGTTTGGCATCAGTTAGTCCCCTCCCTTCTTGTTTTTCCACAGAACATTATTTTTATTTTTAAGGTTTAATTTCCATTTAATACCTAGCACCATCAAGTAGATATAGGATTTTCAAAAGCTTTAAGAGAGCAGACTGGTGGAATATCTGAACCACCAGCCTTGTAGTTAGGAGCCCAATGCTCAACTCACAAAACCACCAAGGTAACTTTTACTTCCCATAGGAAAAATACCTTTAAAGGGTAATTCTTAATGAGGTTGTAGATTGGGGTTAGTGAGCCTCAGTGAGGGACATGTACCATAAAAGAGAAATACGCTGCTTGAAGGAACTCTAGTCCATAAATCCATCCTACTTATTGCCATTTCTCACCCATGCTGGATGAAAAAGGTGATCTTCAGGCTCTGAAGTGCTGTGCCCAGATACCAAGCTTGTTTTATGCCTCTGTCACTATCACCATGTCACCAAACTCAGTTAAAAGATGAGCTTGTCAGTTTGTCCCTATTTGTCTATGATTCATCACTATGTACATGAAGAGGGAAGCTCCCTGTCGGATTGCCAACCATGCTTGGTTGGGTTAAATAAGCATATCCTTGGGAAAGCAAGTTGCTCAGTCTATGTGGGTACCTCCATATGCCCCTCTGACATTAGGTTGCCTTACTTTGAGAGTGTTGCTGTAGGTAGAACAGTGGGCATGGGTGAAAAGCTAGGCCTGTCTCTCCTCCCAAGCTCTTCTCTGAGATCTGTACCAAGGAGAACTCACCAGGATTCCAATATTCCTCCAGAGACGTCAACAAACTTGTTTAGCACTTCTTACCTTGACTAGACACGCTCAATGAGACTAACATTTCATAAAAGCACAATCTCCTAACAAAAGTGTATACCAACTGATTGAACTGGAATATGGTATTCATAGAGATGGACAAGATTATCTGAAGTCAGACTTGGTGGAATATTTTCTAACACACCAAGTCATTTAATCCATTTAATCTTTCTCTTCATGGAGTTATCAACCAAATGTTCTTTTTCACAGAGCCATACCTGCCCAAACTACCTTAATCATCTCTCTTTCAACCAACCTACTCTTTCACTTCATACCACTTAACATGATTTTGAATTATTTTGTTTGTTTATGTGCTTATTATCTGTCATATCAAGTTTATGATGCTGGGATAACATCCCTTTCTTCTATTTCATCCTAAATACCTGGGAATACCAAATTCTATTAAATTCTACTATACATTGCACTTAGCAGATCTCAAACAAACTAGATGATTAAAAAAAGAAAAATTACACTTCCAATTTGCAAAAATTCTAATTCACAACAGAGATTTTTTTCCCTTCATAACAATTTAAGTCTTTAAATGGATATTGGAATATCTTCTTCTAAGTGAATATTAAGAAGATAATCCCCTACGTACAATAACTAAGACTCTTCAACTTGGAGGCAGGAAGCTGAACTTCATAGCCTTCTGGAGGACCATCTGTTTGTACCTCTGTTAACAAATCATTTCTTTTCACCTTCTGTGGCCATAGACTGGGATATCCCTGTTTTTTAGTGCTTTAAAGAACCCTACCACCCTTTCAAATTTCCATTCTGATTAATTGTCTGGTACTGGTGTGGTACTGTGGGTTAAACACTGGACCATAAGGTCAGATTGAACCACAAGATTGGATTGAAACACAACATCAGCAGTTCAAACTCATCAGCTGCTCCTTGAAAACCCTACACAGGGTCACTATGAGTTGGAACCGAGTCGACAGCACTTAACAACAACACACTTTGTAGTATTAATGCCTATGTTTTTAGTTAAAGAGCTCTGGTAACATAGTGGTATAAGTCAGGCAGCTAACCACAAAATCAGCAGCAGTTTGAAACTACCAATGATTCTGCAGGAGAAAGATGAGGCTTTTTGCTCCCATAAAGATCTACAGCCTCAGAACCCCTATACAGGGTCGCTATGAGTCAGGACTGACTCCATGGCATGCTACCACCATCACCACCACCATCTTTTTAGGTGGCAACAATTCTAGTATAATTAATTAATGTCAGACTCAGACTGCTCATCTGATCTGTGTGACAACATTTTTCATGATAAAAGAGATATAGAAAACAGTACTTTAAATCAAATAAAATGAAAGAAATATTTCAGTTATACCAGTGTTGTTGAAGGGTTGGTGAAATCATCAGTGTCATGTCTGTAAATCAATCAAATTGTAAAATTCTGTCCATCCTTAACTATTGGCCTTCCCAATATGAAATTCATAGATATTTAGAAATATTTTTTTTTTATTACTGGAAGAATTTTGCAGTTTTAATATGCTTATGAGAAAAGAGTATCAAACATAAGACGATAGATATTTTCAATCATTTGCTAAACATAACAACCAAAGAAATGATAATAGAGGGAGATGAGGTAAAGCCTATAGGAAATAAGAAGGAATCAAGGTTGAAAAGAATAGAAATAAGAATAGGTAAGTGGGTGCCTCCTTAAATTTGATGAGCTTACCCCAATGCTAGCATTTGAGCTGTCCCCCTGGTGAATGAAGTGAAGGATAAATATGAAAGTAAGTCAAAAAGTATTAGAATGAAATTATAGAATAATTTACTAAACAAAAATATCAAACTCTGAAATTATTGTTTCTTGGCATATCCTCTCTCCCTTCTGAAGTTGGTGTTCCCATCTCTAACCTCTGGGATATTCACTTTGTAGCATGTCAAAATGGCAATTTTGGCATACTGTTGTTGTTAAGTGTCATTGAATTGGTTCTAACTCATAGCCGATCTGTATAGGGTTTCGAAGGAGTGACTGGTAGGTTTGAACTGACAAGCTTGAAGTTAGTAGTTCAGTGCTTATCCTACAGCACTAAACCAGGACTCTATGGCATCCTACATGGACTCAAGTTGTGTTCCTTTTAAATGTCCTTGTGTTTGGAGAACAAAACCAAGTCTGAAGGGGCAACATCAGGGTTGTAGGTTGGATGGAGTAAAGCTTCCCAACAAATGTCTCATAGAACAACCTTGCTATCCTCCAAGAACGAGCAGTTGACTTGTCATGATGATAAAACCAAAAACAACACAAAACTCTTCAGCGCAAATTTCCTGATTTTTTGCTCATCAATGCAGATTTCAAGTTTCTTGCAACGTCTTCCTAATAAGCCTCTATGATTGCCCTGTGTCCTTCAAGAAAATCAATCAAGATTTCCCCTTTGGGATCCCCAAAAACAACTGCCATAGCCCTCTGAGCTGATCTATCTGCCTTGAATTTAACTGTCCCAGCAGACCCCCCTGGGAAGTCACTGTTTTGATTGGCACTTTTATTAGGGCACTCTGGTGTGGCACTGTGGGTTAATGTGTAATACTGCAAAACTGTTTGAACTGCAAGGTTGGCAATTCAAGCTCACCAGCTGCTCCTCGGAAACCCTATACTTGTCGTTATGGGTCAGAGTCTACTCGATGACATTTAACAACAACAACCACAAGGTTGAAGGAACTCTGATAGCATAGAGGATTATGAGTTGAGCAGCTAACCAAAAGGTTAGCAGTTCGAATTTACCAGCCGCTCCATGGAGAAAGAAGAGGCTTTCTGCTCCCATAAATATTTACAGCCTTGGAAACCCTGTACAAGGTTGCTATAACCACCACCACAAGGCTGAAGTTCTGGTGTGGTGCTGCGGGTTAATGCACTGATGGCAAGGGCAACTTGATCTGCATGGTCTGAGGTTCAAACCTACCAGCCACTCTTTAGAAACCCTACACAGGGCTGCTATGAGTTGGAACTGACTCTATGACGCTTCACAACAACAACCACAAAGTTGGCAGTTCAAACTCACCAGCTACCCCTTGAGAACCCCAAATGGGGTCACAATGAGTCAGAAATGACTCAACAGCACTTAACAACAACAACAATGAGCCTAAGACAAGTGTACTACTGAGAAATTGTCTGCAGTCACCCACAGATTACACATATGCTTAAATATGTTTTCTTTGGAATAACTCCATGCATATATGAACTGGAACTGTAGTATCAATATTTTTCACTTATTCTCAAACATAAGATATACAGCATCAGTCACTTCTGCTTTTATTCTTCAGAGTGTACATCTGTTTTCTCAATTATGCAAATAAATCATGTTTCAATTAATTAAGCTTATTTGCAATTACAACAAATTAACATTATACAGTCATCTCTGTGAAATGAGCTACTCTCCTGAAAGTGACCTGAGTTTAGACAAACCTTACATGTAATCCCCCCCAAATTACAATTATTATTGCAGCTACTTACTTAGGTGTGGCACTGTAGCATCAGCACTGGATTGCTAACTACAAGGTCAGCAGTTCAAAGCCACCAACTGCTCCTTGAAATCCCCATGCAGTAGTAACTGACTCAATGACACTTAAAAATCACACAACTTGTTTAGGTATTGATACAAATGTTTATTTGATCTTTTCAATATGATCATGAAATCATACTGTTCATTTTACTGTTTAAACACTAGTACAGTCGTGGTCAGTGTAATGTATTTTGTTGTTGTTGTTGCTAAGTGCCATCAAGTTGGTTCTGACCATTCTTAGGGTTTCCAAGGAGCAGCTGGTGGGTTTGAACCACTGACCCTGCAGTTAGCAATCCAGTGCGTATCCTAGAGCACTACATCACAACCCCACTACAGATGACATTATCATTTCTGAACAGTTAATCTTTGAAATTTGCAAACTTTTAGAGTTCCTGGTTCTTATTCCTGTTACCTTCAAAACATCCGAAACAGTCTGGAATGTGTAGGAAGGAAAAGACTTAACTAGATTTCTATGGGACACAAATGACTTGTACTCATCTACTAACCAAAAGGTTGGAGGTTTGAATTCACCCAGCAGAGCAACAGAAGAAAGAGTTGACAATTTCCTTTTATAAAGTCTCTTGTTAAATGGTGTCCATTCAGTTCCAACTTAGAGCGAACAGGGTTTCCAAGGCTTCCAAACTTGGCAGGAACAGAAAGCCTTATCTTTATGACAAAGAAAATCTTGTTGAGTAGCTCTACCATAACACATGGGGTGCATTTTGTTAATGTTTAGAGATTTCAGTACTTTTTCAATTGAATATTTAAGTACCCCTGAAATCACCATCTAAAACAGTACTGCTTGTTCTTTCCATGAAGGGGTAATATTCCAAACTGACCAGAATTTAAACACACAAATACATTTTTGTCTTCTCCTTTCTGGGTTGTTGTGACATGGCATCATACTATTGGAAGATAGATGAAGAGGACGTGTGGCCCATGTCTTAGCTATGTAGTGCTACTACAAGGTCTGCGTTTAGAAACTACCAGCTGTTCCGTGGAAGAAAGATGAGGCTTTCTGTTCCCAGAGTGACTTACAGCCTCAGAAACCCTATGCATGGTCATTATGAGTCAGAACCGACTCCATGACACACCACCATCACCGTAAGTGGATGCCTTGAACAAACAAATATAGTCTCTCACAGTTCATTGTTGTTCTTAAGTGTCATTAAGTTCAGATTCACAGCAACCTGTATAGGGTTTTCCAGGAGCAGCTGCTAAGTTTGAACTGCTGACCTTGTGATTCACAGTCCAGTGCTGATCCTACAGTGCCATACCAGATTAGGAGTCTAAAATTCTGAATTCAGAACATGAGCTTTGGTGAAAGATCCTGTGTCCTTTCAGCATCTGCAGGTCCAGCATTCCTTGGAGATCCTCACGTGTTTTGACATTAATCTTTACCTGAATGTAGAAGATGCACAGTGCAGGGACCTCAAGGCCAAAGGACACAATGCACACCCAACTCGTCTTTCTTAGTGATAGTAGGTACCTCTCATTCTGCTCACTTCTCTCCCCTTTACTCTTGTAAGATACAAGGTGTTTCAGGCCACACTTCTTGGAAACTCTCTTACAGGGTTGTGATAGGATTAAAGGCATTGTGGTCCACAATTAATCCTCTTATTGGTTTATCATATCATGTTGAATCATAACTGCCACCTTACATAACTGCCACACCATTGAGAATGAGGACCCATCCAAATTGACACATATTTTGAGGGGACCCAATTCAATCTATGAGAGCACATTATCCACAGGATCACACTGTCAAGTGTGACAAGCACACAGTGTTACTAAAATACGCTCTAAACAAAAGACTGAAGATGGTGAAATTCACTAGCTACTTGAGTTCACGGATTTGATGGGATTTATGTATGTGTCTGATTTGACCAATCAAAAATCAGTCGTTTGAAGATTTAAGAAGGAAAGGAATTATAACCAAAAAGATGTGAAGAGGCAATCCTATTTTTGTTTAGGTTGTCTGTCTATTACCTGCCTATCAGTTTCAGTAAAAACCCCACATCCCAATCTGCTCCCTTTTGGACCTTTACACTCTTTGCACCACTTCCTGATTGTCCTGTAACTCAGAATCTCTCTTAGCTGTGACACCATATTGTAAAGCTATGGGGGCTACAGGTATATAATGGACACTACCACCGATGGCTGCCCCACTGATCCACTGTGGAAGGAGACTTGCTTAATACCACTGACCTTCAGGTGATTAGTAGCAGAAACAGCAGCTCATTTGACAGGGGTGATAATAGAGAAAGAGTCTGGAATGAAAGCAAAAGTGTCAGCTGCTAATGCAGCAGGGAAGGAAATTCTTGACCCTGGAAACACAACTCCCAGGAGGAGGAGAAAGAAGACTTGGTGAGGCATAAAAGATTATAGTTCCAATTCCATGATTAACTAGAGACTTTCTGGCATCTCCATTAATAAACACAGCTATGATAATAACAAAAGAAACAAATTTATAAACATTTGGTATGTGCCAGAAAACATGCTATGCACTTTACACATTTTATCTCATTGCATCTTTTATAATTAACCCATGTAATAAATACTTCTATTATTAGCTCCATTTTGTTCATGTGGAAACTTGAAATTTTGAGAGTATGACAAATTTATCCAAATTGGTAAATGGCAAAGACCAATTGTCAAAAGCAGCTAATGATATCAGCCTTACATTACTGCCAAGATTGTACCCAGGACACAGGGAGAAAAATAAATATGA
The DNA here is from genome assembly GCF_000296735.1 of Chrysochloris asiatica. NCBI lineage: Eukaryota > Metazoa > Chordata > Mammalia > Afrosoricida > Chrysochloridae > Chrysochloris > Chrysochloris asiatica. Next base: position 6,608,213 of record NW_006408538.1, on the reverse strand, counting down.
AGTGCTGGAAAATACACCCAAATGAAGGAGATATTAAGGCCATGCAGCCATATGCAGGATTTCAAGAGATTCTCCATTCCTTTTAGATCTAACATTAAGGACTCCTGGTTGCACTGTAGGATAAAGACTAGACTGCTAATCACAAGGTTGGCAGTTCAAACTCACCAGTTGCTCCCCAGGAGAAAGAGACGACATTCTGCTCCTATAAAGATTTATAATCTCCAGGGTCTCTGAGGATCTGAATCAACTCAGTTAATGGGTATTGGTTTCTGTTTTATATCTAACACTGCTCTTGTATCTTCTTCTCACCTTACCCACTCAATCTTTGTAGCAGATGCTCTGCCCACAGCAGAAATATGAGTTTAGGATAACTTTGGTAATTTGTTTAGCAATTCGCGTCAGTCATACCCAACACTTCTCTATATACTGCTGTTGCTTTTGGGAAAGTGTTGGCAACTCTTTTGCTTGTATTTTCCCCGAGTCATGAGGTTGAACAAACCAGTGGAGCCTAATGTTTGTTGCCTTACTCAATCCTGGGTGAGTAGATCAAGATTCTTTTAGATAATATATTTAGGGAAGAGAATGAATAGGAATAGTAATGATTCTTCTTTCTAAAGACATATCATATGTATTAAAAACAAACAAACAAAAACATTATCATTGAGGCTTTTCTCATTCACAGTGACTACACAGGAAAGTGGAGAACTTCCCCACGGGGTTTCCAAGGCTGGAATTTTTACAGACTGCCTCATTCTTCTCAAATGGAGCAGGTGGTGGGTTCGAATAACCAACTTTTAGGTTAATAGTCCTGCCCCAGTTGGGGTCTTTTCATTTACATTTACTTAAAGACAATGAGAGAGATAGAGAAAAAAGCAAACAATAAAGAAGCTACTCCCCAGATGTGGAATTATTTTGCAGTAAGTTGTTGTTGTCAGGTGCCATCGAGTCGGAACGGACTCATAGCGACCCCATGCACAGCAGAACGAA
>NW_006408538.1:6596652-6604416 GCF_000296735.1 Chrysochloris asiatica | reverse complement strand
GCCGACTGACTGGAAGAGATCAATGTTTGTGCCCATTCCAAAGAGAGGTGACCCAACGGAATGCGGAAATCATCGGACAATCTCTTTGATATCTTAAGCGAGCAAAGTTTTGCTAAAGGTAATACAGAAACGGCTACAATCATACATTGCAGTAAGTAGTTACACCTAATTAAATGTAGTATTAAGGGTCTGGGAACATCCCCAAAATTTCTCCCTCATTCAGATGTGAACTGTGGAGATTGTCATCTTTCAAAAAGCTATTTATTTAAATTAAAATGTTGCTGTAAGGTGCCATCAAATCGCTTCTAACTCACACAACAGAACACTGCCCAGCCCTGCATCGCCTTCACAATCATTGCTGTTTTACCCCATTGTTGTAGCCACTGGGCCAATCTATTTCCCAGTCATGGAGAAAATAGCTGTGAAGTGCTTGTGAGTAAAGGTCTTCCTTTTTTTAGATTAAAATATTAACTGGTACTAAAACGTAGTGATACAACTGAAATAAAAATTGTCACTCATTTTCATCCTGTTGTTGTTAAGTGCCGTCAAGTCAGTTCCGACTCATAGCAACCATGTATAGGGTTTCCAAGAGCAGCTGATGAGTTTGAACTGCCAACGTAGTGTTTCACAGTCCAGTGCTGATACTAGAGTGTCACACTAGGAGTCCCATTTTCATATTAGTATAAAGCATTTGAGTTATGATGTAGAAGAATATTAAAAGCACCATGGGCTGTCAGATGAACAAGCAAATCTGTTTTGAAGATGTGATAATTAAGGTTTTTTGTCAGCTTGATGGGTCCAGGATTCCCAGTGGTTTGGCAATTGAGATGTTGTTATCCCAATGGTGAGATCTAATACAGTGTCGGTAACTCTATAATGACTAGCTATGAGACGTGTTCTTAACGCAATGATTATTGACTATGAGCAGCCAATCAGTTGCAAGGATATATCCTTTATATCTGCTTCCAATATACTGGAAACGCAGGCAAAATTTGTTTGCTTTCTACTTGGTCTAGATCTTGCATCTGAATCATCTTCCATCCTCTGGTTCTTTGGACTTGAGCCAGTGGCCTTCTCTATTATCTGCTGATCCTGGGAGCCATCAGCAGCCTTCCCTCTTACCTGTTGGACCTGCCTGCCTATCTGTCTGATAGAAGATTAGTCAAAGCCATCTCTGGTCTTCTAGAGTGATTTTCACACCTTAAAAGCTACTGAACTAATAATGATAATCATATTCTGACATATACATATAGTACTAAACATTAGGGGAAGTATGCATAAGCTCATGCTTTTGTTCTCCCAGAATGGCAGAAGTGAGGAGGAAAACACAAGGCCTTACCAACAAAGTATGGAGACTTGATGCAAAGGTCTTCAGAATTAGGGACAGTGACAGATGCCCAGCTATATGGACTGTTGTGCAGATGGTATTCTGATTCAGAAATTCAAATATTCTATGACCAACACAAGGGAATAAGGTACAGATCATAGAGTCTGTGAAAATTTAGGGGAAACACTGGCACAAATCTGGGCCTAATGAACACCAAAAATGCTACAATTGCAGATTGTTCTTGCTTTTAAGTGCCATCAAGTCAATTCCGACCCATAGCGACCCTGTATAGGGTTTCCAAGGAGCAGTCAGTGAGATTGAACCACCAACCTTGCAGTTCAAATGGCTTTGCAGTCTGGCACACTAGCCCATAGCGCCACACCAGGACTCCAAAATTGCAGATTAGGATCCTGGTAAAAAGATAAGTGACTCCGTAGGAAAATCTAATACTTAATTTTATTATGGCCAATGTCTAGTATATAAAATGTACTTGATATGTGTGCTATAAGCTTTTAATATTAGTTGTTAATATTGTTGTTTTTGGTTAAGTACCATTCAGTCAGTTTCAATTCACAGTGACCCTGTATAAGGTTTCCAAGGAGGAGAAAGTGAGTTTGAACTACCAACCTTGCAGTTAGCAGTTCAGCACTTTTTCTACAACACCATACCAGCGGCCAACTATTCCATTATCTTCTCAAAACAGTTAGTCTTTGAAAATTGCAAACTTTTGAGTTCTGGGTTTTTATCCCTGTCTCCTTCAATATATCGGGACCAGTCACGAATACATACAAATGAAAAGACTTCACAAGTTCCCTAATTAATTCACTGTGTGTCATTGGGCAAGTCATTTCACCTTCTGGACTTCCATTTCTTCATAAAGTGGGGATGTGAATTAATTTCAAACAGCAGATTTCTGAAGGACTTCCAAAGATAAATTCTATAGTTCTTATTTTACGAGATTATTTCAGAAAGTCTTGCTACAAAATCATAGAAACCTTTATTAAACAAACATATCAAAATGTGAAGGTATTGTTTCTAAGCATCTCTTGCACTACATCTATATACTTTTGGAGGTGGTATTTCCATCTCACTAACCCTTCCTTGCAGATATTTGCATTCTTCAATTTATACCATATCAAAACAGAAGTTTTCATATTCTCAACTCAAATTGTGTTCCATTTGCAGTGTCTTTATGTTTGGAAACAAAAGGAAGTCTGAATGGATAAGATCAAGGCTTTAGAATAGATGTGGTAGGGTTTCTCAACAAAATTCTTGTAGGAAACCCTTGCTGTCCTCAAGAGTAAGCACTGTTATGTTGGGAGAAAAAAAAGAAAATTCCTCAGTGCAAATTTCCTGGCCTTTTCCTCACCAATGCAATTTTCTATTTTCTTAGCACTTCTGCCTAATAAACCACCATAATCATGCTGTATCCTTTGAGAAATTGTATCCAAATATCCCTTTGGCCTCTTGAAAACAAAGAAACAACAAAAAAAAAGATGCCATAACTTTCTAAGCCTTGCATTTAATAGCAGATCCCTTTGGAAACCAGTTTTAATTGGACCTCTTCTTGAAGGCATTCTAAGAAGCCTAAGATAAGTATATTACCAAGAGAACTTGTCTTCAGCCACTTTGAGAGCCCATAAACTGTGTAACTACATTTTGTCTTGATTAAATCTGTGTATGTATGAACTGGAACCCTAGGAGCAATACAATACATTTTGGCTTACCTTTGTGTTTCCATGTAGTTGCACTCTGAAATAGATATTGTAAATGTCTTTGTCTGTGATGAAATACTGTCACCAGTGTTTTTGAACAGTGTTAGGGGAAAAAAAAATTGACTAATGAAACTGATATTGTCCAAAGCGAAAGGAAATGAAACACTGAAAGTAGTAATAGAGACATTGATTGTTCCATTAATAAGTGGTACAGAATAAATACAAGTGATTCTATTAATGTCAGTCCAACTGGTTCTCGTAAACAAAGACATAAGATTGTAATTAATGTGCACCATTTACAAATACAGGGAGTGGAGATAATTCTTTAACCACTAGTTGCAAATCATAGTTCAGGAGTTAGCAGTCAATCATTTTAAATGGATCAAAATCTGCACACAACCATGTCAACAATGACAGTGGTCCGTCCTCAATTCTCCCCCACACAATTCTTATACAGGGAAGGCAGCCAGACAGTTTATGAACCCTATGCTGTCTCCTCTCTGTACAGAAATGGAGAATGCAGGGCAATTCCCTTAGTTCTGCATGTTTCCTGGGAAGAACTTTTTTGCCTTATTGCTCATAATCTTTACTGACTCCTCAAAAGCTTTACAACCTACTTGTAATCTGCCAGGGAAATATGGATGCCAACTAGATCACACCTAGACACGTTGGTTTGTCCTATTCTGCCAACTAAGTTGGGCAGCATTAGCATCAAATGCATTTTAAGAATTCTCAGTGAATGTTAATTGTAATAGTATATTTAACATTGCTATATTATTAGTCCTGGAATGGCACTGTAAGATAAGCCCTAGACTGATAACCATAAAATCGGCAGTTCAAATCCACTAGTCAATGCTCAGAAACTCTAAACAAGGTCAATTTGAGTTTGAACTGACTCAAAGGCACTTAACAATAAAAACATTATTTACTACTGAAAAGGCATTTTTCTTTTTACTCGGGAATTCAAGGTATTTTTGCATAAGCTCCACGTAAACCCTATACAGGGTTGCTATCAGTCGGAACCAACTCCATGGCACTTAACAACAACAACAACAATTTCATTTATCAGTAAGCTCACTTGGGTCCCTTCTTCCAAAGCCCATCAAGATCAGGTTGGCAATTCCTTGCCTATTGAGATATTAGCCTAATCTTTCTTATGTTCCATTTTTCAACCTTAAGACTTCCAGATGCATGCTTTATATGGTCTTCTCTTTCAAATACCACGGTATTCAACCCTGAATGATATTTTTGACCCCTCCATCATCTTATCTTTGGTACTTCTCTCTTTTGTTGTTGTTATTAAGTGTCACTGAGTCACTTCTGACACATGATGACCCTGTGTAGGGTTTCCAAGGAATGGCTGCTGAGTTTGGACAGCCAACTTTGCATTTCAAACCCACCTTTCAGTCTAGTGCATTATTATGCAGCACCACACCAGGACTCTGCCTTTTATGTTGTTTTATTTCTGATGGCTAATTCTGTGACTAGCCAGACTGCCCTTAGAATGTAGTGTCTTGGTCAATCCAACTGAATAGTCCCTTCATAGTCAAAAACTGATTGGTCACATACTCTGCAAATAAAAGACAAAATGTTGAATTATCGTAAAGTCCCTTCAATATTAGTGCAAAGCTATAAGATGGAGGCCTTAAAGCCAGTAACAAAAAGTGAACTACTGCAGTCACTGAGTGCTTGGGACTCTTTACTAAAAAGAGAAATATTTCAGAACTAGGTCACAAGTATATGCATTGAGATCAAATCAACTTTATTTTTTCAACTTGATTTAGAAATAGCCTACTGTCAAAGCTTGATACATGTCTTTAGGACTCTTTTCCTGCTTTGGTTTTAAAGCAGTAATCTATAGTGAGAATATTAATACTTCTTTGATACTTTCTGAATAACAGAGCACTTGTTTCCAGTCTAATAATAAAACATTCAGAATCTAGTTCACATAATGCTGCAACAATAAAGTTCTGTAAAAACTGAAGGGAAATACATCTTCACTGAGATTCCATTACCCCTTATTAATAATCTAATTGAGGGCTATAAATTTGTTTCTTATACAATTCGTACAATAAAATACTTAATAGATTATGAATGGCATGTTATAAAACTAGGCATTAAGTATTGCAATTTATATTTAAATGTGCTACAGACCCAAATAAGTGTTCTATAAATAGCAGGTTTTCTCAAGTCAGAAGGTACAGCCTTCCATTTACTTCTATCAGACTCGGGAGCAGAATCATTAGAGAGTGCCATTGCTGTCACCACATTGCTATTTTCTCTTGAATGAGATTTTTTTGTTGTGGTGTTTTTTTGTTGTTGTTGTTTTGTTTCTTCTCATTTAAACAGTTTATAATTATCAAATTGTTCAAGAGCTCTTCAAATAAGACATCTGAAAGCGCAGCTTTTATAAGTGGCGCTGCCCTGTGGAATATCAGAATGTTTTTAATTGCATGAAAACCAACTTGTTGACATTTATATGACTACCTGCCAGAACAAAAGATACAGTGGGAAAGATGGAATAGGGTAGGAATGGGGTATTGAGAATCACAAAAGAACTGTATTATCCAAGACTCTTCCTTGATCTCTTTCTTTGACATCCTGTCCAAATGACCATTTCCATGGGTAACACTGTTTATAGCCAGGTAAGGCAACAAGGAGTCTTAATGTGGTACTGTAAAATAAACACTGAAACACAAAGTCGGTTTGAACCACAAGGTAGTGATTCAAACTCATCAGCCGCTTCATAGAAACACTATATAGAATCATGAGTAAGCACTGACTCAAAGACACTTGACAACAACAAGTCAACAGGGCACCATTCGTCTGTCAGTTTGTCATACTGTGGTGGCTTGCATGTTACTGTGATGCTGGGATCTCTGCCATTGATATTTCAAATGTCAACTGGGTCACCAATGGTGAACAGGTTTCAACTGAACTTCTAGAATAAGACAGACAAAGAAGAGGGACAGGTGGAATACTTCTCAATGTTTAGACAATGAAAATCTTCTGAATAGCAGTGGAATATTGTCACATAGAGCTAGAATACTGAATATGAAATGTTATGAATAACACCTGAATATTGTAAGATATAGAGATAGAATAGGATCCTATCAGATTGGAAGGCACTCAAAATATTACTAGGAAGAAGTACCTTTTTGAGGTACCTCCTCAAATATACTCCATTTGCATTGTCATGCAAATGTAGTCTATCATTTGGGATCTTCATACGCTGATGGGGCACAAATCAAACTGAGGAGAGACAGCTGTGATATCCATTAATAATTAAAACATGGAATGAACGAACCACAAATCTATAAAAACTGGATTTGCCAAAAATGAAATGGAATGCATAAACATTGATATCTTAAGCATTGTTGTTGTTGTTAAGTGCTGACAAGTCACTTTTGACTCAGAGCAAACCTGTACAGGGTTTCCAATGAGCAGTTGTTGTTGTTAGGTGCCATAGAGTCAGCACTGATCCATAGCGACTTTATGCACAGCAGAACGAAACAATGTCCAATCCTGGGCCAACCTCACTACTGTTGCCACACTTGAGTCCATCGATGCTGCCACCTGGTTTGAATTGTCGACCTAATTGTTTGTAGTTCAGTACTGATCCTACAATGCCACATCAGAAGTTCAGGTATTAGTGACATGAAATGGCTTGGTATTAGCCATTTGAATCTGAAAATCATGTGTTTTACTATCCTAGGAATGGAGAATTGAAAAGGAATGGTATCACATTAATCATCAAAAAGAGCATTTCAAGATCTATCTTGAAGTATAATGCTGTCTGTGATAGGATAATATCCATCACATTGTTATTAATAAGAAAGACAAATTAATGCCATTATTATTCAAATTTAGGCTCCAAACACTAAAGTGAGCAGTGATGAAATTGAAGAATTCTACCAACTTTTTCAGTTTGAAATTGGCCAAACAAGCAGTTAAGATATATTGATTAGATGGGAAAGGGTGGTAACAAAGAGGAAGGATCAGTTCTTGGAAATGGCTTGGTGATAGAAATGATGCTACAAATTGCATGAGAGAATTTTTGCAAGACCAATGACTTCTTTATTGCAAATGTATTTTAAAGCAGCATAAAAGATGACTATACACATGGACCTCACTAATTGGAATACACATCAATCAAATTGACTACATCTGTTGGAAGAGACTGTAGAAAGCTCAATATCATCAGCCAAAACAAGGCCAAATACAGGCTGTGAAATGGACCATCAATTGCTCCTATGCAATTTCAGGCTGAAGCTGAAAAAAAAATTTTTTTTTTTTCAAAGTCCACAAGAACCAAACTATGATCTTGAATTTAGAGATCATCTCAAGAACAGATTTAATGCAGTAGACACTAATGACCAAAGTGCAGAAAATGGCATCATAAGCATTATACAGGAAGAAAGCTAAAGAAGGAAAAGACCAAAATGGATGTCAGTAGAGACTCTGAAACTTGCTCAGAAATGCTAAAATGCTAAAGTGAACAGGGGAAATGATGAAGTAAAAGAGCTAAATCAAAAATTTCAGAGGGCAGCTTGAAAAGAAAAAGTCAAGTATTTTAATGAAGTGTGAAAGACCTGGAGTAAGAAAACTAAAAGAAAAGAACACACTCAGCATTTCTCAAGCTGAAAAAACTGAAGGAATAATTAAAGCCTTGAATTGCAATATTAAAGGATTCTATGGGAAAATTGGAAGTTGTCAAAAATG
>NW_006408538.1:6587336-6594132 GCF_000296735.1 Chrysochloris asiatica | reverse complement strand
TCATTGATGGCGTCAAGTGTGGCAGTGGTAGTGAGGTTGACCCAGGATCGGACATTGTTTCGTTCTGCTGTGCATGGGGTTGCTATGAGTCGGTTCCAACTCTATGGCACCTGACAACAACAACAACATGGGCAAAATATTGAATGATGTTGAAAGCATCAAGAGAAGATGGAAGGAATACATAGAGTCGCTGTACCCAAAAGAAATTGTCGAAGTTCAACCATATCAAGATGCAGCCTATGATCAAAAACCAAAGATACTGAAAGAAGAAGTCCAAGGTACCTTGAAGGCATTGGCAAAGAACAAGTCACCAGGAATAGATGGAATACAAATAGAAATCTTTCAACAAACTGATGAGCCACTGAAGGCACTCACTCATCTCTCCCAAGAAATTTGAAAGGCAACTACCTGGTGAACCGACTGGAAGAGATCAAAATTCATGTCCATTCTAAAGAGAGGTAACCCAATGAAATGTGCAAATCATTGGACATTATTAATATTGCATGCAAGTACAAGTTTGCTTAAGTAAAATTCTAAAATGACTGTTACAGAACATTGTCAAGGAACTGCCAGAGTTTCAAGTCAGACTCAGATGAAGATGTGGAACAAGGGATGTCATTGCCGATGTTAAAGAGATATCATTGGCTTAAAGCTGAGAATACCTGATAGATATTTACTTGAGCTTTATTGACTAAACAAAGGCTTTCAACTGTGTGGATCATGACAATCTATGGTTAACATTTCAAATAATGGGTAGTCCAGAACACTTAATTATCTCATGTGCAACCTGTATATAAACCAAGAGGCAGCCATTTATATAGAACAAGGGGATAGTGAATGGTTTAAAATCAGGGAAGGTGTTTTCCAAGATTTTATTCTTTCACCATACTTATTCAACCTGTATGCTGAGCGAATAATCTTAGAACCTGGATTATATTAAGAAGAATATGGTATCATCTGCAATGATACAACCTTGTTTTCTGAAAACGAAGAGGACTTAAAATACTTACTGATGGAGATCAAAGACAACAGCCTTATGCATGAGTTGCACATCAATGTAAAGAAAACATTAATCTTCACCAATGGACCAATATATAGCATCATAATAAATGGAGAAAAGATTAAAGTTGTCCAACATTTCATTTTGCTTGGATCTACTCATGTAAGCAGTAGTTAAGAAATCAAATGACTTTTTGCATGAGCAAATCTGCTGTGCAAGACCTCTTAAAGTGTTGAAGAACAAAGATGTCAGTTTGAGGACTTACGTGCACCTGACTCAAACCATGGTATTCCCAATAGTCTCATATGCATATGAAAGTTAGATAATGAATATGGAAGACTGTAGAAGAACTGGTGCATTTGAGTTATGGTGGTGTTGGAGAGGAATATTAAAAGTATCATGGACTGCCAGAAGAATAAACAAATCTGTTTTGGAAGAAATCTCTTTAGAATCCATGTTAGAAATACTCCATCTCTCATACTTCGGACATACCAGGAGGAACCCATCCCTGGAGAATGATGCCATGCTTGGTAAAGTGGAGGTCATTGCAAAAAAAAAAAAGGAAGACTCCCAACGAGATAGATTGGCACATGGCAGCAGCAATGGAATGAAGAATAACAATTGTGAGGTTGATATAGGAGGAGGGACCAGTTTCATTCTACTGTGCATAACATAGCTATGAGTCAGAACTGACTTAACTGTACCTAATAACAATAATAGGTAATATTCATGTGAAAACAAAGCAAATTTTTAGATCTTGATCAAAGTATAATCCTATTTCTGCTAGTATCCAGACGATAAATCAATTTATAACAGAGGCATCTGTTGTTTCTGATGTATGACCACATCTTGTACTTATGTTGCAAGTATGTACATGTTTGTATATATATTTGTATTTGAGATCTAGTCTGCCTTTTGAACATTTGGAAGGTATGAATATAAGCAACAAAAATATCATTGATTGACTATATGCTACTTGCTATCCAAGAAGAGAAACAACCATTGCTCACAACTGTTTGCAAGACATCAGAGACCAACGAAATTCCAGTCCTACCTAACTTCCTCCATTAGTTTGTTGTACTGTGGTGACTTGTGTGTTTGCTGTGATATAAGAAGCTATACAACCAGTGTTTGAAATACCAGCATTGCGACCCATGGTAAACAGATTTCAGCAGAGCTTCAAGACAAAGACTAGATTGGGAAGAAGAAATAGGTGGTCCGCTGCTAGGAATTAACCACTGAAAAACTTATGGATAACAGCAGAACAGTGTGTGATATAGTGACAGAAGAAGATCCCCTGAGGTTGGAAAGTACTCAAAATAACACTGAAGTGGAGTTGTCTCTTCAAAGTAAAGCTGACCTTAATAATATGAACGGACAGAACTTTTGGGACCCACATTTATAGATGGGGCATGACTCAAAACAAGAAGAAATAGCTGGAAACATTTATTAATAATTGGAACACAGAACATTCAAAGTATGAATTTAGGAAAATTGTTAATCATCAAATATGAAATGAAATGCATAATGATTAATATCCTAGGCATTTGTAATTTGAAATGAATTGATATTGGACATTTTGAATGAATCACATGGTTTACTATGCTGAGAGTGACAAATTATTTGATGCTGTAGTGTCACATTCATCATTGAAAAAGCATTTCAAGATCTTGAAGTACAATGCTGTCTGTGACAGGATAATATTCATATACTCACAAGGAAGACCTCACCACTTGTCTGTCAGGCTGTCATACTGTGGTGACTTGAATGTTGCTATACACTATGCTACTAATACGTTATATTCCAGCAGGATCACCCATGGTGTACAGGATTCAGCAGACCTTCCAAACAAAGAGAACCTAGGCAGACTACTTCTGAATGTTTAGCCAGTGAAAAACTTAAAATAGTAGCAGAACATTGTCAGATATACTGTTCAACGTTGAAAACATTTGCATAACACCAACATATTGTCAGACATAGTGATGGAAGATGAGCTCCTCAGGTTGGAAGGCACTCAAAATGGGGTAAGGGAAGAGCTGCCTCCTCAAAGTAGAGTTGATCATGATGATGCAAATGGAATAAAGTTTTCCAGATCTTCATTTGATGACGGAGCACAACTAAAAATGAGGAAAAATGTTCTAAGCATCCATTAATAATTGGACCATGAAATGTACAAAGTTTAAATCTAGGAAAATTGGAAGTTGTCAAAAATGAAATGAAACACATAAACATCGATATTCTTGGCATTCGTGAGTTGAAATGGACTGACACTGCTCATTTTAAATCTGACAGTCAGATGGTTTACTATACAGGGAATGACAAATGGAAGAGGAATGGTGTCACATTCATCATCAAAAACAACTTTCAAGATCTATCTTGAAGTCTAATGTAGTCTGTGATAAGATAATATCCATACACCTACAAGGAAGACCAGTTAATACCACAATTATTGAAATTTATGCACTAACTACTAAATCCAGTGATGATGAAAATTGAAAAGAATCCTACCAACTTCTTCAGCCTGAAACTGATCAAACATGCAATCAAGATGTATTGATCATTAATGGCAATTGGAATGCAAACATTGGAAACAAAGAGGAAGGATCAGTAGATGTAAAATATGGTCTTGGTAATAAAAATGATGCTGAAGGTCATATGACAGAATTTTGCAAGAACAATGACTTATTCATTGCAAATATATTTTTTTTAAAGAATGTATAAGGCAGTTATACACATGAACCTCACCATATTGTATACACAGGAATCAAATTGACTGTGGTGGTGGGAAGAGACAGTGGATAAACTCAGTATCTTTGGCAGTATTCTCCTGTAGTTCTGCGAGCCTATCTGTGGCTTTAAGCCATTAAGCACCATCACTACCCACCCAATGGTTCACTTTCTCTCCTCACTGCTTTTTCTGTCCTGAAGCACCTATTGATCACCACTGCAAGATGCCATTGTTGATTCTAGGTACATATGGGGGAAAATAAAATTAGTAAAGAAAATCAAAGCATACAACTATCACACTTGGGTATGGTAACCTACTCGTGAATTACATGAATCTCATTTGAGCAGTAAAGAAACAAACTTAGAGAAAAGTACTGACTTGTTTAGGCTCTTTCTATACTAGTATGTTTCTGTAAGTGGAAACTTTTTTTCATTTAACTCATGACTACATCCCAGGCATCTAGAAGAGTCACTGGCACATAACTGATGCTTAATAAATAACAGTTGTTAAGTGCTGCTGAGTTGGTTCTGACTCATGGAGCCACTGCATGGTGGGTTTAAACTATCAACCTTGCAGTTAGCAGAACAGTGCTTAACCTATGGCACCACACCAGGACTCTCAATAAATACTACTACAACTAAATGAATAAATAATTGTGTGAATTAATCTCACAGCTGGTATCGACAAAGCAAGACTGAATTCAGCTCTTTTAAATCCAAATCGTATGAAAACTGATATAGACAGAAAAGTATGGATATTCAAGTCACAGCACTTATGAGCTTTGTGACACTAAGCAAATTGTTCAATTCTCTGGGCCTCAGTTTCTCTCTGTAAAGTGGGTTTAATAATAGTTATTGAAAAAAACTGAGACTATAAGTCACTTACCGCAGTATTGGGCATGACATAAAGGGTGAGAAAACCCTAGGTTTCTTTTCTCTGTTCTTTTCTTGTCTTCCTTTCTTGATAAATGACACCATCATTTTCCTTCTTCACCCTCTTTTCTCCACAAATTTTTCTTTGTTTCCTAATTCTCTTTCCCTCTCTCAGGAGTATTCCACTAGATGGTTTAATTTTAAAGACAGTTTAAAAATTTTATAGTCTCATTCTTCTCCCATGAATCATGTTCAATACAACTACAAAGAGCCATAGTCCAAGAGAATCATGAAGACTGTGATCCTACTACCTTGTAAAAATGAGCTCTCCCTAGACATGTTCCTATTTTTAAATTACGGTAAATATACATGTAACAAAATATTTTCCATTTCAATATTCTTCAAATGTACAAATCAGTGACATCATTTTTATCATATGCAATCATCACGATTATCCATTTCCAAAATGTTCTACTCTATTACCCTTAACAGAAAAAGACAAACAAACAAACAAACAAAAACAGAATGGAAGAATGGGTTTATATATGTAGTTATAGTATAGAAAACATGCTTTCTGTAAGAGAAACATCTTGCCCAATGACATAAATAGGCTTAAAATGAAAGGACAGAAAAATTACTCCATGCAAATATTAACCAAAATAAAATAGGCATGGTAACAATAACAGACAAAGTCAACTTAAAATCAGAATCTGTTATAAGAGACAAGGAAGGGCATTACATAATTATAAAGGGTCAATTGATCAAGAAGATATAATACTTGTAAATATATAGGCACCTAATATCAGAGCACTTTAATACACAAACAAATACTGATGAAGATGAAGGGAAAATAAACAACTCTATAATACCATTCAAAGACTTCAATACATAACTTTCAATAATGAACAGAAATCTAGAAAGAAAATCAATAAGGACACAGGAAATCTGAACAACACTATAAGCTCATGAAACTTAAGTGTACGGAACAGTTCATCCAACAGCACATAGTAATTCATTCTCTAGTGCACATGGATCATTCTCCAGATAGAGTACATGTTAGGTCAAAAGACCAGTCTGAAGAAACTGGAAAGGAAAAAAAAAAGGAATCCTACAAAGTACATTCTCTGATCAGATGGAGTGAAATTAAAAACTAAAAACTGAAAGAAAACTGAAAGACTCACAAATATGTGGAAATTAAACAATACACTATTAAACAACAAATGGATCAAAGATTTGCTCCTTTTCAAGCAATTATTTCATTGTTGGATTTCAAAACCCAACTGATTTTCTCAAAAAAAGTAATTCTAAATCCTCTACCTTTTTCCCTTTTGGTACTTCATTAAAGTAGATTTCCTTGACGTTATTCTGAACTGCTCAGACCACTCCCCACATGCATCCCCACTCCACAACTTTTTTTTTTTTTTTCCTCCCACCAAGTTCTCTTGTCTTTTTTCTCACTGATTTCTGGAGTTCTTTGTAACTGTCACTCTTCAAAACTGGTGGTGATGTTGATTTCCCAGACACTGTTATCTTTACTTTCCTATGCTCTATTGATTTACTCATTTCATAATAATAACTTTCACCATTTTTGTCTGATTTCCAAAATTCATCTCTGCAGAAGTAGTTTTATGCGCCCATGTTTAGCAATGTGATCTTTTTAATGGTTGTCCTCTTATGGGCTGATAATTAGTTGAGAGAGATTAAGTAAGAAGCTGACCAACTGATCCTTTTTCATCCAATATGACTCTCTATTTGATCATTGCATCCGCAGATGTTTGCTGCTGTGTTTACAAATCCTTCTCTGCATTGTAAATTCCATATCTCATGTTTTGTTCCTTTTATTTAACTCATATTTTATGAAGCTCTATACTAGTGAAATATGCTACTTAATTGAATCAACCAGGTGTGCTGTTTGCCACTTTCCATAAGGGAACATGAACAATATTCTCAATTGACACATAGACATCCTTCTACTTTCATCAAAACTGGAGCTTCAGCTAACTTTCAACTAGGAAATTCTCTGAGGAATATGAGCGTTTTTTGCCAGGATGCCAGGACAACTTTATCAGATATAGCAAGGTCTTTACTTTGATCTTTGCTATGATTCCCTGTTATACTAAGAGAGGAAATAAGCATTAAATTAAAATTACCCATTTAAAAATAAGTTTAAGCCTCTAAAAAAACACTGTGAAGTAT
>NW_006408538.1:6576269-6587236 GCF_000296735.1 Chrysochloris asiatica | reverse complement strand
TATATATATACCTTAATGTCTCCTTAAGCTCTACCCAAACCTACTTCTACCTTTATAATTAGTCCCTTCCAGACATTTCGCCATACCCCATTCAAATATACCTCATTCAAGCAAGTGCTCAGATGTAGAAACAGCTGATGTATACTTTCCAGACACTCAATCTCATCAAAGCTTATCCCATGGCCTCTTACTAGTCTCTCTTGACCTTTTTGAATCATTAAAGTGACTCAAAAGGAATTCTCAATTTCATATTAATAGCCACTAATGACTTAAAAGGTGACCCTTCTTAGGTGCCTTAATTATATTTTAAGAGGGCTTATAATGTTTTAACCTGAAATGTAATAAAAGTGGTGGGAATTGTAAGTTCCATCTGTCAGATCGGAAAAGGAAATGTATATGTGGTGATAAGGGAACTTATAATGTAAGATATTAGTTTTAATATTAGACATTAATAAAGAAATTTTCAGATTTTTTTATGCATAAACTCATTTAGTCTATTACAAGCTAGTCTTGGCAAGGCATGCAAGCAAAATATCACAGTATTCTTTTTAGAGCTAGAGATTGAGAATTGACAATTATAATCCTAATGCTTACTTATAATTAGAGTATAAAGTTTAGACTTCAGTCATTTAACAAGTGATCTGAGGAGGCAGGGGTGACCAAAGCTTGAACTCAGCAGAGTTCTGGTGCAATAGTGGCGTACAGAGTCTCAGTAGGCTTTTGGTAATTATAGGGTGGCTAGGAGTTGGAGTCCCGGTTGGCTCTGCAGGATAATGTGCTGGATTGCAAGGTCACTTTGAACCAAAAGTCTGCAATTAAAATTCACCAGACGCTCCTCAGAATCCCTACACAGGGTTGCTATGGGTCAGAACCGACTTGATGGCACTTCACAACGATAACAACGCAAGTTAGAAATGACTCAGTGGCAGTAGGTTTGGTTGTTTTTCTCTCTCAGTGAATGAGCAGAAATGCAGGATTTTAATGTGAATTTCTCACACTGGCTTCGCAGGATAAGGACCACGTGACTGCAAAGATTACTATGGTATGTCTTCTCTCCAGGGGGTTAGAGGATAGCATTTGGGTTCTTTCTTCAAGGATAGAAAGGAGGGAGGTTGTTTAGATTTATGTTTCAAGACAACTTTACAAAGACTGGCCGTGGTATGTCTTCAGCATACTGGGTCAAAGTTAACTAAAAGTTTGTTCACATTGTTTACCTACTTCACATGTTTCTATGTGAGTCTGAAATTTTTCTAAATAACTTTCTAATGATCTACAGATTTCTTAGGGTTTATATTATATTAGTTCATTTCAGAGAGTCTCACAAAGGCCGACATATTTTTTATTTCTAAGATCATATTTTAAATAATTTGTATATTTATGGTTTAAGATGAACATTGATTCTTGTATGATTTAAGAGCATTTCAAGATCATATGTGATTTGAGAACTTTGTCCACAGCACATATAACAGAGCTCATGTCACCTTCCAATCATAATATGTAAAAACCATTTTGCTCTGAGCCTCAACAGGGCTATTCCTGTTTACTACAATCGGCCAGCAGGTAACTACACTGTTTGAAGGGATTATGTCTGGTGGAATCTTGATGAATTAATTAACCTTACTTTTGGAGGCATACTGATTATGAGGTATTACCTGTATTTCTAAATGCATAAAGAGGATGCTCTTTGGAGGGAAATCCAATCATTCACACAGCAAGCAGGGTATTTTGTTTAAATCAATTCAATAAAAGGTTTAACTTCCCCACACCGTTTGCAAGGTTTAAAATTTTAACTCAAACTAATTTATCAAGCAGTGGCACTTAAGAAAATGGAATGATGCAAAGGGACTTTTATCAGATGACAAGTGAATGTGAGAGAAAAATGCTGACAGATGAGCCAGCTATCTACAAGCCAGGAGACAAGCAAAGTCTTGCAGACACCAGAGCCTGACCAGGGAGCAGAGATAAATAGGTGCAGAGATCAGAAAGCCCATCCTTAGCCTTCCGCCCAGCACACTCACAGCATGTGAGGTGCCTGTCTCTAATCATGTGTAAAAACTGCAAAACTTGCAGGGTTACTTTGATATGGACAAGGTTAATGTGCTACTCAAGATTAATTGTGGCTTCACTAAGAAATTTATTGAGGATGAGGGAATCTGAAAGTGAGAGGTGGAGCTAAATTCTTGTTAGAGATTTATCATGAGGGGATGATGGATGAAAGCTTCCAGAAGCCAATAATAGAATTTTAAAGGTTCACACAAATAGCATTAAGAACATCTCTGGTGGTTACCTTAGGCAAACTAGGACTGATGGCTGACAAGCCAATCTGGTTAAAACTGTGAGGGACAGTGTAGGCAGCTATTTCAGAGCCTCTTCAGAAACTGTCACTGTTAGGTGACAGTTGATTCTGGGTCTAGGCCTCAACATTGCATTTTTATAAATTTAATTTTATATTTTTCATTACACCAAGAGCCAAAAGAAGCAAAATACCCCCAGAAAGGCTGATGGTGGTTATGACTGTGGACTTGAGTCCAAAAGATCACAGCTGAAGTCCTTCCCACCTCCATCACTCATTAGTGGCACAAACTGGGGCAATTTACCTCACTTCTCACAACTTCTAATTATTCACAGTACAACAGGAAAAATAATTTTGCAAGTTCTATGTTGATTGTGAGTATTAAATGAAGAATTTTAAGTCATTGTTGTTGTTGTTGTTGTCAGGTGCCATCGAGTCGGAACCAACTCATAGCGACCCCATGCAGAGCAGAACGAAACAATGTCCGATCCTGGGCCAACCTCACTACCGCTGCCACACTTGAATCCATCAATGATACCACCTGTCCAATCCATCTCGTTGGGGGTCTTCCTCTTTTTCTCTGACCCTCCACCTTACCCAGCATGACATCCTTCTCCAGCGACTGTTCTCTCCAGTCAATATGTCCAAAGTATGAGAGATGAAGTTTAGCCATCTTGGCCTCCAAGGAGCACTCTGACTGCACTTCTTCCAAAACAGATCTATTGGTTCTTTTGGCAGCCCGTGGCACTTTTAGTATTCTCCTCCAACACCAGAATTCAAAGGCATCAATTCTTCTACGATCTTCCTTATTCACTGTCCAGCTTTCGCATCTATATGAGGTTATTGAAAATGCCATGGCTTGGGTCAGGAGCACCTTAGTTCTCAAGCTGACATCTTTGCTCTTCAACACTTTAAAAAGTCATTAGCAGAGTCATATCGTATAAGAAACATGAGCTGTCATCTTGTCCTTATCAGAATTGTTTGTATTGTTGTTTTTAGTGGTAATAGTACTAGTAGGACATTTCAGTTAGCTTCAACTCATGACAATGTCCTGTGGGTCACTTTTCAAAAGTAGGCATCCAAGTCTTTCTTCCAAGTCACTTCTGAGTGGACTTGAACTACCAACTTAAAGGTCAATAGTTTTTGTTGTTTGTTGTTGGGTGCTATCAAGCTGATTCCCTATGCACAATAAAACAATACTGCTGGGTCTTGTACCATCCTCACAATTTTTGTTACACTGGAGTCTATTGCTTCTGGCTCTGTGCCAATCCATCTTAGGTTGGCTCTTCCTCTTTTTTGCTGACCCTCCACTTTACCAAACTTGATGGCCTTCTCCAGAGACTGGTCCCACTTGATAACATGTCCAATGTATGAGAAACAAAGTTTCACCATCCTTGCTTCTTCAGACCATTCTGGCTGTATTTCTGCCAACACAGATTTGTTTGTTCTTCTGTATTCATGGTACTTTCAATATTCTCCAACCCCACCATGTAAATACATCAATTCTTCTACAGTCTTCCTTCATTCACTTTCCAACTTTCAAATGCATATGAAGCAAATGAAGAAACCTGTGCTTGGGTCCAGCACACCTTTGTCCTCAAACTTTGTTATCTTTGCTCCTGAACACTTTAAATAAATTTTTTTGGTTTTTTTTTTAGCTTTTTACTGTGAATTGGGTGAATTCGCTTTTGCATTCAGCAAATCATATACTTTGCTACATTAAAATGATTGTAACCCCCCTCCATGTACCATCAATGAACAGTATTTACCTGTCTTTCCTTTAACCCTTGCACTGCTCCCTGTGTCTCTTGCTACCTTCATCTTTCCTCTGCCAACCTCGCTTTTACTGTATATTGTTTGCCTCTTTACCCATGTTAACATATGTCAATTCCTGGAGCCTTGTTTTTTGCCAATGTCTTCAGTGCAGCTTGGATTTCTTATTTCAATATAATTGAATCTTGATCATATGCTACTTCTTCAAATGTGTGGATGCCAACCAGTTCTTTTGGATACTGTGACTTTGTATTCTTTCCATCTTGTTTTGATGCTGTAATCATCGTTCAATATTTTCTCATAGAATCCTTCAATATTGCAACCCAAGACTTTAGCTTTTTTCTTCATTTCTTTCAATTTGATAAATACTTAGCGTTTTATTCCCTTTTGGTGTTCTAACTCCAGATCTTTGCACATTTCATGATAATATTTTGCTTTGTCTTGTCTAATTGCCCTTTGACACTTTCTACTCAGCTCTTACATCTTCTCATTTCTTTGATTAGATTTAGCTACTCTACATTCAAGAGCACATTTTAGAGTCTCTTCTGACATCCATTTTTGTCTTTTCTTTCTTCCCTGTCTTCTTAATGACCTTTTGCCTTCTTCCTGAATAATGTTCTTCATGTCATCCCACAACTTACCTTGTCTTCAGTCTTTAGTGTTCAGTTTGTCAAATCTGTTGTTTAGATAGGCTCTGAATTCAGATGGTATATCCTTAATGTTGTATTTCGACTGTTATGGACTTGTTTAAGTTTTCAACAGCTGTAGCCTAAACTTGTGTATGAACAACTGATGTGCAAAGTTGGCTCCCGGCTTTATTTTTACTAATGATACCGAACTTCTCCAACATGGTGGGATGAAGATATCTTTACTAAAAACGTGCAGCCAAAGGTCATTAGCATATTTCTTCTGGGGAAGGTATGTATACTGGTGTGGAAAAATGGGAAAAATGAGCAAAATGGATGGGCTTTCAATTTTTCTCTACACAAGACTGTTTTGCTATAAGTTTATAAAATGATCATGTTATGCAATTTTTGATGAAATATGGCAATCAACTCTTTGTATTCAGTCTGAAAATTACCTCTAAACATAGTCACCATACTTACTATATCCCATTTTGTGTTATTACTATAAGTTTATAAAATGACCATGTTATGCAATTTTGATGAAATATGACAATCAGCTCATTAGATTCAGTCTGATAATTACCTCTGCTCATAGTCACCACACTTATTATACCCCATTTTGTGGTATTGTTACTGTTTACACAGATCCCAATAAAAACTCTTCAATATGCCACAGCATGTTTGTCCAGGAAAATTTTAGAAAAGCAAAGGGAAAATTAGTTTACCGCCATGGAATTTAGTGGGAACAAAACAGAATATATGTTTTATCTTAGATTTTTTAAGAGAATACAAAGTGTCCTCAAAACAAAATGTGTTTTCTACTATTGTCTATTACTTCTACCACAAAATAAACATATGAAAAATAAAATTAAGTTCAGAGAAAACAATGTTTACATGATTTACAATGCAAAAATTATTCAATATTCTGTGCAACAAGACAATTCAGATGTTCTGATTGTGACTTTAGATGCATATTAGAGTTTACTTATGGAGCACATATCTACACCAGTATAGTTATCAGACTATTGCTCTTAAAGAGGATTATGTAGAGGATATTGTGTATGTGATGTTATTTTTCTTGAGTTGTGATTTTTAAAGGATCTTATTTTCCAGTGAAGGAGAAAAATAACAGTTTGGAATGTCTTATTCTTTCAGAAATTCCCTTTCTTCCTTCAATAGCATTTCTTTGTAAATAAACATTAAAAAAAATAAAATGTCAACAATTGTCATTGCTAAACTCAAAGTATCAAAGTACTATACTATCAATGACTAATCAGAGGGAAAAGATGTTGAAATGAATTTTATATGTCTTAAAGAATTTTAGGAGTCCTAGTGTGGCACTATAGGATAAGTACTTAATGACTCACTGCAAGATAGGTGCTTGAAACATACCAGCCATTCCTCAGAAACCCTATACAGGGTGACTCTGAGTCAGAACTGATTCGAAGGTAGTTAACAATAATATACGATTTTATAATGAGTTAAATGTAAATGTTTATTTTCTGTGCTTATTTTATAAATTATACAAACAATTATAAAATTTTCTATCACATTTTTATGAAAAATAAAATTGCAAACACTATATGAGAGGTAAGAAATCTGAGACCCAAAAAATAATTTATGCAGCATTAAAGAGCTCATTATTATCAAAGCTCAGACAATAACAGCAAAGTCCGATTTAAAATATTGTTCATTGAAAATCTATTTCTATATCTATTCATTGGAAATAGATTTTCAGGGGGGAAATTCTAAACGATTTAAAGATAACAAATGTCTTCAATATTGACATTCTTTTTAGCATGAATGAAACACTTGGTTATCATCAACTATTTAGGGTCATTAATTTTTAAAACCATGAGTAGTCAATATGTATTAAGTGCTGTTCAATAAGGAACTACTATAAGTTCTATTAGAACTATGTTTTAAAGACGTTAATACCTCAAAGAGTGTGGGTCCACAAGGATGCCTCGCTAGAAAAGTTGCTTTCTCTCCTATAAAGTTTGCAATGAATTAAAGACCAACTTCAATGAGAACATTGCAAAGGTGCTGGTTAAGCTGATTAGCTGTATTTTTATTTTGTGTGCATGTGAGTGTGATTGTAGTTTATTTGTTCAGACTCGAAAATAAAGAAAAAAAAAAGTAGACTGATCTTAGGTTCAATAAATGGTAGTTGTGGTGGTGGTGGTGGTGGTGGTATGCTTTCGAGTCGGTTCCAACTCATAGCACCCCTGCATCCTGTTTCCGAGGCTGTAAATCTTTACGGGAGCAGAAAGCCTCATCTTTCTCCAGCAGAACAGCTGGTAGTTTCAAATTATTGACCTTGAGGTTAGCAGCCTGACTATTAACCTCTACACTATCAGAACTCCTTCAGGCTCAATAAATGGTTTCCCTTATATTTTCTATTAAGAGTTTTCTATTCATACATTTCTATTCAATGTTTTAAACGGTAATGCTTATTTCTGTGGAAACGTGGAGTCCTGGTATGGCGCTATAGAATGAGCACAGTATTGTAAGATCGGTTTGAACTGTAAGAGGTTGGTGGCTCAAACTCACCAGCCATTTCTCCGAAACCGTATTCTGTGTCTCTGGGAGTCAGAACCAAATCCAAGGCACTTAACAATAACAACATGAAAATATAGGACATGAGTCAAGTCTAAGTTTAGGTTGACTTTGAAATCAAAAATTTAAAAAATCCAGTGATAAACAATATTTCTCTCAATGAATACTTGATTGCTTTCCAGTAATTATTAAATTAAAATGATTGTTTTAAATTCCAGATAGAGAATGAATGAACTCCCTAGTGAAGAAAAAGTGATGCCACCAAAGGCATTTGATAGAACCTAGGATTAACTATTCTCTCTGAAGCCTGTCTCACAAGTATGTGATACAGCCGTACTAAATTATTCATTCAGATCATATTTATTGGATGTTTATTTTTTACTATGGAATCCTGGTGTGGCACCGTAGGATAAGCAGTAGACTGCTAACCACAGATTGGCAGTTCAAATCCACCATTCTCTCCCTGGAAACTCTGTACAGGGTCGCTATGAGTCAGAACCGACTCGATGGCACATAACAACAACAGCTACAATCTTTTACTATACACTATGGTAAACACTAGGGGTACAGCATAAAACAATACAGATCCTCTCTCATGTAGTGGAGGAGGCAGACATAAACGCAATTAAAAGCCAATCATATGCAAAAGATGGGCACAACTTCAGTGTCCAGCAATGGATGAGTGGATAAACGAACCATGGTACACACAGAGAAGAATGTTAGGCAACATTAAAGAATAATTAAGAATTTACAAAACACCTCATAATGTGAGTGAACCTGGAGAATATTACGCTGGGTGAAATAAGTCAACCACAAAAGAGCAAATATTATATGAGTTCATTATTTTAAAAAGTCAAGGAAAGGTTTATACATAGGAAAAAAATGATGATTACTAGCGATTGGGGGAACAAGGTAGAGAAAATCAATGACTAGATCATTGTTGCTGTTGTTATTAAGTGCCATCATGTTGGTTTCAACTCATAGGGTTTCTGAGGTGCAGTTAGTGGGTTTGAAACACTAACCTTCTGGTTAGCTGTCCAGTGGTTAACCTACAATGTCACACCAGGACTCCATCATGTATTAATTTGGGTGAAGGAAAGGTAACATACAGTAAGAGGGTGATAAGCAGAATTTCACTAAAAAAAAAGGAAAAACTGAGAGGTGCAAGAGAGTTACACACCGCAAAGATAACTACTATTACCTGTACAATCCTACATTATCATAAATGGATATTAATCTACATAGATAATCAGGCACCATGAACAGGTGCGATGGGTAAGCAAGAGAGACTACAATCATAACCATACATATGTTTGGCAGACAATATTTCTGAAAACATATTTGGAGCCTCAGTGTGGCACTATAGGATAAGCAGTGGACTGCGAACCACAAGGTTGACAGTTCAAATCCACCAGTCACTCCTTGGAAACCCAATATGGGATCACTATGTGTCAAAACTGACATGACAGCATTTAGCAACAACAACAACAACAAAAATTTGTGTGTGCTGTAAATATATCCTTGCTTATAACAAACAAAGGGAAAAAGTATATAAATTTTTTAGCTATAACCAATTACCAGCAGGGATGAATCACTGGCTCTGGAAGCTTGGGACCATAGTCATGAGGGATACCAAGTTCAACAGTCACACCATGGTTCACAAAGATAATGTTCTACATCCTACTTTGGTGAGTACCAACTGGAGTCTTAGAAGCTTGCAAGCTGCCATCTAAGGTGTCACTATTGGTCTCTCCCTGTCCAGAACAAAGAAGAGTGAAGAAATCAAAGGAAGCAATTAGTTCAGAAGACTAGTGGACCACAATAACCTCAGCCTCACCACCACCCTAAGAATTAAATAGCGCCTGGCTAACACTGCTGACTGCTTTGAAAAGGATTACAATTGAGGGTCCTCAGTACAGTGGGAGAAAAATGTGGAACAAACTCAAAATAATGTAAAAAAGATCAGTCTTAACAATCTGATGGAGACTGGTAAGACACATGAGATTTTAGTCCTTGGACACTCTTCAGGCCTAGGGCAGAATTACCATGATGCAGCTTTCAGTAAAACAATAGACACGCATATAGGGTGAACAATAAGACCAGGGAGGTACACACATTTTAGAACAACCAGCCATATCCTACACTGGGTCACTATGAGTTGGAACTGACTTGACGGCACGCAATAATAACCATACAGTATCAAAAAGACAACATTTACCCTATGATAAAGCTCATAAAGCAGGAATAGGAAAGAAGGACAAATGGAAATGATAAACACAGGAAGGAAATGGGAAGAGTGCTGTTACCTCAGCGGGGACAGCAATCAATGTCATGAAATAATGTGTATAAAATGCTAAATGGAAAACCATTTTGCTCTGTAAACCTTTACTTAAAGCACAATGAAATGTGTTGTTGTTGTTTTTTTTTAATGAAATCATATAGTATTTATTATAGATAATCACACTGTATCTATATTTACCAGAACTGGGAAGGAAAGTAAAAAGGATGCTCTTAAACTTTTATTTCATAACAATTTATTACCACTACCCTCTTCTTCTCACAAGTGTAAAAGCACACTTCAGTGCTCTTTATAAGCTAAAGCAGATAGTCTGCTTATTACACTAAGTTTCTCCCAAAAAAATTCTGGTTAAAGAAGGCAAATTATACAATGTCCTAACCCTATCAATTAAACATTATGCTTCAGCATTAATTGTGTCACCCACTAAGGCACAGGGACACATGCTGACATCCATAATTATTTGGCCCCCAATAAACAGAAATTTTCCTCTACTCTAGAGGATAAATTTGATTTTCCAAATCTATTTTTTGGAGTCCTGGTGTGATATTATAGGATAAACACTGAACTGTTAACCACAAGGTGTGTGATTCAAAACCACCAACTATAGGGAACACTACACAGAAGTTAGACTGGACTCAACAGCACATAAAAACAACAACAATAAAGACAAAAACCAAGGTGGAGGGGAGTGCAGAATATTTTGTGCTCTGAGCAAGCATCAATAAACTAGAAGTACCAGGACATGTAATCCACTACTATCCCTTGATTGCACTGAGAAAGAGTGAGATTATTGGTGGGTGACCCAGATGTTCATTCATTCACTCTGTTTCATATTATGGAAGACATATTTATGTTTCCACTCCTAGGGATCAGGAAGAGTGCTGACATAGAGTCAGAAAAACGTAATACATTATATTCAAGGAGTTCCAGAAAGGATACAGAGACCTAAACAACAACAACAACAACAAATCACAATGTTCTATTACAAGAACAATTAGAAGAGACTAATAGGGGTCTATCAGACACATGGACCTCACCAGATAGAATACACAGAAATCAAATTGACTACATCTGTTAAAAGAGATGGAAGAAAAGCCTCATATCATCAGCCAAAACAAGGCCAAGGGCAAATTGTGGAACAAACCATCAATTGTTCCTATGCAAATTTGGACTGCAGCTGAATAAAATGAAAACAAGTCCACAAGAGCCAAAATATGACCTTGAATATATCCCACCTAAATTTAGAGATCATCTGAAGAAGATCTGATACATTAAAAACTAAAGACCAAAGACCAGAGAATTTTGGGATGATATCAAGAATATCATACAGGAGGAAAGGAAAAAGTCATTAAGAAGACAAGAAACAAGGAAAATATCAAAATGGATGTCAGAAGAGATTCTGAAACTTGCTCTCCAG
>NW_006408538.1:6567050-6576093 GCF_000296735.1 Chrysochloris asiatica | reverse complement strand
TTATTGAAGGATTCTCTGGGCAAATTACTGCATGGTGCAGAAACCATCAAAGGAAGATGGAAGGAATAAACAGAGGCACTGTACCAAAAGGAAATGGTTAATGTTCAACTGTTTCAAGAGGTAGCATATGATTAAGAGCCAAAGATACTGAAGGAAGAAATCCAAGGTGCATTGAAGGAATTAGCAAAGAACAAGGCACCAGGAACTGATGGAATAAAAATTGAAATCTTTCAAGAAAGTGAAGTGGCACTGGAGGCACTCACTCATCTAGCCAAGAAATTTGGAAGACAGCTATCCGGCCAACTGATTGGAGGAGATCCGTATTTGGGCCCATTGCAAAGATAGGTGACCCAATGAAATGCGAAAATCATCGGACAACATCTTTGATATCCCATGCAAGTAAAGATTTACTAAAGGTAATAGAGAAATGGCTGGAAGCATACATTGACAGAGAACTTCCAGAGGTTCAAGCCAGATTCAAAGAGGACATAGAATGATGGATATCATTGCTAATATTTGATGGATCTTGCCTGAAAGCAGAGAATACCAGAAAGATGTTTACCTATGCTTTATTGACTGTGCAAAGGCTTTCGATTGTATGGATCATGACAAATTATAGACAACATTGAGAAGAATGGGTATTCCAGAACACTTTATTGTGCTCATGAGGAACCTTTCCACACACCAAGAAGAAGCTGATAGAATAGAAAAGGGGGATACTGAATGGTTTAGAATCATGAAAGGTGTATATCAAGAATATTCTTTCATCATACTCATGTGCTTGCTGAGTATATAATCTGAGAAACTGGATTATATAAAAAGAATGTGACATTAGGATCTGAGTAATACTAACAGCCTGTAAAATGCAGATGATACAACCTTGATTGCTGAAAGTAAAGAGAATTTAAAATGCATACTGATAGAGAACAAACAAGACGGTTGATTGGGTGGAAGTGCAGTGAGGAGCTCCATTAGCAACAACACAGAATACTGGACCAAGCAGCCTCAGGGGATGGTGACAGAACTCTGAACCACTTACAAAGGAATATTTAGAAGGTTAAAAGGCTTATAGCTAGGGGAATTTGTAGCAGAAGCAAGAAATCCTGTACTTCCTGATCCAAGACACTCAGCTACTCCCAGAGCTGCCATCTTGGGTTAGACCAAGCGGAGGAAGGATCAGAGCAGCTACAGACGCCTGACAGAACCACAGAAATAAAGATGTGGGCATTTTTTCTTTTTAAAAAGTGGGGAGGGGTGTGGAGATAAACACTGTTGACTGATGGTACATGGAGGGGATTATAATCATTGCAATGAAGCAAAACATGATTTATGGAATGTAAAACTGATAATCTGCCCTGTAAACTTTAACAACAACAACAAAAAAATGTGTACTGATTAAGATCAAATACCACAACCTTCAGTTTGGACTGAACTTCAATGTAAAAACAAATTTGTTTACAACTGGACCGATAAATAACATCATGATAAATGGAGGGGGAAAAATGTGCTCATCAAAAACTTCTTTTGGCTTGCATCTGTAATTGCCCTGATGGCAGCAGCAGTCAAGAAATCTGTTTGTTGTTATTAGACAAACCTACTGCACAAGATCTTTCTAAAGAGTTCAAGAGCAAAGAGGTCTAAGTTGTGTCTTTCTCAAGTCATGGTATTTTCAATAATATCATATTCATGTGAATATTGGACAATAAATAAGGAAGACCATAGAAGAATGCAAGCATTTGAGTTAGGGTGTTGGAGAAGAATACAAAAGTACCATGGACTACCAAACAGACAAACAAATCTATTCTAGAAGAATTACAACCACAATGCTCCTTAGAAGCAAAGATGTTAACACTTTGTGTCTCATGCTTTGGACATATTATTAGGAGGGACATTATGCTTGGTAAAGTGGAGACTCAGTTACAAGAGGAAGGCCCCTCCAATGAGATGGATTGGTTCAGGCAGCAGCCATGAGCTTAAGTGTAACAATTGTGAGTATGGCGCAGAAGTGGGCAGTGCTTTGTTGTGGTGCACCTATGGTTGCTATTTGTCAGAGCTGACAGAATGGCACCTTACAAAGACAACATGGGTCAGAACCAACTTGACAACACTTAAAATAGATATAATAGTTCAGACACTTAAACAAAGACACATTCAAAAATTATTCATGAGGTTAAAAACAAATAGGACTTGACCATGGATTTATATGGGAGTAAGAAAGATATGAGTCATATTTTATTAATAGGTATTCAGCTCTCTTTTGAGGAGTTTCAGGATAAGGTGTCTGTTTTTAGAGACAGTTGCCCATGATCCAGGTGGAGAGGACCTGCAGAGCAGTCTTGCAGCTTCATGTTGTCCTTTTATAAACTAAAATCCTCTTCATGCTCACCCCATTTTCAGTTTAATCAAATTTTACTAGTTTAATTAAACTGTAATGATTTAGAAACAAATGTCCAGAAGAAAACACAGAAACACAATGGGATATAGCGTGCTTTCTCTTAGAGATGGTTGTGTAATGTTGTTTGTTATCAATCAAGTTGTTTCTTGCTTGCTGTAAGGAACAATTTGGTTTGTTGTTGTTGTTAAGTGCCATTGAGTTGACTCCGACCCATAGAGACCCTGTATAGTATTTCTGAGGAGCAGCTGGTGAGCTTGAACCACTGACTTTGCAGTTCAAACAGCTTTGCAGTCTCGCGCATTAACCCACAGCACCAGACCAGGACTCCATGGAACAATTTGGTTTACAATTATATAAATAGTATATACAGTTTGAACAGCCAGGTTGATGGTTCAAACACACCAGCCATGCCTAGGAAGCCCTATAGAGAGTCACTATGAGTTAGAACTGATTTGAAGACACTTAATAACAACAAACATTAATACTAATGTTGTTTTTGCTGTTGTATGCCTCCGAATCAGTTCCCACTGATAGCAACTCCATAGAGGATTTCCTATGAACAGCTGGTAGATTTGAACTGCCAACTTTGCCATTAACAGTTTAGTGCTTATCTTACCATGCCACACCAGTACTCCAATATTTGATGTGCAACTAAAAGTAAGTAAAGAGAGTCGATACATCATATGTTAACTTTATTCTTCTGACAATGCACTAGGTAGATATTGTCTCCATTTTACAGATGAAGAAATTGAACGGTCAAATAAGTGGTCCTAGATAACCTAGAAAGTAAGTAGGAGAGCCAGGGTATTTTAAAGGAGAAGAAATAAGAACACTTGTTGATGAAAGTCCTAATTTGCATCTAGGCATTGCATTTTATATATGTTAATTTAATCTGTAGATATCACCATATGGGTTTGCTTTTATTATGCAGTGTCAACAGAGTTTCCCTGTTTTTAAAGTAATATTTCAAAAAAATTTTAAGTATTTCATTCACATGTTATGCTTATGTTTTTAACCAATTGAAAAGAAGAACATAAACTACCGAGTGAAAATTATAGTACGTTTGAGAATGCTGGTATATTACTGTGAGTGCCAGACTAAATGGTTATGTGGCCGACCTCCAAATATAATGTTTCCTCTCATAACTGGTTGGTTTAAAAGTATGCAGTATCTGTAACATTTTATGCAAAAAAAGAAAGAAATGGTCATGTCTTCTATATTGTGCATCTAATATAAAATAAATAAAACTTTGGGTGATGAATTAAGTGTGTGCATTTATTTATCAAAGCAGCTAAAATATACATTTAGATGTAGTTTAAGAAATGTATTTTCCTAAACTGAAATTTCAGATACCATTTCATTAAAAAAAATAAATCTTACTTCAACAAATAGCAACAACTGCATTATATTATGCTTTTCTTTTAATATATTTTCTATTTATTTAATCAATGAGTCAGGAAGGCTTCTATCAACAGGCTATTTATTTTGAAAACTAAGGAGACTTTCTAATGTCTGAAATGACTTCACTTAGCACTTTTCAAAAATGTGTTTTAGAGTTGTTCATCCCAACATAAATTATATAAAATCTGAAGCTTTTAATTCCAGTTGATTGGATTTTTATGATTCATATTTCCCTGTGGGGTTAAGTTTAATAACTTTTCTATTTTCCGTAACACGTAACACTTGGAAAGATTTAAGAGTCCAATTGTTGCTGATAGAGTTCACAGGGCCAAGTGTCAAAAGAAAATACTGCTATGTGGAAACAGACACCTCCCTCCTCCTCCCTCAATATCTGAGGTTCTTCATCACTGGATATTTTTTCATCAAACTAGACATTGCAAGCAACATTTCAGTCACTTTGTTCTTTATTGCCCCAGAAACAGATTTGGATAGCCAAGAACGAAAAAAAAAAAAAAAAAAAATCAATTGTCATAAATCAGATAAAAAAGGACATATATTTCATTCTCCTACTTTTAGGAAATATCTGGAGCAGACAAATGCATAGAGACCCAAGTTTATTAGTGACTACCAGGGTTTGTTTGAGGCCAAAGTGAGGTGTTCTTGCTGAAGGAGTGCTGTGTTTCTGTGGAGGGTGATGAAGCATATTTATAAATTGATAGTGTTGATATTGTATAATATGGTGATTTTAATTAATGTCACAGAATTGTACACTTAAAAATGGGTCTAATAGTAAATTATTTGCTATGTATGTTTTTTACACATTACTATTTGAAAGAAGTAAATGAGTAAATATTTTTTCAAAGGCAGCAGTCTATGTTTTGTGGTTGAGGATATTCAACTGAGCTGGCTGGTATTTTAAAAATTCTACTCTTCTCGGAAAGGTTGTGAACCAAGACATAACCTTTGACAGATGGTGATAGTGGCCTGCGTGACACATGAATTGAAATCTTCTGTTGTCTTCAGAACATTCAGTCACCTGGTTGAAGTTTTATGTACCATCTCTTATGACAATCAAAGCCCATCCTTCTCAAAGACAAGACTCAATATTTGCAAACCCCAGAATAATAAAAAGCAGTGTCTTGTTATAATAAGTGAGCAATTAATATTTTTAGAAATATGGTTTATTTAATTCTGTTTTACCTACCAGGGAAATATACCTAAGTCAGAGGTCTTGGGTAGAGTCTAAATTAGTCAACCTTTGGCAATCTGATATTGCTACAACTAGTTATAACTTTACTAAAATGTGAGTCTGCCTTTGTTTTCTCAAAAACCTGTTATGATCTTGCCAGTTAATAGCCACCCTACTCCAAAATCCCAAGGAGCTCTGGTAGTGTAGTGGTTACAAATCAGGCTGCGAACTTTAAGCAGTTCAAAACTACCAGATGTTCCGCGGGAGAAAGATGAGGTGTTCTGCTCCCGTAAAGATTTACAGCCTTGGAAACCCTGTACAGGGTCGCTATGGGTCGGAACCGACTTCACAGCACATAACAACAACAACAAAACCCCGTGCAGGGTCTCTATGAGTCGAAATCAACTCCACGGCACATCACGATGACGACCACGACTCCAAAATTCCAACCTATCAGACAGATAATCTTCTGGGATCCACATACTATTTCTATATTTGTTTTCCTTTTATGTTGTGAAGTAAAGTTCCTGTCACTTCCTTTGAAAGAGCAGTGTGAAGGAAGAATGGGTGGACCTGGTGTCAGGAGGAGCAGCTATCTTCTATTCAATTTCTAGCTGAGCTTACCAAAGTAGAGGAAGCAAAGAATTAAATTAGCTAAGTCCAGTGAACCAGGAGGCATGAACAGAAAATAAAAATAAAAAACAAAATAAATAAAAATAAAAATTCTGTGGAAGTCTGTAATTTCCCAGAAAAGAAAAAAGTCATTCTTATGATAAGAGCAAATTAGTCATCTGTCTTTGGTCTCTGGACTGTTGTTGACATCAGAAGGCCTCAGGGTCTCTGTCTGGGAACCTCACCTGTGGGTCCTCCTATCCCCTGCTTTAGGATATATGCACATAGACTGGCGAATGAAAATGGAATTCCCGGAGCTGTGGGTTAATGCGCTGGACTCCATGGTCCATTTGAACTGCAAGGTTGGTGGTTCAAGCTCACCACCTACTCCTAGGAAACCCTATACAAGATTGCTATGGGTCAGAACAGACTTAAGGGCACTTAACAACAACAACATCATCTCTTTTAGGTTTTTGAGAAAAGAATCTGAAATGTTATAGGATATGTTCCCAAGAACAATGAATGCAAAGGAGGAAAAGAAGCATAACTGAAGAGTGGGGAAAGACAAATTCATTTGCAACAGGAGCCTCAGTCCATCACAGGGAATTCTGAAGTTAGGACAATCTTTCAGAGGTGTTTTGTGTTGAGGTAAATTGACCAGACTTTGTGCCAACAGCACTGACCAGTTATTGGATGTGGGCTACACCTAGGGATGGTAATAACCTCAGGCAAGACATTTTCCTTCAAAAGGAGACAATTCTCAGAGAAGACAGTAGCTTTAAGCCATTGGCGTGGTGCTGTAGGATAAAGTATTGGACCAAAAGGTCAGTTTGAACCATAAGGTCAGCATTTCAAACTCACCAGTCACTCCTCGGAAACCCTATACAGAGTCACTGTGAGCCAGAACCAAGTTGATGGCACTTAACAACAACAACCAAGGTTGCCTGTCTCTGAAGAAGCAGTGCCTACTTCTCCAGGAGGAATAAATTGTCAGGACATGGCATTATTACCCTCAGATTAACTAACTCCATCATTAGAACTGATTAAGATTCATTCTGTAACTATGACCAGTTGTTAATATATTTCACCTTCTAATGAACATAGTAGGAGATCCGGTAGCGTAGTGGTTAGGAATTGGGCTGCAAACCGCAAGGTCAGCAGTTTGAAACCACCAGCTGTTCCGTGGGAGAAAGATGAGGCTTTCTGTTCCCATTAAGATTTACAGCCTCAGAAACCCTGTACAGGGTCACTATGAGTCAGAACCGACTCCACTGCACATAACAACAACAATGAACATAGTACTAATCATGTGACAAGTACTCGTCTATGTACAGGATCTTGGTTTATCTTCTCAGTACTATAAATTGTATTTGTTCCAATGTATGTATGCGACAGAGGCTTGGTGGTGGTGGTGGTAGCGTGCTGTAGAGTCAGTTCTGACCCATAGTGACCCTGCATAGGTTTCCCCATCTTTCTCCCGCGGATGCTTAGAGACAATAAATTTCCCAAGTCCCAACTACTAGGTAGTGCACTCATAGTGATTAGAAGTCAGATTTTTTTTTGACTCCACCATATTCTGAATCAATTTATAGCATGCAAGATCACATTTCGTTGTTGTGTATGTTTTTATTTCTAACCATTCTAAAAGCATTTGAGGAGGGAAAGGATAAATGCATTTGCTTGTAGAAGAGGAAGTACATAATCTAGAAAGCTTAGGTTTCTAAAAAATTGCTGAACTATAGTGTAAAAACAGCTTGGAGGCAGTATCAGGCAGTATCCTCTGTCTTCTCAAGGGGGAACAAGAATCAAACTCAACATCAGCCCAAATTGGATTCCTGTTAGACAGCGGTCAGACATGCTTCCCTCCACACTCCAACCTCATTCACCCAAGTCTGAAACCAACTACCCTTCCCACAGCACACTACTTCTCTACTGGGTTTGAAGCCCATTGCAGTGAATACACAAAACTCACAAACCATACTCACAGTTAAGGGGATTTTTAGGGAAGTTAACAGGATATAATTAAGAATCCAGAATGTGCATGATATAGTTCGTTGATATAAAGGCCTCTCTCTACTGAGCTGTGCCAGCAGGCCTGCCTCTGTCTGGTGCTTGGCCTCATAGCCCTGAACCCTTGGCCTTTGTCCTGAATAGACAAGTGTTACAAAACTCCTATAAAGCTGCTGATAAATGTCCAAAAGGCTCACAGCCATAAAGCTTGGCCCAACGTCACTAGGCTCTAGCTCCATGAGTCAGAACACTGAGTTATCTTGATTAGGGGCCTGGATGCACCTCACTCCACAGTGAGCCTCTGGCTGATGGCACTCAGCTTCACTAGTTCTGCGAGTCAGGAATCCTGCAGCTGTGCTCTGCACTGCGTTTAGGTTTCTGCTACTGCCACCACTACTTCCCCATGCAGGAATGTTGTTGTTAAGTGAAATTGATTCTGTTCTGACCCATAGTGACCCTATACAGGATTTCTAAAGAGCAGGTGGTGAGCTTAAACTTCCAACCTTGAGGTTCAAACTGACTTTGCAGTTGATGACGCATGGAGGGGATTGTAACCACGGCAATGAAACGATATATGATAGAATGAATGTAAAACTAATGTTCTCCCATGTAAACGATCATATAATTCATAATAAGAAATTTTTTAAAAATTCCTCACTATACTTTTTGCCCCCAAATTAAAACTAAACAGCCCACAATAAAACTAAACATGTGTGGGAAGTCAGTATCTTGATTTGAACAGTGTTCTTTGTAAAGCACCAGCTTCAGTTGGCTTTTTTCATGTATCATATTTTCTCTGCATTTATTTCCATTTATTTTGTCTCCTGAGCTCTTCCTAGAAAAACTACTATATCTAATTTAAAACCATATCACAACAGATCTTTCTCATTCTCAGCCACACAGAGCTTATATGGAATTATGAAGCATATTGGAAGGAGTTTGGGGGGAAAAAAATGGTCACTTAAAAAGAAACAGATAAATATAAATCATCAAAATAGACTATTTTCAAAATGTTTCAATCGTTTGTACAGAACCATTTTCCTGTAACAATTACAATACCATGTTCCTGCATGAATTTCCACAATATTATATGCATACAGAATGTCTCAGTACCTAAGAACTGAGAATCCATTGTTCCCAATATCTCTCCGATATCAAGCAAAAACAATGTGCTTCTTTTACTTTCTTCCCTTCCTCCACCAAAATAGGTGGGCATTGTAAATACATTTAATTGGCAACCTGAACAAAAATTTACCATTCTTAGGCAATAAATATTACTTGGAAGCATTGCATTTTATTACCTGACTTAAACTACTGAATACCATGACTTTCATGAGGTTCCCAGTTCAGAACACAAAATGCAGTATACATTGAATAAATAAATACCTGTTAAATTAATAAGTTCCATCTCCTACTACATGAAACAACCATTAGTC
>NW_006408538.1:6552703-6566260 GCF_000296735.1 Chrysochloris asiatica | reverse complement strand
AACATTTCAAGCTCTATCCTGAAGTATAAAGTTGTCTGTGATAGGATGTATCTACATGCCTACAAGGAAGACCAGTTAATACCACTGTTATTCAAATTTACATACCAACCACTAAAGAAATTGAAGAATTCTACCAATGTCTTCAGTCTGATATTGATCAAACAGGCAATCAAGATGTGTTGATAATTACTGGTCGAATAGAATGCAAAGGTTGGAAACAAAAAAGAAGGATCAGTAGTTAGAAAATATGCCCTTGGTGAAAGAAACTATGCTGGAGAGCACGTGATAGAATTTTGCAAGACCAACGACTCCTTCGTTGTAAATGCCTTTTTAAAACAACATAAAAGAAGACTATGCATGTGAACCTCACCGGATGGAATATACAGAAATAACACTGACTACATCTGTGGGAAAAGATGGTAGAAAAGTTCCATTTCACCAGTCAAAACAAGGCCAGGGGCAGGCTGGGGAACAGAGCACTAATTGCTCATAGCAAAGTTTAGGCTGAAGCTGAAGAAAATTAAAACAAGTCCACAATAGCCAAAATTTGACTTTGAACATATCCCACCTGAATTTAGAGATCATTTCAAAAATTTGATGCACTAGACACTAATGACTGACAATCATAAGAATTGTGGAATGAGATCAAGAACGTCATACAGGAAGAAGCCAAAAGGTTATTAAGAAGATAAGAAAGAAGGAAAGGACCAAAAAGGATGTCAGAAGAGACTCTGAAACTTGCTTTCTTGTGTAGAGATGAGAAAGCAAATGGAAGAAATAAGGAAGTAAAAGAGCTGAACAGAAAATTTCAAAGGGCAGCTCAAGAAAACAAAATCAAGTATAATAAAGAAACATGTAAAGACTTGGAGTCAGAAAAATAAATGGAAAGAACCCATCATTCCTCAAGGAAAATAACTGAAGAAAAAATTCAAGGCTTGCCTTGCAATATTGAAGAATTCTATGGGCACAATATTGAATGATTGAAAAAAGCATTGAAAGGACATGGAAATGGAAAGAATACAGAGTCACTGTATCAAAAGGATTCTGTGGACTTCTAGCATGACAATGTGGGATCAGACCTGGACTTTGAACCACCAGCTGCTCCTCAGGAACCCTATACAGAGATGGTATGAGTCAGAACCAACTCAATGGCACTAAACAACCACAATAACAATGGGCAAAATATATTGAATTTTGCAAAAGCATCAAAAGAAGATGGAAGAAATAAAAAGTCACTGTACCAAACAGAAATTGACGATGTTAAACTATTTCAAGAGATAGCTTATGACCAAGAGCTATTGATACTGAAAGATGTCTATGATGAACTGAAGGAATTGGCAAAGAACAAGGCTCTGGGAATTGATGGAATACAAATTGAACTCTTAACATGCCGATGCAGCACTGTGATACTCACTCATTTAAGCCAAGAAAATTGGAAGGAGCTACCTGGCTATCTGACTGGAAGAGATCAATATTTGTGACTATTCCAAAGAGAGGTGACTTTACAGAATGTGGAAATCATTGGACAATATCAGTAATATCAACGCAATAAAATTTTGCTAAAACAGCTGCAGGAGTACATTGACAGGGAACTGCCAGATTCAGACTAGGATGTGATGTCATTGCTGATGTCTGATGGAACATGGCTGAAAGCAGAGAATACCAGAAAGATGTTTTCCTGTGCTTTACTGACTATGCACAGGCTTTTGATTGTGTGGATCATGACAAGCTATGGCCAACACAGCTTCGAATGAATATTTTGGAACACTTAACTGTGTTCATTAGGAACCTGTACATAGACCAAGAGGCACTTGTTCAAATAGAAAAAGGGGACACTGAATGGTTTAAAATAAAAAAAGGTGTGTGCCAGGGTTGTATTCTTTCACCATACTTATTCAATCTCTATGAAAGATTGGCGGAAGACTCATTAGCAATTTGTGATGTGTAGATGATATAACCTAGCTTGCTGAAAGTGAAGAGGACTCAAATACTTGCTGATAAAGATCAAAGACAACAGTCTTCAGTATAGATTGTACTTCAATGTAAAGAAAATAAAAATCTTCACCACTAGACCAATAAATAAATGGATAAATGATAAATGGAGAAAAGTTTAAAGTTGTCAAAGACTTCATTTTGCTCGGATCCACTATCAACACTCTGTGTGCTGTTAGCATTATTGCACACTTTTTACAGTGTTCCCGCAGACAGACTTCAGCTTTATTTTGCAACAATCTGTCTCTTGTGCTTGCCTTGAAGCCAGAACCAGATCTTATTCAAAGTATCCCATACTTTGTCCTGCACAGGGAAGAACTCTATATCAATATTTAACAAGTATATTGTTGTTGTTGTTGTTGTTAAGTGCTGAGTGAGTCAATTCTGATCCCATATAGGGTTTCAGAGGAGCGGCTGGTGAGCTTGAACTCCAGACCTTGTTCAAACTGACTTTACAGTCTAGCACATTAACCAACAGAGTCACACTGAGTCAGATAACCTGCTATTTTAGGACCTGTCAAAATTGCGTATGGAGTTGATTAGTTACAGAGGATAGAAATTAACAGGTTGCTAAAAAATTAGCCCTGAGAGACGGTGGTAGCATTTTATATCCTGAGAATTAAGGTGCATTCAGTTCAACTAAAGTATTCATGGCAATTATGTAGCCCACTGAGAGCTACTCAATCTCATTCTGGCATTACTGCATACCCCTTGCAAAGCACTCAGCCTCCCTCCAGCATTACTGCATACCCTGTGACAAGGAGCTCAGTCTCATCCAGGTATCCCTGCATACCCCATGACAAAATGCTCAGTCTCACTCCAGCATCACTGCATATCTTGTGACCAGGCACTCAGTCTCATTCCGAGACTGTCAGGTTGTAAGCTGCAGGTTGACATGCTGACTGTGTGCTTGGGTTGAAAGTAAAGAAGGACAAGCTCTGCTAGCTAAATCCAGGCCTACTGCTAACAATGAAACTGTGCTTCTCAATTCTGACCTGTAATGCCGGGAATTAGCTTCTGAAAGTGAATTGAGGATTCATCCACTAACCATTCATTTCATTCCTCACTACCTACTCATTCTTGTTTGTTTTTGCTTTTTTTTTTTTTTTTTTTAACATGTCTTCACTCATGAGAAGCAGGAAAATGTGATAATTGGTGAACTCTGGAGCCAGGCAGACTGGATTTGAATCCCAGTTTCCCCATTTTCTAGTTATTCCCTCTTAGGCAGGTTACATAGCATCTCCATGGTTCATTTCCTCATATAGAAAATCGAGAAGTGATACAATTTAGATCACAGGGTTGATATGACAAATAAATTAGTGGTTTAGAAGTATTTGAATGGGGCTGTTGTTGTTGTTAAGTGCCGTTGAGTCGATTCTGACCCATAGCGACCCTGTATAGGGTTTCCAAGGAGCAGCTGGTGAGCTTGAACATATGACCTTGCAGTTCAAACGGCTTTGCAGTCTGGCGCATTAACCCACAACACCACACCAGGACTCCTGAATGGGGTATGATGCAGAATACTTGTCTAGTTAGTGTCATCTATTCAAAGGTCATTGTGTGTGGTATGATTAAAAGTCTGGAATTTGCATTCAGTGCACTGAACAGAATGAAGCAGAGTGGCATGATCTATCTCTTAAGCTATCACTCTGCCTTGTATGAGGATAATAAATTGAAGATGACTGATTTGAAATTTAGAAGTGGTTTAGGAGGTGATCACAGTAGATGACTTAGAACAGGTAAGCACTGTTATTCCTGCTAGGTGCCATCAAGTGTGTTCCAACTCCTAGCAAGCCTATGCACAACACCATGAAACACTGTCTGGTCTGGTACTTTGCTCAGAATTTCTGTTATGTTTGAGCCCATTGTTGTAGCCACTGTGTCAGTCCATCTCACTGGGAGTCTCCCAGGTTTTCACTGACCCTCTACTTTACCAAGTAAGATGTCATTTTCCAGGGGCTGGTCATTCCTAAGAATTTGTCCATCTTTTCCTTCTTTCTTGTCTTCTTAATGAGCATTTGCTTTCTTCCTCTATGATGTGCTTGATGTCATCCAACAACAATTGTGGATTTGGTCTTTAGTGTCTATTACAACAAATTTGTGCTTGAGAGGATCTCTAAATTTCAGTGGGATATGTTCAAGACCATATTTTGGATCTTGTGGACTTGTTTTAATTTTCTTCTGCTTCAGCCTGAACTTGCAGATGGTCTGTTCCACAGTCCACTCCTGGCCTTGTTTTGGCTGATGATATTGAGATTTCCCACTGTCTCTTTCTACAGATGTAGTCCATTTTATTTCTGCATATCCCATATGGAGAGGTCCATGTGTATAGTAGTTGCCTTTTATGTTGTTCAAAAAATATATTTAGAATGATTTAATTGATCTTCCAAAACTCTACTATGAAAACTCCAGCATCATTTCTATCACCAAGAAATATTTTTTTTTGTGAAGATCTATATGTGTATATAAATGTACACTTGGATCATCATATAGTTACTTAAAGTTATAGAAAGTAATGATATCTGATATGTCATTGTTGTTGCTAAGGGGTGTTGAGTTGATTCCAACTGATAACAACTCTGTACAGGGTGTCTGAGGAGCAACTAGTGCTCATCCCACAAGATACAAGTAAACAGGTAGACAGAGTCCTAAATTAATCCATTCAGAGATAAGAAGCACCACATGAAGACGATCTAGAAGAGCCAACAGTAATATAGAAGATTAGAGTGTCATGGCATCATAGTGAGGAATGTGTCAAGGAGAATGAAGTTATCAAAGGTGTCAAAGACTGCAGGATCTAGTCAGACAAAAAACTGTCTTCTAGATATGATCAAAAACAGATAGTACAGAAGGAAAAAGTCCAACTTGCTCTAAATGTTTTTGAATTATGAAATACCAGTTGAAGCGCAGTGCTACTGACTTGTCTATGCTAAGAAATTTGGAAGACAACTACCTGGCCAAACAACTGGAATAGATTCATATTTGCATCCATGCCAAAGGCCAATGTTATATGGAAACTATCAAACAATATCATTAATATCACATGCAAGTAAAGTTTTGCTGAAGAAAATTTTTTAAATGATTGCAGCAGCAGGTCAACAGCGAGCTGCCAGAAATACAAGCCAGATTCAGAAGAAGACAGTGAATGAGTGGTAGCAGTGCTGATGTTAGATGGATTTTGGTTGAAAGTAGAGAATACCAGAAAGATGTTTACTTGTGTTCTATTGATTATGCATAGACATTAGACTATCTGAATCATAAAAAAAGACTATGAGTAAAGTTATGAAGAATAGGAATTCCAAAACGCTTCATTGTACTCATGTGGAACCTGTACATAGACCAAAAGGCAATTGCTCAAACAAAACAAAAGGAGACAGAATGGTTTAAACTCAGGAAAGATATGCATCAGGATTGTATCCTTTCATCATATTTATTAAATCTGAGAAGATAGACTATATGAAGAACATGGCATCAAGACTGAAGGAAGACTCACTAATAACCTGTGATATGCAGATGACACCAATTTGATTGCTGAAGGCAAAGAGGATTTTCAGTACTTGCTGACTAAGATCAAAGACTATAGTCTTCAATATGGATTATACTTCAACAAAAAGAAAACAAAAACCCTTACAACTAGACCATTAGACAAAATTATGATAAACAGACTAAAGACTGAAATTGTCAAGGATTTCATTTTACTTGCATCCATAATCAACACTCATGGAAGCAGCAGTTGAGAAATCAAATGATGCGTTGCACTGGGCACATCTCCTGCAAAAGACCTCTTTAAAATGTTTAAGATCAAAGATGTCACTTTGATGATTAAGGTGCGCCTGACCCCAGCTGTGGTCTATTGGGTAACTTTATATGCATATGAAAGCTGGACAGTGAATAAAGAATAGAGAAGAATCAATGAATTTGAATGATAGTGTTGGTGAAGAATATAAAAAATACCATGGACTACTAGAAGAATAAACGAATTTGAATTGGTGGAAGTATAGTTAAATGACCCTCAAAAGGGAGGATAGCAAGACTTCATGTCACATAAGGTGGACATGTTATCAGAAGGGAACAGTCCCTGGAGAAGGACATCATGCTTGCTAAAGTGAGAGTCAACAAAAAAGATGAAGACTTTCCATTATACGGATTGACACACTAGTAGCAGCAGTGGGTTCAAGCATAAACTATAGTGAAAAGTGGACAAGACCAGGTAGTGTTTCATTCATATGCTGCTAGAAGTCAGAAGTGACTGCATAGCACCCAACATTAACATTGGATTTGGTGACAGGACTCCATACATTACTTTAATAAAAATGCTTTAGTGGAATTGATATTGTTGTTAAGTGCTGTTGAATTGGTTCAGACTCATAGCGATCCTTTTAGGGTTTCTGAGGAATGAATGGTGGGTTTGAACTGCTGACTTTGAGATTCAAAAAGACTTGTGGTCTATTGCTTATCCTACACCAGCACACCAGGAGTACTGGATAGTAAAGGCCATTTGCACACAAGTTGAAAAGTAAGTGGCAATGAAAAAATGAACACTTATTAGACAAGTTTGACGATGAAGAGGGAAATTAAAATGAATAGAATAAAGACTTTAATTTTTATTTTTGACCCCTGACAGCTTTCAAGTTTCACCCCTACCCCAACCCCTCTGGTTCCACATCTGGTAGTGTATACTCATTTCCCAGGGCTGCTATAACAAAATACTAATTTCCTAGGTCTGGGAGTCTGATATCAGAGTCTCAACTGTATTGACTCCTTCTAATGTTTGAGAGCATATCTGCTCCAATCCTCTCTCCTAGTTTTTGACAGCTCCAGGTGTTCCTTGGCTTGTAGCTATAGCATTCTTCAGTGCCATTTCACTGTCTCCGTCTAGCTTCTCCTCTTTCATTCATTCATTCATATAGAATTAATACCCAGTCTACTTCAATATGACTTCACGTTCATCGAACTGATAGCATCTTCAAAGACTATTTCCAAACAGGGTCACAGTCACACATACAGGGCTTAAGGCCTCAATATATTTTTTTGGAGGGTGCATTTCAATACATACCAACAAGCTAAAAGAAAACCCACAAGCTCCCTCCCTTGGTGCCACTGGGGATACTCAAATCACCATAACCCCAATCAGCATGCAAAAACCTCAATTCCACCCCACACCAGCACCTTCACCTAGGTAAAGCAGTCAGTTTTAACTCTGGACTGAACCTGAGCCATTTGTACTGGGGAATCCGATTATTGATTACTATATGAGTAAAACATAATGAATATGGAAGACCATAGAAGAATTGATGCCTTTGAGTTATGGTGTTGGAGGAGAATATTGAAAGTGTCATGGGCTGCCAAAAGAACCAATAGTTCCATTTTGGAAGAAGTACAGCCAGAGTGCTCCTTGGAGGCCAAGATGGCCAAACTTCATATCTCATACTTCAGACATATTGTCAGGAGGGACAAGTCGCTGGATAAGGATATCATGTTTGGTAAGGTGGAGGGTCAGAGAAAAAGAGGAAGACCCCCAATGAGATGGATTGACCAAGTGGCAGCATCGATGG
Organism: Chrysochloris asiatica; assembly: GCF_000296735.1. Taxonomy (NCBI): domain Eukaryota; kingdom Metazoa; phylum Chordata; class Mammalia; order Afrosoricida; family Chrysochloridae; genus Chrysochloris; species Chrysochloris asiatica. Next base: position 6,558,713 of record NW_006408538.1, on the reverse strand, counting down.
ACTCAAGCTTGGCAACAGTAGTGTTTTGTTCTGCTGTGCATAAGGTCACTATGAGTCGGTACTGACTGGATGGCATTTAACAACAACAATGTGAGTAATAAGATTTATTTCACATCCAATTGTGTCTGTGACATTCAGCCTAACAACTGTAAAATTTCTTGGTTGGGAACTACCCAGCATCCAACAGTGCACTCTAGATCCCCAAATAAAATAAAGAGTAGAGACAAGAGGAGTATTGGTAATCAAGGACAATTTGGAAATTTTATTTTGGTGGATGTGGAAGGATAAAGCCTATGGAAAATATCCAATAGAGGGGGAGATATTGATACAGTGGGAGAAAGAGGACATAACTGAAGGAGAAAGTCTTCAAGTGGAGGAGGAGAGAGAGTTAGGGATAAACACTGGCATAGTGTTTATGGGAGACGGATACATCCACCAATTTAAAGAGAGATGTTTCCAATTCACATGACCACACTTGGACCAAATAATGTAAAGGAGCACAGCAATCATGTGCAAGACAACCGAGAGCGGTAAGTACTATAGCAAACCACAGAGAAAACTTCTACACTATTCAAGTATTACTGTAAAAAAATTTTAAATGCAGCCTTGTTGTAAACCTTGGGGCAGTACACCAAACCAAAATCAGACTCCACAATCAAGGTCTACTGTGTGCTACAGGGTCACTCACTATTAATCAGCATGGCAATGGGACTGCACACTGTATTTCAAAATGTATGGTATTCTTCTTTCAGCTCTACTGAACCATTCCTGTCATTGATTTCCCCTAAAGACAAGGTATTACTTATAAGACAAATACGATTCCTGGACACTTAATGGAGATTTCTTATGGTTACCTAGATTACTAACACAACCTCCCTCCTGTTTTTGTTGAAGCGCTATTGAATCATTCTGACTCATGGTGACCCTGGATGGGTTTTGAGGAGTGACCAGTGGTTCTGACCTGGTAATCTCATAGGTAGCAAATTATTGCAAATCCTACAGTGCCACATAAGGACTCCATACAACCTCCTTAGTTGCACCTTTTTCTTGATTTTAGGAAGGATGTGTTTACTTAAGAGATCACAGGCATTTCAGTGATATCCACAAATAACAGCCATTTGAATTTCAATTAATTTTTGTTTCATTTCCTTCTTATTTTGAATTGTTTTAACATTTGTCTAGATATCTAAAGATAAACGATTTGTTATTGACTCCTTATATTTTTTTTCTTTGAGATTCATGAACTGTATTTTCAAACTAGCAATTCAGAATCACCTTGGGAATCAGCAAGCTGAATAGAAATAAGTATATTTCTAGCAAAACTCTCATTACCCTGCCAGTATTCCACAGTCTTATGAATAATTGTTATAACACAAAGAGGTCTTATATGAAGAAAGTTTTTTACATTTATCTTAAAAGTATAGTTTTATATTGAAAACAATTTTAGTAATTGCATCTAATTTGCTATAGCATTAAGTTTTCTGTTCTCCTTGTGCTCAAAGCATAGGGACTGTCTAAAATTTGGGAATGCCAAGGAATTGAAAAAATATCTATTAGTATAGAATATATTATCAATAGAATATTTCACCTTGACAATTAAATTTCTAGATTTTTCCTGTAAAATACAACCTTAAAAAACATAAAAGTAAGTTTTTGGTTAAGAACAGAAAAAAAAGAAAAAGAGAGAGATTTTCCTGTCTGCTATGTAGGAGGCACTAGGCTTGATATATTATATGCTTTATCCCTTTTGAAGTGGTATTTTCTGCATTGCACAGATGAGAAAACCTAGGTCCAACAACTTTTTAAAAATGTGTTCAACATCAAAGTCTAGAAATTGGCAGTCACAAAATAAGAATAGCCCTTATTTTGAAATGTCTTCTATTACTGCTTTCCAAAGTAAAGGTTAAAGGAAAAGTGAAGGATTACCAGGAAACTCATGTGATTGTAGTTACAAGTCATATGACACCACATACAACAGAATGAAGTATTGTCTGTTTCTGCACCATTCTCACAATTGTTGTGTGAGCCCAGTGTTGCAGCCACAGTGTCACTCCAGCTCACTGAGGGACCTCCCCCCTTTTAAGAAGCAGTCTGGCTATACTTCTCCAAGAGAGATTCATACATTATTCTGGATATCCATGATACATCCAATATTCTTCATCAACATCATAACTTAAAGGCATCCATTCTTCTTTGGCCTTCATTATTCATTGGCCAGCTTCCACATACATATGAGGTGACTGAAAATAGCATGGCTTGGGACAGATGTACCTAACTTCTCAAATTGGTATTTTTGTTTTTTAACAATTTAAAGAGGTCTTTTGCAATAATTTTGCCCCAAACAATGCATCACTTGATTTCTTGACTGTTATTTCCATGGGCATTGATTGAAGATCTAAACAAAATGAAATCCTTGATAACTTGAATGTTTTATTCATTTACCATGATACTGCTTCTTGGTCCATTTGTGAGAATTTTTGATTTCTTTATGCTGAGGAATAATCCATTCTGAGGGCTAGATTCTTTTATCTTCATCACTAAGTGATTCAATTCTCTTCACTTTCAGTTAAAGATACTACTTAAAAGACATAGCCACCTACTATGATTTATAAATTGGGCCTTGAAATGAAAACCAATCAAATCAAACTAGTTGCCAGCGAGCTGACTGCAATTCATGCAGATAGCAAGTGTCGGTGCAAAACTATGCTCCATAGGTTCCTTCTGTGGTTGTGATAGTTCTAAAGCAGATACCCAGGACTTCTTTTGAGGCACAAATGTCGTTAGATGCCATTGAGTTGGTACTGACTCATAGCGACCTTATGCATAGCAGAACGAAACACTGCCCGATCCTGAGCCAACCTCACTACTGTTGCCATGCTTGAGTCCATCAATGCTGCCACTTGGTCAATCCATCTCATTGGGGGTCTTCCTCTTTTTCTCTGACCCTCCACCTTACCAAATATGAAATCCTTCTCCAGCAACTGGTCCCTCCTGACAATATGTCCGAAGTATAAAAGACGAAGTTTGGCAGTCCTGGCCTCCAAGGAGCACTCTGGCTGCACTTCTTCCCAAACAGATCTATTCGTTCTTTTAGCACTTTCAATATTCTCCTCCAACACCATAACTCAAAGGCATCAATTCTTCTACAGTCTTCCTTATTCACTCTCCAGCTTCCACATGCTATGAGGTTATTGAAAACACCATGGCTTGGGTCAGGCACACCTTAGTCCTCAAGCTGTCATCTTTGCTCTTCAACATTCTAAAAAGGTCTTATGCAGCAGATTTGCCTAATGCAATATGCCGTTTGATCTCTTGACTGCTGCACAAATGGGTGTAAGCTAACTGTCAACCTGTTGGTTAGCAGCCAAATATTTTACCATTTGTTCCACCCAGGAGTTCCAAACTGAAAACAGGCTTTGGTTAAAAAGAAAAGGCAAGAAAAACATTCCACTTGCAAACGGATCATGGGAATACAAAATGAGTTATGTTATGAAGGTTGAGTCTACGCAATGATCTACAAGGATTCATTTAATTCATATGTAGAAGAACAACCAACAGGATTGCCCTTGACTTTGGGGACCTAGGAATAAAAATGATTACAGTTAAAATTAAAAGAAAGTTGATTTAAAAAAAAAAAAAGTAGGGAAGAGTTTTCATTCCTCTTTGGTATAAGCCCAATCTTAAGCAAAACTCTGAATAGGCAAAGGTTAGCTTTGATACATTGGCCTCTGGACCTCCAGATACTGCTGTTCTCATGCTGTTGGGAATAACACAGAGGTCTCTACCTAAACTCTTCAAAACTCTAATATTCAAAATACCAAGACTCAAACTACCTTCTCCTTCATGCAACACCTACTCCTGTGAGTCTATTGCATTTTCTCTTAGTTATTAAGTGAAGAGATAGAAGTTAGTGGAAACAGCAAAGAAGTATGCTTCATCAGGGATATATATCCTAGTCTTAGCTCCTGAATTTCCGAGTAGAGTTCCTATGTCACAACTCTGTGACACTCTTAGAGCTGTAGTTTATTAGTTCATAATGTAAAAATGACAATAAAAAAATAAGCGATGCCACAGAAACAAATGAGGTAATGGGAATAAGGAACAAGTCTATTTTTAAAATTCTCAAAGTGATATAGAAGTAAATAACAATATTTATTATTTGAAAAGTAATCTGATGAAAACAATGCATACAAATATTTGAAAAGTTGATGCTTCCATAAGCCAAGCTGAAGTACTTGTATTTTCAAAAGTGAAGGCTTTTATTTCAATTGTGTGAGCATCTGAAAGCAGAAACTGTTTTTTGCGTCACTGCTAGTCATGTTACATAGTATACACTCAATAGATGTTTCATTGCTTGAAGAATAAAGTGAGAACAACAGGGCCTGAAGAATGGGACAAAGCCTGAAAGGCAAAAAGCAAGAAAACAAATTTGAAACAGATTACAGGAAGACTGTTGTTGTTAAGTGTTCTCGGGTCAGTTCTAACCCACAGAGACCCTGTATAGGGTTGCAGAGGATTGGCTGGTGAGCTTGAACCACTGACCTTGCAGTTCAAAACTGCTTTGTACTCCAGTACATTAACCCACAGTGACACACCAGGACTCCATAGGAAGGTACAACCTGGGATGTACGTGGAGATGCTTTTTTTTTTTTTTTGTGGGCAGTGTTTTTATTTGAAGACACATAATTTTGCCAATGTTAATTGAAAGGGCATTGTTACAAGTGCTTTTTTAAAAAAATGTTTTGTTGTGAATTATGTCATAGTTTACATGGGAGAACATTAACTTTACATTCATCCTATCATATATCCTTTCATTGCCATGGTTACAATCCTCTCCATGCATCATTAACCAACCAAAGCAAGCCTGCTTCTAAAACGCTATGTTTCTAATACTTCTATATGGTGTGGCATTATAGAATAAGCACTGAACTGCTAACCATGAGGTCAGCGTTTCAAACCTACCAGTTACTCCTTGGAAGCCCTATGCAGGGTCATTATAAGTCAGTGTCACCAACTTGGTGACACTTAACAACAACAACAAGTTTCAGAATTAGATATCAGGACATTCTTCCTGGTCTAATTAGTTTGAAAGCTTCACTGAACTCTGTCCACCATGGGAGATCTGGCTGGTTATTTGAAATACTGGTGCCATTGTTACTAGCATGACAGCAACATGCAGGTTACCACAGGGTGACAAACTGACAGACAGGAAAAGGTCATGTTGGAAAGACTGGAATAGGAAGTCAAACATCAGGGAAGCATCTCCACATAATCCTCAGCCTTTACACAAAGATCACGGAAACTGATGTATTTAACAGTTCTCAGTACAAGAGTAATGAACCCAACACATTTTAAGTCACTCTTAATCAATTAGTAAAAGAGTAATGAACCTACCTCATTTTAAGGCACTCTTAATCAATTAGTAAATCTCTAAGTGGCTGTGTCTAATATTTCTCTATGAAGGGATCTTTTTCTCTTATTTGATTTTTTTTTTTTCTTAATCTCTTTATACCTTGCTATAAATTCCCTGCCTGGTTTAGAAGCGGTTACTATGTTGACTGTGTATACTTTATATAAACAAATTATGTATGCACAGAATAAATAAGAGAGGATTTAAATGAAATGCTTGAAGGGTGGCAGTGGTGCTGGTAGTGTGCCGTGGAGTCGGTTCCGACTCATAATGACCGTGTGTAGAGTTTCCGAGGCCAATAAGTCTTTACAGGAGCAGAAAGCCTCATCTTTCTCCCGCAGAATGACTGGTAGTTTCGAACTGCTGATCTTGAGGTTAGCAGCCCGACTCATAATCACTACGCTACCAGAGTTCCTTGTTTGAAGGGTAGCAAAGGACATATAAAGAAGTGTTCATGCAGCTTTTTGTATATCAAGGACAGTATTAATCACCTGCTATATAGACAACATGCTAAAGCAAATGGAAGAATTGAAGAGGTCCAAGAGCTGAACAGAAAATTTCAAAGATCAGCTCGAGAAGATAAAACCAAATACTATAATA
>NW_006408538.1:6540594-6550958 GCF_000296735.1 Chrysochloris asiatica | reverse complement strand
ACAACTTCTAAGACAGACTGATTAAAGGGCACAGATATGAATCCTTCCGAGTTCATCACTTGCCTTGTCTCCTAGGTAAACAATAAGAGCTCTTCATGCAGAATTCCTCTGAAATAGGCAAACAGAAGGCACAGAACCCCAGGCTTCCAGAAACAGCTTTCATCTTAGAGCAGAAATGGTAAGTAGCTTCACAACTAATTCTAATTTGAGAGGGAAAGAGTAAGTTTAGAGAGGAATTTTCTCTCAGAGAATTTTCACAAAGTACTGCATTTGCAATAGATTTAAGTTACATTCTTGGTATAAGCTATGTACATAGTGTATCTCACCATAAAGTCCTGGTATGTGTTTTATACTATTTTGCTAGCATTTCTTTATGCACTAACATTATTTTTATAGTTGACCTGTGTTCCACTTATACTCAAGAATCAGCCATTGGGAAAAAAGACTATAGTATGAAATCATATCATTCATTTCCAACCATCGCTGAACCTAGGAAAAATCACTAAAGAAGGGAAATGTGGATCTATACAAGCTGAATAATGATGAATGATGATCTCAACATTTAACTTCTAATTAACTTTCTAGGAAATAAGATCAGGAGAGTTGTGAGTAAGAGAATCAAGTAGGAAAAGACATTTCTTGACTTTATAGTATCACGTCTTCAACCAACTTAGTCAAATGGGGACAAAAATGAAGAAAGATGGTGATTAATAGGAATTAGAAAGTAGCATAAGCCCTGGATACTTACCTGTTCATTGGGTAAATTGGTCAAAAGCTATAAAGTGGTCTTATTTCCACTCTGCCCCTCTCCCTTTTGCATTTCTCACTTAAATTGACATCCATCGTGTAACATGGAGATGATACAGGACTAGGTAACATTGCAGTCTGTTATATACAAGGTGGCTGACTCAAAGACCAAAAAACACCAACAGATCTTCTTAGCTCTGTGTATTCTGTTATTCTGAAAATCCACAGCATGGATTATAGTTTCAAAATATTTTGCCACAGCAATATTTCCATATTTCCACATTATCCCGCCCCTTCTCACTGAGAGGAAGAGTCTAGTTCTCATCATGTTGATTGATTTGCCAGTAGGTTGTGGTAGATAGAATGCTGAGTAGCTTTCAAAGACAGATTGTATAAGGTGTTCTGGTTTCGGTCTGTCCCTATCTCTCAGAATACTTGCTTTTAAAGCTCAGCAACTAATCTGTGAGGAAGTTCAAATGATCTCATACATTGAGACTCATGGAAACACTAACATAGAGAGGAGCCAAGGTATCTGGGCAACAGCCACAGGAGTGAATTTGAAGTAGTCATTCCAGCCTCAATCAAATCTTCAGATGACCGCAGCCCCAGCAGACACCTTGAATGTAACATTATGTAACATCTTCAGCCAGAAACAACACATTGTTTTAAGCCAATAAATGTTGATGTAATTTGTTATACAGTACTAGAGAACTAGTATGCTCTCCAGTGAAGGTACGTAATGCAGACAATGACTTTTTGAACATACACATAACTGGTATGGAGCCATTAGATCAGCACTGAACTGAGAACCACAAGGTCGGCAGTTCAAACCCACCAGTTGCTCCTCAGAAATGCTAAACAGGGTCCCTACAAGTTGCAACCAACTTGACGGCACTTAACAATAACAACAACAACAACATAACATGTTGCTCAGTGACGGCTAACAATTAAGGCAGACCTGTTGTGAAAACACAAGGAATCAGGGAGAAGAAACTTTCTATATTGAGTAGGAAGAAAGCATATCCAAAGAACGGCAGAAACAATATATATGAAAGGGAAACACATAGGGGATGCTTCAAAGAATTCAAAAGTAGCAACCCGAGAATGACAAGATGAATACTGTTCATGGCATGCTTCAAGTAATTCAAGGAGCTGCTTGAGGCTGCTGAGAGCCCTAGAAATGACATTTGTGCCTTGGGAGGCTCCTGTTTAAAACTCCTCAACAGAGACCAATATCGAAGGGAAACCTTGACCTTTCAATTAGTATAAGTGGGGCAAGGGACATTGAGAAACGAAAAGATCGGCACAATGGAGTAAATTCAGTTTTTATACTTAAATATTTTCTTTTGCTAAACAATTTGTATGAAAACCTTATGGCATGAATCCCAGTAAAAGTGCAGAAGAAGCCTTTTGCTTATTTCAAATGTTCTCAGGATCTCTGTGAGAGGAGAGTGCACAAATGACTAAGTAGCAAACCCCCATACAAGTTCCCATTGAGGACAAGCTAGGTTATTGTCGTTGCTCAGTGCTATCAAGTCGGTTCCATCTTACAGCGGTCCTGTCTAGGGTTCCAGACTGATCTTGTAGTCCAGTGTATTATTCTGCAGTGCCACACCAGGACTCCTGATAAAACTATAGTAGTGATTTTTTTGTGTGTTACATCCTGGACACGCAGGATGTAACAATAATGAACTATAAGTTGTTCGTCATTATGGCTAATGAACAACTTCTGAGTGAAATAAAAAGAAATTCCAGCCTGGAGGACTCTGAGACGATTGTCCTGAAATACTTTTCAAAAACCACAAAAAAATTAACCAAAATTAGCCCCTGAGGTTCTTTGTAACCAAATAAGTTAGCTAAAAAAATTTCATCCATGAGTACTACTGCTCCTTTTAAAAATCATGTATATGAGACCTAGTGGTCAATAATTTCTTTCAAACAAACGTGAGACTGTATGGAGGAAGGGAAGCTAAATGTACGGAAACAGAACAACCAGAATGGAAATAATGAGAATAACTAATTATGAAGAATATAACCAAATGTCATTGAACAACTTGTGTAAAAATTATTGAACAGGAACCTAAACTGCTGTTAAAACCTTCACTGAAAACACAATAAAATATTTTGTAAAAGAAAGAAAAAGCAAACGGCAATGCTCATCTTAGGCTATCTTAAACAACTCTTGCGATCCCATGCGTTTCAAAATTCAGAATTACTTGGATTTTAGGAAGACAGTCTGTGTGTTTGCCATATATACCACAGTAACAAAAGCAAGCCATGGTAAGTCAAAAAGTAGTGCTACTAAGTTTCTAGTTCATACATGTATGTTGTTGTTGTTAGGTGCCATCGAGTCGGTACCAACTCATAGCAACCTTATGCACAGCAGAACGAAACACGGCCCAATCCGGAGCCAACCTCACTGCTGTTGCCACGCTTGAGTCCATTGACGCTGCCACCTGGCCAATCCAGCTTGTTGGGAGTTAGTAACTCAAAATAAAGCATGTTTAAACAAGCCTCTGTGATTAGTGAGTGGACTCAGACAAATTCTCACAGTAATACACTTGTCTTAATCTTATTAGGTATCTTTGTAAAAAAGGACACGTTTTGTGCTAGAGGGAAAACAGTTTTAAGGTCATGGCTAATATGAAAATTTTAACAAAACTCAAGTGGACATCTTCCCAAATCATTAAAGGTTATTGGAATGTTGGTCCAATAAGACAAAACTTTTAAGATGGATCAAAAGTTTTAAAGAATGTCAGAAAAACCTCAAAGATGAACTCAAGACAGAGAGGTCAACTCAAAAGGTTATATAGCGCCTATGTTTTGTTTTTTATTCCAAATGGGTAATCCTGATAGGAAAAATTGATGCTTTTGAGTAATACTAGAGAAGAATATTGAAAGTGTCATGGGCTGCCAAAAGAATCAGAAGATCTGTGTTGGAAGAAGTGCAACCAGAGTCCTCCTTGGAGGCCAAAATGACCAAATTTTGTCTCTCATACTTCAGACATATTGTCAGGAAGGACCAGTCACTGGAGAAGGATATCACGTTTGGTAAGGTGGAGGGTCAGAGAAAAAGAAGAAGACCCCCAGTGAGATGGATTGGCAAAGTGGCAGCATCAATGGGCTCAAACATATCAACAGTAGTGAGGTTGGCCCTGGATTGGGCAATGTTTCCTTTTGCTGTGCATAAGGTCACTATGAGTTGGTACCAACTCGATGGCACCTAACAACAATAACAACAATCTTGATAGATTTTCTTAAAGGGTACACAACAATCATGGAGGCTTATTAGGAAGAAGTGTAAAGAAAATATTTAAAAGACTTGGTAAGAAAAAGGCCAGAAAAATTATGCTGAGCATTTTTTTTCTGTTCCATCACAACAATGCACTTGGTCATTCTTCAAAGGTAGCAAGGGGTGTCCTATGAGAATTCTGTTGGTAAAAGTAACCCCAACCATGGAGAAGAGCGGAGAGTGGGACCCTACCCAGAGAAGCAGTGATGGCAGAGATGGAGGCAGAGACAATGATGTGGAGAGATGGAGCGGCTGGGGACTTTAGACCGAGAGAGTGACATGGGCTGTGTGCTGACAACCCTGGGGGACAGGCTTGCAGGGTGTATCCTTTGGTTGGTTGATGATGCATGGAGGGGATTGTAACCATGGCAATGAAATGATATATGATAGGATGAATGTAAAGCTAATGTTCTCCCATTTAAACTATAAAATGTTAAAAAAAAAAAAAAAAGTAACTTCATCTGCCCTACAGTCTTGCTATTGTCCTTCCAAACTTCTTTTTGTCTGCAAAACTCAAAGAGCATTGAAAAGAAACACAATTGGAGAGTCTCTCAATGGTGCTAAAACTGCCATTTTTTTATATGAAGTGGTACTGGCCATTTTAAATCAGACAATCACATGGTTTATTATGCCAGGAATGACAAATTGAGAAAGAATGGCATCGTATTCATAATTCAAAAGAGCATTTCAAGATATATCTTGAAGTACAATACTGCCTATGATGGGATAATGTCCACACATCTACGAGGAAGACCAGTTAATACAACTATTATTTAAATTTACACATCAAGCAGTGATAATGAAATTGAAAAATTCTACCAACTTCTTCAGTCTGAAACTCATCAAATATGCAATCAAGGTGTATTGATAATTACTGGCAAGTGGAATGCAAAAGTTGGAAACAAAGAAGAAGGATCAGTAGTTGGAAAAAGGGCCTTGGTGACCGAAATGATGCTGGAGATACCAAGATAGAATTTTGCAAGACCAATGACTTCTTCATTGCAAATACGTTTTAAAACTACATAAAAGATGACTATATATAGGACATCACCAGACAGATAACACAGATGTCAAATTGACTATATCTGTGGAAATATACGGAAAAGTTCCACATCATCAGCCAATGCAGACTGTGAAACAGACCATCAATTGCTCATATGCAAGTTCAGGCTGAAGCTGAGGAAAATTAAAACAAGTCCATGAGAACGTATTCAACCTGTATTCACAGATCATCTCAAGAACAGATTTGAAGAATTAGACACTAATGACTGAATAGCAGAAGAGTTGTGTGATGACATCAAGAGCATCATAGAGGAAGAAAGCAAAAAGTTATTAAGAAGACAGAAAAAAAAGAAAAGACAAAATGGATGTCAGAAAAAACTGAAACTTACTCTGCAGCAGAGATGGGAAAACAAATGGCAAAAATGAAGAAGTTAAAGAACTAAACAGATGTTTTCAAAGGGCAGCTGAAGAAGACAAACTCAAAAACTTTAATGCACTATGCAAAGACCTGAAGTTAGAAAACCAAAAGGGAAGAAAGAACACGCTCAGCATTTCTCAAGTTGAAAAAACTAAAGAAAAATTTCAAACCTTAACTTGCAATACTGAAGATTTCTACGGGCAAAATACTGAATGACGCAGAGAGTATTAAAAGAAGATGGAGAGAATACAGAGAATCGTTGTACCACAATGAACTCGATGACGTCCAATTGATAATTTCAAGAAATTTCATATGATCAAGAGGCAATAACACTGAAGGCAGAAATCCAGCTGTACCAAAGGTATTGGCAAAGAATAAGACACCGGGAATTGATGGAATACAAATCAAATGATTTCAACAAACTGAGGTAGTACTGGAGGCACTCACTCGTCTATGCCAAGAAATTTGGAAGTCAGCTATTTGGCCAACTGATTGGAAGAGATCCATATTTGTGTACATTCCAAAGAGAGGTGACCCAACAGAAAGCAAAAATCATGGGGCTATATCTTTAATATTCCATACAAGTAAAATTTTGCTAAAGGTTGTTCAAAAATGGCTGAAATAGTACATTGACAGGGAGCTGCCAGAGGTTCAAGCCGGATTCTGACAAGGACGTGAAATAAAGACCATCGTTGCTGACACCAGATGGATCTTGGCTGAAAGCAGAGAATACCAGGAAGATGTTTGCCTGTGTTTTATTGGCTTCACAAAAACTTTTAATTTTGTTCATTATGACAAGCTATGGACAACATTATGGAGAATGAGTATTCTGGAACACTTAATTTGGTTCATGAGGATCCTGTACTTAGAACAAGAAGCTGTTGTACAAACAGAACAAGGGAAAACTGAATGGTTTAAAAATCAGGAAAGGTATATATTAGGATTGTATTCTTTCACCATACTTATTCATTTTGTATAGTTAACAAATAATCTGAAAAGCTAGAATATATGAAGAGTCATGTGGCATTAGGATTGGAGGAAGACTTATTAATAACCTGTGATATGTAGATGACACAACATTGTTCGCTGAGAATGAAGAAGTCTTGAAATATTTACTAATGAAGATAAAAAAAAATCCACAGCCTTTTCTGTATGGGTTGCACCTCAATATAAAGTAAACAAAAATCCTCACAACTGGGCCAATAAGTATCAGCAAGATAAATGGAGAAAGCACTGAAGTTGCCAAAGACTTCTTTTTGTTCGGCTCAACCATCAATGCTCATGAAATCAGCAGTCAAGAAATCAAGTGACATATTGCATTAGTGAAATCTGCTGCACAAGACCTCTTTAAAGTGCTCAAAAGCACAGTTTGGCAGTTTGAGGACTAATGTGTGCCTGACTCAAACCATGGAATTTTCAATATCTTCACACACATGTGAAAGTTAGACCGCAGAAGAATTGATGTGAATAAGGAAGGCCGCAGAAGAATTGATGCATTTGGGTAATGGTGTTGGAAGACAATAATAATAGTATCATGGACTGTTAGAAGAACAAAGAAATCTGTGTTGGAAAAAGTACAGCTAGGATGGTCCTTAGCAGTCAGCATGGCAAGACTTTATCTCTCATAATTCAGACATATTATCAGGAGGGACCAGTCTCTGTCTGGAGGAGGACATCATGCTTGGTAAAGTGGATGGATTAGCACAATGATAGCAGCAATTGGCTCATGTGCAGCAGTGATTGTGAGATTGATCCAGGACTGAGTAGCATTTTGTTCTGGTGTGCACAAGGTCACTATGACTAGGTACCAACTTGACGCATCAATAGCACTTTGGCACTGTATGATGAGCACTAGACTGTTAACCACAATATTGTTTATTTGTTGTTGTTAGTTACCATGGAGTTGGAAGCACAAGGTAGGTGGTTGAAACTCATCATCCACTCTTGGGAAATTTTATATAGGGTCACTGAATCACAGCCCACTTGACAGCACTTAACAACAACAATAACAACATGATCTTATAGTGATAGTTTTGGACTTTTATATTTCTGGATAAAAAAGAATGTTCACAATCAATAGCCACTAATCTGTTCAGGTCAGTTTTTCTCCTAAATAAATAAATTTTAGCACCTAACGTATGAAAACCATTTTGGTGCTCAGAGCTGTATGAAGTATAATGAAAATAATGATATCTATCATTTTTCACATACATAATTTATGCCAGCTATTATATTAATCTGTGAAGATAATAAAACCAAGAAATTTTAGAGGTTAAAGAGCCCTCATAGTGCAGTGGCTAAGCACTGAAAGCTTGATGGTTTGAAGCCATCAGTCTCTCCATAGGTGAACAATGTAGCAGTGTACTCCTGCACAAACTGCAGTGGTGGAAGGTGTATTGGACAGTTTCACTCTGCCCAATAAAGTCATTGTATGTCACAATCAACTTGATGACAATGTTTGTATAAAGATTAAAAGACAGTCCCCCAAACATATGATTAATAGTGGAGTGTGGTGGCTCTGTAGGATAAGCACTGGATAGTAAACCACGAACTTGGTGGCTGGAGACTATCAGCCACTCCGTGGGGAAAAGGTGAGGTTTTCTGTTACCACAAAGAATTATAGACTCAGGAACGCTATACAGAGTTTCTATGAGTCACAACCAACTCAACAGTACACTCAACAATAAGTGGACTCAAGTTAGAACTGACTTGATGGCCACCTAACAATAACAACAAGAGAAGACATAGGAACCAAACTACCTAATCAATGACACCAAAATACTAGTTAGCAAAGAGCTGGGCAAGAGTATGAAACTAGGGGACTTCTGTGAGCACTACATACACGAGAGCATAGCATCAAAGTGATCTCTTGGAACACTAGTAATGGAACCTCACCAAAGTTAGTCAATATGTACCATATTGAAAGTTACACACCATGAATCTGCAAAGGGCCATACATTTTGATGACTTCTAAAACATTGCCTTATGACTGCTGGTAAATGGGATATCAAGGGGATGTCCTGCATGTCAAGAGCTGGGTAAGTCCCTAAACCAAGTGAAAAGTGGGATTCCCTTCTGTATTACCTCTGCAGGAAATGAATTAACAATATCAGCATCTATGACATAAAGGCCACCCATACTAAGACTTAAAAGCCATTTTAAATTCTCTTATTCTATAATAACTATATAAGGAAACATCATGATAAATGGAGAAAAACATTGAAGTTGTCAAATACTTAATTTTGCTTTGATTAACTATCAACAGTCATGGAAGCAGCAGTCATGAAATCAAACAATATACTGTACTAGGAAAATGTGCTGCACAAAACCTCTTTAAAGTGTCTAAGTGCAAAGATGTCAGTTTGAGGACTAAGGTGCACCTGATCAAGCCATGTATTTTCAGTCGATTCATCTGCATGTGAAAGTAGGACAGTGAATAAGGAAGACCATAGAAGAATTGATGCATTTGAGTTATGGTGTTAGAAAATAATATTAAAAGTAACATGGACTGCTAGAAGAACAAACAAATTTGTGTTGGAAGAAGTACAACCAGAATGGTCCTTAGAAGCCAAGAGAGCAAGACTCCCACTCTCATACTTTGGGCATATTACTGGACATATGATTAGGAAGGACCAGTCCCTGGAGAAGGACATCATGCTAAGTAAAGTGGAGGATCAGCGAAAATGAGGAAGATCCCTAATGAGATGGACTGTCACAGTAACTGTAGCAATGAGCTCTAGCTTAACATCAATTGACAGGATGGTGCAGGACTGGGCAGTATTTCACTCTGTAGTGCATAAAGTTGCTATAAAGCAGAACCAACACAATGGCACCTACCAACAACAACATATAAGGAAACATGAGAAAGATGAGGTTTTCTGTTCCCATAAAGTTTCACAAGCACTGAAACCTTTTACAGAGTCACTATGAGGTGGAACTGATTCAACAGCACACCACCATCACCACCACTACCACATAAAGAAAAGATAGATTTGTATCTTAACTCAAAGCTTTCCACTGAAAAATCATCATGTGAAATATATTTTGATAACATTATTTATATAATAAATGTAATAAATACATTGGCTCAGGCACAGACATTGGGATACCATTAACCAAAGAAGATAAATCAACATCCTAAACACTAACACACTTAGCCCAGAACAGTTATTTTCACATACAGGCAAAGTACCAAGGTCAGCCATTAATTGTCAAAGTTATGAAAGAGTGCCTTACAAATTCATAAGTCAGAAGTTAGAGTCATAATTAATCATAAACATAACCTTTTGTTAACTTAAAAAAGATTGTTTTAAAATAAGTATGGATGGTGTCTGAGTCTCTGTTTAACATAAAGATGTCTAAAATTCATATCTGCTTAGAGGAAATTGAATGCAATTTAATTTGATGATGAGCATTGTTGCCGTTAAACAAGGCACAGTATTTGACTTAAAAAACATTACTATTGAAAGATAAAAAGCAAGTGACTAATTCATACATATGCTGGTAATACTTTTTACCTTCTGTGGACATTAGTTGCATTAAGTCTATGACTCTGATAATGTAATTTCTTAGAGCTAATAAATGTAATGTTCTTGACATAGTACCATCAAATATCTTGTTCCCAGAAATGCTTGGAATAGACTTCCACACCTAAAAGAGTATGACTTTAGGGCTAATATGCTGACACTAAATTTTTCATTTGTCCTTTCCCAAGGACAATCTGTTAAAAATTTGATACCTAAATTTTCATTCAAAAAATGAAATACTGAGTATGAAATTCTAGCATTTCTTTGCTGGAGTTCAATCATTCAAATCTTTCCTCTCTGTCTCTTTATTTGGGGTGCCTGGTTGATGCAAATCTTTAACATGCTCAACTGCTAAATGAAAAGTTGGAGATCTGAGTCC
>NW_006408538.1:6531756-6534051 GCF_000296735.1 Chrysochloris asiatica | reverse complement strand
CCTCGAAAACCCTATAAAGGTTCTCCATGAGTCAGAACTGACTCAAAGGTGCTTAAGGACAAGAGCAATGGTTTTATGAGAAGTTCTGGTGTGATGCTGTAGGATAAGCACTGGAGCACAGGGGCAGTTTGAACCTTAAGGCTGGTGGTTCAAACTCACTAAGTGGTCCTCGGAAAACCTACACGGGTCACTATGAGTCAAAACTGACTGGATGGTACTTAACAACAACAATGGTTTTTATGGAGTTAAATATCATCTCTTCAATCAGGTATTCAAGGACTTCCAAATTCAAACTTCAGTGTGTATAACCAGAATCAACTTCCCCACAGCAAGTCCCCTATGGATCCGAGTACAAAGCTTTCAGGTATGTGTTGTAGGTGGATGCAAGAATGACTACCTGTCTTAGTTGCCTGAAACTGATAGTTTTAGCCTCATGTCTGGGAAACCAAGAGCTAAGTCAACTGAAACAACTAACCACCTAGTATGATAATATGCATGGCTAGGGTGTAGTTGTCCTCACTAATGATATCAGGGAAACCATCTTTGCTCCAATGGTTCTATCTCGAATGATTAAGGTGGTCAAAAGAAGGGGTTGAAAATAGCAAAACACATAGTGCAAGTAAGGGAAATGTGTAAAGTTCGATTGTTAAAAGCATTATGTTGTTGTTGTTGTCAGTTGATGGTGAGTCTGTTCCAACTCACAGCAACACAACAAATCTCTACTCAGTCCTGTGCTATCCTCACAATCACTGTTATGTTTGAAACCACTGTTGCTACTACTATGGTAATCCATCTCACTGGGGGTCTTCTTCTTTTTTGATGACGCTTTACTTTACCAGTGGTAGAAAGATGAGGCTGTGTGCTCCCATGAAGATTTTTGTCCTCAGGACACCTGTACAGGGTAGCTATGAGTTGTAAATAACTCGATGGCACATAACAACAACAATAACTACTTTACCAAGCATGATGTCTTTTCCAGGGACTGGTCTCTCCTGATAATATGTCCAGAGTCTGTGAGAGATATATCACCATGCTTGATTCTAAGAGACTTTCTGGCTGTACTTCCTCCAAGACAGATTTGTTTGTTCTTAAGGTTGTTGTTGTTGTTGTTAGGTGCCATCGAGTCAGTGCTGACTCATAGTGACCTTATGCAAAGCAGAACGAAACATTACCCGTTCCTGGGCCAGCCTATGATTGCCATGCTTGAGCCCATTGATGATCCCACTTGACCAATCCAACTAATTTCGGGGGTGGGGGTGGAGGGGGTCTTCCTCTTTTTCTCTGATCATCCACCTTACCAAATATGAAATCCTTCTCCTGACTGGTCCCTCCTGACAATATATCCAAAGTATGATAGACCTCCAAGGAACACACTGGTTGCACTTCTTCCAACACAGATCTGTTGGTTCTATGGGCAGCCCATGGCACTTTCAATATTCTCCTCCACCACCATAACTCAAAAGCATGAATTCTTCTACAGTATTCCTTATACACTGCCCAGCTTTCACATGCATATGAGGTTAGAGAAAATACCATTGCTTGGGTCAGGCGCACCTTAGTCCTCAAGCTGACATCTTAGCTTTTCAACACTTTAAAAAGGTCTTATGCAACAGATTTGCCTAATGCAACAAGTCATTAAATTTCTTGATGGCTGCTTCCATGAGTGTTGATAGTTGATCCAAGAAGAATTAAGTCCTTGACAACTTCAATCTTTTCTCTGTTGATAAGAATGTTGCTTACTGGTCCAGTGGTGAGGATTTTTGTTTTCTTTACATTGAGATGCAATCCATACTAAAGGCTGTGCTCTTTGAGCTTCATCAGTAAATATGTTTTCTTAACGACTCCATGACACACCTCTACCATCAATCATGATGCTTTTTACTGGTTTGGTTGTGAGGATTTTTGTTGTCCTTTCATTGAGTTATAATCCATACTAAAGATAGTGTTCTTCGATCTTCACCATCAAATGCTTCAAGTCCTCTTCACTTTCAGAAAGCAAGATTGTGCTATCTGCATATCACAGGTTGTTAATGGGTTTTCCTCCAACCTTGACGCTGGGTTCTTCTTTAAATAGTTCATCTTCTCAGATCACTTACTCATCATACAGAATGAATAAATAATGTGAAAGGATACAACTTTGGGGCACACCTTTCCTAGTTTTAAACTACACATTATACCCTTGTTCTGTTCAAACAGCTACCTCTTGGTCTATGTAGAGATTCCTCATAAGCACAATTAAATGTTCTGAAATTCCCATCCCAGGACTCTGAAGAAGTTGGTTTTGTTGTTGTTGTT
>NW_006408538.1:6525387-6530498 GCF_000296735.1 Chrysochloris asiatica | reverse complement strand
CAGGTTATTAATGAGTCTTCCTCCAATCCTGATGCCACGTTTTTCTTCATATAACCCAGGTTCTTGACTCATAGTGACCCTATATTGGATTGACAAGGAGTTGCTGATGAGTTTGAACTATTGACCTTGAAGTACAAACTGGCCTTGTGGTCCAGTGCATTATTCTGCAGTGCCACACCAGAAGGTAGGCCTTGCAACAGTCATACACTCAAAAAAATTGTTACTGTTGTTAAGTGTCGTTGAGTTGGTTCTGACTTGCAGTTACCCTGTGTAAGATTCCAGAGACTTTAAATCTTCATAGGAGCAGAATGTCTAATCTTTCTCCCATAGAGCAGCTGGTAGGTTTGAGCCACTGACCTTGTTGTTCCCAGTCCAGTGCTTCTCATATAGATTCAACATACTTTAAAAAAAAAAATCATAAGCCACTGAAAATCCTATGAAACACAGTTCTCCACTGACACACATGAGGCCTCTACAGTTGACTCAATGGCAATGAGCTTTTTAATTAATTTGTTTCCTTTCATTTACATGGCAACCATCTGCTTATTCCTTATCATCCAGTCCCAGTAACCTCGCCTCACTGAGGCCATCCCGTTCTCTACCATATATAACTACCTCTTGATTTGCTGTCCCATGGTATTCTGTAAAGTCTGTGCTTATTTAGATTCTGATTTATCCTCTCATAGGCTGTTGTTACCTTATTAACCTATAGGCTTTTGAAGGACAGAAAAATATGGTTTTTTTTATTATTTCTAGAGCCACACTGATACCTACGATACTGATATTCAGCTTTAAGTATAACTGTTATATGATGGAGGACATAAATGATCACCTTCTCTGTACCAAGCACTGTGATACACATTTTAGTTACTCTTCTCAACACAATGGGCATTTATTTCCCTTTTGGTCAGACAGGAAATCAAGCCCATTGGGATTGTGAGTGGTTTGCCTGAACCCTCTTAAATAGTCAGTGATAGAAACAGAATCAAATTAAAAGTATCTGCTACCAAGCTTTTATACCTCAGCAGTCAATAGTTAACAGATTTTCAGAAAGACTTCAATGAGATTAAATAGTCATCAGGCTATTTTACTTCCATGGGACAGGATAGAGTAGTCTTAGAGATAACTGAGTTCTATGAATTTAGTGAGATCAGTAGAATCTTTGAGAATCTGGTATAAATGCAAATAGCTTGTGTAATACAATACATACCCAAGTGAGTATAAATGAAATAAATACAATTTATTTTCATTTTGTTGTGTAGCTCATGAAGGGTGAATATCAACTTCTTGAGCAGTGATGCCTGAGATGGAGGCAGAGACTATGACATGGAGAGATGGAGTAGTTGGGTACTTTAGACACAGAGAGGGAGAGGAGCTGTGTGCTGATGACTGGGGGGCAGGCATGTAGTGTATACCCTTTGGTTGGTTGATGATGCATGGAGGGGATTGTAACCATGGCAATGAAATGATATACTATCGTATGTAAAACTAATGTTCTCCCATGTAAACTATCACATAATTCACAATAAAACATTAAAAAATATATAGATATTTTAACATCTTGAAGCAGTTCACATCCCTCCTTTTTTTACATTATATGCAAAATCATATTTGTGGCTAATTTTCTTCTTTAATATCTCTCCCCACTCAAATCTAAATCCTTCCACTGTTGTTATGTGCCGTGGAGTCAGTTCCAACTCATAGCGACCCTGCACAGGGTTTCCGAGGCTATAAGTCTTTATGGGAGCAGAAAGCCTCATCTTTCTCCCGTGGAACAGCTGGTAGTTTCGAACTGCTAACCTTGCAGTTCGCAGCCCGATTCATAACCACTATGCTACCAGAGCTCCTAGATCCTTCCACTAGAGCAGAGAATTGTATCCTTCTGGTGTGACACTGTAGGATCAGCACTGGACTTCGAACCAGAAGGTCAGCATTTCAAACTCAACAGTTGCTCCTCAGAAACCCTATGCAGGGTCGCTATGAGTTGGAAGGAACGCCACAGCATTTAACAGCAATACAAACAACAAACCTAGCATGGTAACCAACAGGGATGGATTTGTGGGGGAAAGATGTGCAGGTATGATTGCAGATTGTCAAGCTAAGTTCCTGACTACTACAAGAAAGCAAATAGCACAATAAATTGACTCACATAGATTTTGGGTTTCTAAATGAACATAAAAGTTATGTTTATACTATATAGTAGTGTGTTAAGTGTGCAATAGCATTATGAAAAAATTGGAAATATTGTGAAAATTACCAAGACATGACACAAAGACATGGAGTGTGTTGTTGTTGTTAAGTGCTGTTGAGTCAGTTCCAACTCATATAACCCTGTACAGGATTTCTGAGGAGCAGTGAATAGGTATGAACTGCCTACCTGGAGGTTCAAACCCACCTTGTGGTCGAGTGTTTATCCTACAGCATCACACCAGGACTCCAGGGAGAGAGTCTATGCTCTTAGAAATAGGGCACTGAGAGACTTGCTCCATGCAGGGTTGCTGCAAACCTTCCATTTGTCAAATGTGCAATATCTACTAAGTGCAATAAAGCAAAGCACAATGAAACTAGGTATGTCTGGATTTGGCATAACAAACAGTGCATTTATCAAGACGCACTGGTCTAATCTAGTCATGGGGTTGACCAGATGATCTCAGCAGCACTGGTAGCCCTGTATTCAATCCTACCTTGTCTTGAACACCACCGTGTGCCAGAGACTGTGTAGCCACTCCTGGTCTACAATCTGTAATTTTGTACACTGCATTCCTATTACCTTTATGTAGATGAACAAGTCAAGGTTCACAGACACTGACTAACTTAGAAACAGCCTCCCAACTAGTAAAGAGTGGGGCAAGGACTCCAACAAAGTCCATCTGACTACGAAGACCATTCAGTGCCTGCTACAAATCCTCAAGAACCTGCTTGAAAAAGAGTTAGAAAAATGGTAGGGTTGCCTCATAAGAAAAAGAATGAAAACCCTGCTATTATAGTGTTTTCAATTTACCAGAGACATTTTTCTAGTAGATTAGGTGTTGGAGGGTGATTTTTCTCCTGACAGTTAATGATTGCAAGTGGAAAAGCTCAGGCAGTGAGGAGGAGGTAGAAGAGAAGCATGTGACATCCAAGGCCTGTCATTCTGAAATGATAACACAATTAATTGCTGCTCTTTACCCAAGTTATTATTTGAGGTGTTGTTTTTTTTGTTTTTTGTTTTTAATTTTTAATTTTTGTTTCATTTTCTAAAAGTCTTGCTAGTTACTAAAGTTTCATTTATTCCAATGATCCAAGGTTAAATGGCCCATGGAGATAATCTAAAGGAAATAAAATTTGAGGCATGACCCATAATACAGACATTTGAGATCCAAATGGGAGGGAAAAAAAAATATGTTTTACAGTAAGGTGAGCTGCTGAAAACAAGTCAAAAAGTTTATAGCAACAAAATTTTTAGCAAAATGATTAGTCTACTTACATAAATGTTTGTTGCTAAGCAACCACATCAATGGAATATTTCCGTTATGATTTGAAGTTCTTGCGCTCCCCTGAGCAGTGACAAAAATAGATATTCATTCCATGGCTAATGAAATCATCTTCTCATAAAATATGGAAACCTGAGACTAATTTTCTGAAACAATGTGTCCTAAAAACATGGTAACATATTAATATTAAAACATAGAATGTGGGCCTGGTAACCATAATTTGTTATTTTCTATTGCCATAGACATTTTTCCACCAAAAATGAGTTTTGTGTAATCTACTATGTTTCTTTAAGATTCAGTGAACTAATTGGCTATATATTTCTTTTTGAAAATCATTGTTAGAGTCTTTAAGCAGGTAAGTGATGAGGCAGTTTTACAAGCCCCAGAGCTTCCTATTTCTCTTTAAAGTACACATTTCTCATTTTTAGCTTTTAAAAAAGATTCACTATTTTTTAACAAAATAAGAATGAATCAGAATGCCTTACTATTAATTACCTGTTATAAACTGTGGAATCATTTTCATGTTTGAATGTATGTTTTTCCTTCTATGCCTCGTCCAGTTAGAACCTGCTCATCATTAAAAAGGATAAAAGCTGGGCTTAGAATGCCATTTAAAGTACATCTCAATTTTCCTGGTCAGACTATATCTGTAACAATTCCTAGAAAATGGTTCTTGGTTCTCTCCTTAAAAAATGTCACTAAAAAAATTGATAAACTACCATCTTTCTATTACCAATTTCAGAACCTTATGTTCTACTTAAGTTTATAAATGTGAAAATAATGATTTCTCTATCTTCACTTGGGGTGCCCCAGAAGTAGACCCAGGAATAATAATACTAGGGCAGAAAATCAATTTGGGAGGTGATTCTCTGGGGCACAAGTAAGAGTGCGGAGGAGAGAGCTCTAAGGAATGGAGCCAGAAAAGGAGCACTACAAAGTTAGTACTTTGGGCAACTTGAACTTGTTTCTGCTGGCAAGTGCTGGGGACCAGGCTACAACACAGGCCTCAGACTTCTTCCACATGAGAATCCAGGCAGCTGGGCTGTTTCTGGAAAGAACAAAACCTGTACTTCCAAAAATCGCTCCAGGGAAAGTAAAAACTCAGCCAAAGATACATGCGTGATACTACTGACTCTTAGGTCACATTTATCAGCTCCTGGGGAATATTGATCAGTCAAAGGAGCTCTAGTAGCATGGTGGTTACAAGGCAGGCTGCCAACCTCAAGGTCAGCAGTTCTACAGGATTGAAAAAAAGAGGCTTTCTGCTCCTGTAAAGATTCACAGCCTCGGAAACCCTAAGCAGGTTCAGCAGCAACTCCAGGGCACACCACCACCAATAATAACAGCAGGACCACCCAGTGAAGGATAAATACTTTCACTTCCTTACCATTCAGACAGCGCAAGCCACAATGACCTGTTTGATAAATCACCTTTCACTGGCTTCCTTCTATTCCTTTCCTCACTTCCTCTTCTGGAATCACCTCCCAAAAAAAGCAGTTGCATTCCGATAGGCAATGCAAACCATAAGGTCAGTGATTTTAGCCCACAAGTCACTCTTCAGAAGAAAGATACAGCTTTCTGCTCCCACAAAGATTTAAAGCCTCGAAAACCCTATAAAGGTTCTCCATGAGTCAGAAC
>NW_006408538.1:6512683-6521203 GCF_000296735.1 Chrysochloris asiatica | reverse complement strand
AGGTATTATCTGCAAGTGTGGGTGTTCTTATGCATATGCCCTCTCTTATTGGCTGGACACTACACTCTCCACTCTAGTCCTCTGTGGCTATGTCACTGACTCTGGGCCCAAGAGTCCCCAGGTCTTGCCACACTGCTGGCCAACCAGGTCTTCACTATAGCTGTTTTTAATCTTCATATTGAGTTGTGCCCTATCAGCACAAGAAGGTACCAAAAGCTTTCTTCTATCCATCATAAAAGTCAGCTTTGATAAGTCAGCTCTTCCTCAATTGTATTCTGAGTGTGTGTTTTCACCTTGAGAAGTTCATCTTCTGGCACTCTACCAGACCATATTCCTAAGGTTGCTATTCCTAAGGTTTCAGGATCCAATCTCTCATAAGTAAAATGCCTATTCCTTCTTCCTAGTCTGTTCTTGGAACCAAAGCACCACTTAAACTTGTCCACCATGGGTGATCCTGGTGCTTTTGAAACATCAGTGGTATAACTTTTAACAGCACAGCAACACACAAGCCACGACAACATGACAAACTGACAGATATGTGGGGTATGAGTGATACAAACAATACGGTACTTAATTCATCATCAAAATCAGAATCTTAGTACTTCATTTATTTCTCCCAAAATTTGCACTACTTTTATATAACTCTCACTCCCAACAACCCTCAACATCCCTATGTTTTTTGAGCTCCAACAATGTCTCCCTTTGTTCTCCTTCCTTATGAAATACAGTCTCTACCATTCCATTAACACCTGCCAAATGTGATCCATTCTCCAAGGACACTTTGAATGCTGTCACCTGATTTCCTGCCTCCACAACAAGATTTGGTTTCCTTGTCATTTAAGCCCTCATCCCACTTTGTTACTTTTTAATGTCAAGTAGAGGAATCTCATTATTTTAAACATATGCAAAACTTTGCAATTACGTTTCTATGCTGTATCACCTATTCATCATAAACTCTGGAGGCCCCTGTTCCAAGTAGGTATTATTACCCTCATCTGACAGCTGAGAAGGGTGAGAGTGAGGGAGAATGAGATCAGATATCTGACCTTAAAGTCTGTGAGTGGTTGACTGGAACGCAAACAAATCTTCTGATTTGAAGTCTAGCATCTAGTATGTTACCCCTTATTCATAACCATGCATTTACTTAACTACCTCTACTAAACTCAAATTATTTGAGATGAGACAACATATTAACCAGTATTACACCTTAGTGATCGTACTTAAGCAGAAATTCTAATTTTGAAATAAAATCAAACAATGCAAAACACTGCCATCAAGTCAATTTCAGCTCATAGCAAACCTACACAGGGTTTTCAGCATTATAAATCTTTAAGGGAGCTGACAGCCTCATCTTTCTTCCATGGAGTGGCTGTTGAGTTTGAATCACCAACCTAATAGTTAGTTGTTGTTGTTGTTAACAGCCGTCAAGTCGGTTCCGACCCATAGTGACCCTATATAGGGTTTCTGAGGAGTGACTGGTGAGCTTGAACCACCAACTCTGTAGTTCAAATAGCTTTGCAGTTTGGTGCATTAACCCACAGCGCCACACCAGGACTTTTTAGTCCAGTGTTTATCCTACAGTGCCACTAGGGTTTAGGCAAACCTTATTTAGTACTCATTGCTCTTGGAACTTCGGGTGTGGTGCTATAGAATGAACAATATACTGTGAACCAGAAAGTTGGCAGATCTAACTCACCGGCAGCCTCAAAAACTGTATACAGGTTTGCTATGAGTCAGAAGCAAAACTCAGCAACACTTAACAACAAATTGCTACTAATGTGGAGCTGTAGGATCTGCACCAGATTGCAAACAATAAGGTTAGCTGTTCAAACCCACCAGGTTCTCCTCGTAAATCCTATACAGGATTGCTATATGTCAGAACCAACTCCACAGCACTTAACAACAACAACAACATCGCTACAAAGCTTGGGAAAGTAGAGAGTCGGTGAAAAAGAGAAAAAACGTCAGATGAGGTCCATTGGCAAAGTGGCTGCAACAATGTGCTCAAACAGAACAGCGATTGTCAGGATGGCACAAGACTGGGCAGTGCTCCATTTGTTCTGCGGGACATGGCATTGTTATGAGACAGAACCAACTCTTTGGCACATAACAACATCAGAAATTGCAGCATGTATACATTTGTCAACATTGTCCTCATTTGAACTTCTTGCAATTACAAACCACATTTATTTTTTTATTAGTCCTCCAGGCCAAGGATATACAGCTTTAAAACCTGTGATTTTAAATTCACAAATATCAAGGTAATGTATCCTCTCTTACAGTTCTGCAGTTCTGGTGTGGCGCTGTGGGTTGATGCACTAGACTGAAAAGTCGATTTGAACTGCAAGGTTGATAGTTCAAGCTCACTAGTGGCTCCTTAGAAACCCTCTACAGGGTAGCTATGAGTTGGAACTGACTAGATAGCACTTAATAACAACAACAGTGGTGATGCAGGATAATGTGCTGGACCACAAGGTCAGTTTGAGCTGCAAAGTTTCCATCCATTCCTTGGAAACCCTATACAGGGTCTCTATGAGTCAGAACTGGCTCAATGGCACCTAACAACAACAAAATTATCATTTAATGCCTTGTTACCCAAATTGTGATCATCAACAATAGAATAATCAGGTGCTTTGTTAAAAAGACAGATTCCTATATCCCAACTCAGGTTAACTGATTCTGAAAGTAAAGGGGTGGGGCCTAGGAAATGACAAATGCTTATATTTTGGTCCTAGGACACCAGTGGGTTCCCAGCTCTTTCTCAAGGAGACTCTTTTGAAGTGAGAGCTTTTCTCCTTTTATCTCAAGCTTGTCTTCTGAAGTCCAATAACATTTTTACTCTTTGCCTTAAGAACAGAAATTTCTTCTTGTTGAGAATGCTCTTTCTTGAATTTTCTTATGATCCTAATTACTAAAAATTAAACTGAAATTCAAGACTAAAGTTTACCTCCTAAATATGACATTTAAACCCTTCTTAAATATAAAGATACTATCTTCTATTGGAAATCTCCTTTCCTGCCCCTCACTTAATAAATTCTGACTACAGTCTCTACCAGGCTTAGGACACCCACTTCTTTCCCTTCCACTATTCCAGTTCTGTAGTCCTGGTGTGGCGCTGTGGATTACTGCACCAGACTGCAAAACTGTTTGAACTGCAAGGTCGGTGGTTCAAGCTCACCAGCTGCTCCTTGGAAGCTCTATACAGGGTCGCTATGGGTTGGAATTGACTCAACGGCACTTAACAACAACAACATTCCAGTTCTACTCATTTCTGAATGTCCCGTCCAAATCTAGCTCCTCTGAGATCACCTCTCCCTCCTCTGATTCATGACCAATTTCATTGTTGTTGTTCCTATTGATTTGGTTGAGCTACCTCTAGTGAGCACTTACTATATGCCAGGTTTTCTACTAAGCACACTATCTCTCAGTCCTCTCAAGAATCTTCCGAGGTACATTATATTATAATCTCCCTTCTAAAGTATTACAACGGAAGCCCAAAGAGCCACTCTGCCAGACACTATTTCTGGTGATTTCTCCAAGATAATGCTACAAAGTTCAGTCTCTCTGATGCTAAAGTTCAGCCTTTCACAGCTGCACTGTTTGCTCCCTCTTCTCTGGCTTCAGTACAGCATCTCTGCCAAGACAGGCATCTGTCACCATGCCTATTGATCCTGCCAGTCCCTGGTTTGCCCAGATCAGCAATTAAGCACACTGAAACACTCTTATCAAGAATGACAAAATCTAAAGGAAATCAATTTCTCAAACTGCCTTACTATTTTGTTTTTAACTTAATATAGAGACAGGAAGGTCCATGGCTTATTTTACTCCAAATGAAAGTGTCCCCCTCTACCAACAACAAAGTGCTCTAATATAAAAGATATCAAATAAGTGCTGATCGGTTAAGCAATAACAACAATGATGACTTAATACTAATAATAGTAACCATACACAGGGTCGCCTATAAGTCAGAAACGACTCAATGGCACTTAACAACAACAACAATAGATAACCAACATATACACAATGATCATTATAGATCAGTCATCATGGCTAGCATATTTGTGCTTTATCAAAATTAATACATTTAAGTGATAAAAAGTGGGTATGGTCATCATCAGTCCAATTTTTCAGATTAGGAAACTAGGTTCAGAGAAGTTAAATAATTTGCCCAAGACCACTTAGCTAGCTGTCATTTAAAAGCTAAATAGACCTGAACATTTTTGTGCTTTATTGCCAGACAAAAACTCATTGTTTGTCTGCTCCACTTGGGATATTTCCTTGTTAGAAATGAATGTTGAACTATAATCAGAAATCACTTTAAAAATTACAATAGTGGGAAAAAGAGCTCATACAGCTTCATCAACGAAAATTATATCATACTTTTTATCATGTGAGTATTGCAAGACTGGAAAACAGACTCGCTTGTCACATCAATAAAT
Source organism: Chrysochloris asiatica (assembly GCF_000296735.1). Taxonomy (NCBI): domain Eukaryota; kingdom Metazoa; phylum Chordata; class Mammalia; order Afrosoricida; family Chrysochloridae; genus Chrysochloris; species Chrysochloris asiatica. The sequence continues at coordinate 6,516,764 of NW_006408538.1, read as the reverse complement.
GCAAATGGTCTTGGTGTGGCGCAAAAGGATAAACACAGGTTGGTGGCTCCTACCAGCCACTCCTTGGAAACCCTATATAGGGACGTTATGAGTCAGAAATGACTCGCCAGCACCCCACTATTGCTGCCAGCAGTGTGTATAATTTGAGAGAAATTTTACGTTTAGGCTATTTATCCAGATATCTGAAGATCTATGGAGTCCTGCACTTAACGACAAGAAGTTGTGAACATGGTCTGGTCCCTAAATTGTTTGCTGTTGATTTAGTTCTGTTGAATTGTTCCGACTCATAGCTGCCCTGCATTGGGTTTCTGAGGAGCGGCTGGTGAATTTGAACTGCCGACCTTGTGTTTCAAACCAACCTTGCAGTCCAGCACATTAACTCACAGTGCCACACCAGGACTCCATATATCTGCAGCTATCTTGATAAACAACATAAATATCAAGTTCCTCTCAAATTATACACATTGTTTGTGGTGATAGTGGTGCACTGTTGAGTCATTTCTGACTCAAAGCGATCCTGTATAGGGTTTCCAAGGAGTGGCTTATGGATTTGAACCACCAACCTGTGCCTATCCTACAGTGTCACATCAGAACTCCATATAAATATGCATATTTATATGTATATATATTTTATTTTCAAATAAGGTAAACTTTCCACTAGTTTGAACTTAACTTTAGTATTTGTATTATAGTAGAGGAAGAGGACTAAGTATGATATTGGAAAAACTTTAAAAGAAGGTACTGATTGTTCTTGACATTCCTTTGCAGAACCTCTGTTCCCAATTTCATTCACTGCTGATACCTTCTGCTTTCAGAAGCAGGAGACAGAGCCCACCCTTAGCATTGAACATGAGTGATGGGGACGAGAATGCCTTTGGAATTTTCTTAGTGTGTAAAATTTCTGAGATATACCTCCACAAAGATAAGAAAGGAAGCTATAGCTAGGCCATATCCATCATGCCCTTAAATTCCCTCTTAGAAGATGGTGGCATCCTTCTCATCTAGAAATTTAACATAAATATTTCCAGTTCTTTAGGGAACCTATAAGGAAATAAGTCAACCTTGTAAATGACATTTAACATTTTTCCAGTATTCGAAAGACCACACACACAGTGATCTCTCCATTCATCCTGTTGATAAAGCTTTTTATTAGTGGGTACATGAGGAAAGTTGTTTTGTGTGACTGATTAAAACTATATTTCCCCTGGCTAAGGAACTATATAGGTTGTCTCCTGGTGGAGGAAGTGATTGCATTCATTAATCTACTCATTTCAGGTAGAAGCTTCAAATGGGACGTCCTAATTTTAATACACTATATAAATTTGCTCCCCTCTCTAAGCCTTATGCCTTAAATGTAGCTGTTACTCTTTCAACCCATTTTGCTTATTCTCTGTGCATTGTCTGCCACCACTCCTTCTGAACAATCCTTCTATTGCTTGTCAAAGAAGCAGCCTGACAGAGAACCCCCAAATAGGTTCTTTACCTGACTCACCTACTTATACTCATTTCTTAACCTTTATTTTGAATGAAATAATACTACTCCCATAGCATCTCTCTTAATTTCTCTTTTTACTTAACACTAGGTACTTCTGCAAGTATATTTATCTTTAATGAAAATTAAGCTTCAATAGTCTTTGTTGTTGGTTTGTTAGAGTTGTTTCTGACTCATAGTGACCCTATACAGGGTTTCTGAGAAGAGTCTCATGAGTTTGAACCACCAACCTTGCAGTTAGCAGTCCAGTGCTTATCCTACAGTGTCACACCAGGATTCCAAAAAGTTGGAATAAACATAGTGAAATTCAATTGTGTTTAAAATTTTTCATGAAACATGTCTTTAAAGACCCTCTCAAAATGTCTTTGTTGTTGTTAAGTGCCATCGATCAAATTGATTCCCACTCACAGTGATTTGGTATAGGCTTTCCAAAGGGCAGTTGGTGAGCTTGAGCCAGCAACCTTGTGGTTCAAACCAATCTTACAGTCCAGCGCATTAACCTGCAGCGCCACACCAGGACTCAAAAAAGTTTTTAGAGACATTTTATATGAAAGATATTAAAATGTGAATTTCACTATGTTTATTCCAATTTCTTTCTTTTTATTTTTCACTAAAACCCATGGTTCAAGTATTATTTTGGAAATTAACTGTGTTGAGTCATCAGGTAGTTTCTCAAGACTCCTCCAGAGAATGAGTATACATAAAGTCAGAAAAGGAAGTGAAAGCATTCTTCTTATACTACTAGAGGAAGATAATTATTACAAGGTTCCTTTCTGGATTATGTTTACAGATCGAAGAAATGTTCTCATACAGTTGGAGGACTTTCAGGTATTGTTCTGATTGTAAAATGGTGCAACCACTGTGGAAAACTGTTTGGTACTTCCTTAAAAAGTTGGAAATACTTTGACCCAGCAATTCCTGTACATATCCTGGTGTGGTACTGTAGCATAAGCACTGGGCCTCTAATTGCAAAGTTAACACTTCAAACCTACCAGCTGCTCTTCAGAAACCTGATACAGGGTCACTATGAGTCAGATCTGACTCAACAGAATTTAGCAACATCAACAACACAATCCAAGAATCGCTCTACTTAGTATATATCTTGGAAAAATAAGAGCCATGACATGAATCGATACACACACACTCATGTTCACTGTAGCACTAGTCACAATAACAACAACAACAACAAAAGAAACAACCTAAATGACTATCAACATAAAAATGGATAAACAAACTACAGTACATAAACACAATGGTTATTGCTGTTGTTGTTAGGTGCCATCAAGCCTTTACCATAGTGACTCTGTACACCTTATGCACAACAGAACAAAACACTGCCAGTCCTGTGCCAACCTGTCAGTCGTTGCTACGCTTGAGTCCATTGTTGATGCAACTGTGCCGATCCACCTCATTGGGGGTCTTCCTCTATCTCTGACCCCCACTTTACCAAACATGATATCCTTCTCCAGGAACAGGTCCCTCCTTTTTCTTACCACAGCAGTTTTCAACTTTTTAAAAATTTCTTCTTAATTGGTTCCTGCGGTTGTCCTGTGTCTATCAAGAAAATTTATCAAGATTTAAAAAAAAATTTTTTTTTTTAAATATCTCCATAACCTTCTGAGCTAAACGCTTTGGTATGAATCTAACTGGCCCAACAAATCCCCTGTTTTAACTGGATATTGTATTTGAACTCTCCCTAACCAGATTATGTCAAGTGTATCACGGAGAGAACTTGCCTGCAGCCATCCACTAATTACAGAGTAATGTGTAAACACATTTGCTGTGGAATAATCCCTCAAATATACGAGAAATGGAGAAAATATTGAAGTTGTCAATGACTTCATTTTGCTCTGATCAAATATCAACACCCATGGAAACAGCAGAAATCAAAAGATGATTGCATCAGACAAATCTGCAGCACAATACATCTTTAAAGTGTTCAGGGACAAAGATTTGAGTTTGAGGACTAAGGTGTGCCTGACCTAAGCCATGGTATATTCAATAACCTCATATGCATGTGAACACTGCATAATAGATAGAGAAGTCCATAGAAGAATTGATGCATTTGAGTTACTACAGTGTTGGAGGAGAATATTAAAATTACCATGTACCATCAAAGGAACAAATCAATCTGTGTTGGAAGAAGTACAGTCAGAATGCTTCTAGAAGCCAGGATGGCCAGACTTCGTCTCTCATATTTCAGACATATTATCAGAAGGGACCAGCCCCTGGAGAAACATACCATGCTTAGTAAAGTGAAGGGACAGCAAAAAGGAGGAAGACCCCTAATGAGATGAATTGGCAAAGCCGTAGCAACAATGTGATCGAGTGTACTAATGATTGTGAGGCTGGCGCGGGACGGGGCAGTGTTTTGTTGTTGTGGATAATGTCACTATCTCAACGGCACCTAATATCAACAATGACAATGTATAAACTGGAAGTATCAACAATGACAATGCATGAACCGAAACTCTAACGTCACTATGTGTCGGTACTGACTCAACGGCACCTAGTATCCACAATGACAATGTAAGAACCGGAAGTATCAACAATGACAATGTATGAACCGGAACTCTAACATCACTATGC
>NW_006408538.1:6511741-6512583 GCF_000296735.1 Chrysochloris asiatica | reverse complement strand
CCACAAGTCACTCTTCAGAAGAAAGATACAGCTTTCTGCTCCCACAAAGATTTAAAGCCTCGAAAACCCTATAAAGGTTCTCCATGAGTCAGAACCAACTCAACGGCATTTAACATCAACAACAATGACATTCACATCTGTGTCTCAGTGTCCCTTTCTAAGGCATCTCAGCCTAAGATAGAAAATTTCTTTAATTTGTGGCCAGGATTTTTGCAACATAACAATCATTTTACAGTAAAGACACATACTTAATAAGAAGCAAGATTGATTTCCATTATCAGCTAAGAAGCCAAATTCGTTTTCTTTTATCTTTCTCAAAATGCCCTACACAAATTAATCATTTTGGTATTCAGTTGTATTCATTCTGTTGAACATACGGTCACTGAGTCAGAACTGACTCAATAGCACCTAACAACAATAACATGCTGAATGCCCAAATTTGATAATTTGACAATAGCATATTAAAGTATTCCTTTTCTTTCTTTTTTACTTTGACCTATCTGAAAAGATCACTCTGTTGACTCAAATATTATCAATGGTACAGCAATTCTCTCATTTGGGCTTCCTCAGGAGAGATATATACCAAGTTTCAAGACCTGATTCTCTCTTACTCTAATGCCAAACTACATGCTGCTACCAAATTAATGTATTGTGCATACTGTAATACTACTCCCAAGTGTGGCACTGTGAGATAACGCACAGGACCCCAAGGTCAGGAAGGTCAGCAGTTCATATTCACCAGCTACTCCTCTGAAACCCTATACAGGGCCACTATGAGTCAGAACTGACTCAAAGGTGCTTAAGGACAAGAGCAATGGTTTTATGAGAAGTTCTGGTGTGAT
>NW_006408538.1:6499455-6508915 GCF_000296735.1 Chrysochloris asiatica | reverse complement strand
GTATGAACCGGAACTCTAACATCACTATGCATCGGTACTGACTCAACGGCACTTAGTATCAACAATGACAATGTAAGAACCGGAAGTATCAACAATGACAATGTATGAACCAGAACTCTAACGGTGGTAGTGGTGGTTGTGTGCCTTGTAGTCGATTCCAAGTCATAGCCCAAAGCTGTAACTCTCTGTGGGAGCAGAAGGCCTCATCTTTCTCCAGAAACCTTAGCAGTGATAGTATTTATCACTTATACATGCAGTCCCGGGGCTACAAACAAGATTTGCTCTTAACGGGTCTTTAAGAATTTATAGGTAAGAGGGAAAAGGTGCATTTGGCTTTTATTTAGCCTTTCTTTAAGTAAGAAAAGGTTCAAAAGCTTTTTCAGTGATTTACAATTTATTGGTGAAGGCAATTGTAACAAAGGATTTTTTTTTTTTTTTTCAAATAGCGTTGGTTCAGTTGCTTTAAATTACAAGTTGCCTGTAAGTCAGACATTTGTGACTGGGAACTGTCTATAGATGAAAAGGCTTTAAAAAGTTTGTGGAAAATAGAATTAAAAAATGAAATGTTCTCATAAACTTGTACTGCATGTATATGGGTGTTGTTGCTAAGTGCCATCCAGTCCGTTCTAACTCATAGTGACCTGGTATAGGATTTCCAAGGAACGGCTGGTGAGTTTGAACTTCTGAACTTGTGGTTCAAGCTGACCTTGTGGTCCAGTGCTTATCATGCAATGCTACACCAGGACTCCATATGTGTATGTGTATATATATGCACATATATAACTAAGTTTTGAAGATTTAGCCAGAGTTTGTTACTATATAGGGAAAACAAAAAGTTTAGTTGAAACTCAGGAGGTCATTTTAAAGCACAACTCAACATTTCCCATGCCAATACTGATTTGGGATTGGAGCAATCACAATCAAAAGACAGGCTTTCCCTCCTCTCATATCCCTCCCTTTAGTTGGCCCTTTGATTAGCTCTCAAATACCAACTGCTAGAGTCACTAAAATGCTTGCTTACTCTGATTGTCCATTAGAATCATTTGGAGAACATTAACAGAGTTTACATACCCCAGGCCAATTAAATGAAAATCTCTGAGGGTGCAAAATGTGCTCGGGTATTTTTAAAACATCCCCAGGCAAGTTGACTAGGCAGTCAGAATTAAAACCATTGTATTAGTCAAAGGATACACCTGTTTGAAGCTCTCCCATTAGAACACTGATTGAAAATTTGGTCATTTGATTCTTTGAAACTGAAAATTCAAAGAAAGACATTCTTAAGAGACAAAATCCTCTGTACTCAGGAGGAAGAATGGAAATGTTATTGGACTGCTTAGAATAAACCTGAGTCAAAACAAGAAAGGACTTCAAGTCAAAAAAGCCATCTTAAGTGAAAGGTAATCTGTGTCTTATGGGAACAATTTAAGCATTTTCTTGTAAAAAGTCTTTATATTAATTAAATTATTTAAAGTAAATCAGACACTCTTGAATATTGCCAAATGGGAAAGCCTGACAAAAGTTGGAAAACCAACATCTGAATCAGCAAGTGTCTGAAGTGATCTTTCATATAAGTGACCTTGATTATTCTTTTTAGAAAATGTACATTATAGTTGTTGTCTGAGTTAATAGTTGAAGATATCAGAGGAACGAATTCCTTACCCAAAATCACACAAATATTTATGTAGGTTTTTGTACCTCTGTAGAAGGTCCACTGTTCCATACTACATTTATCTTACAGACACTTTTAACTATAAAAGCCAGAGGAAGTGCTAATATAGAATGTATTCAAAACTTCACTCTCACAAGAAAGAACTAACTGGACATTGGAAACTGCAGGATGCCTGAGCCAAACTAGCTATATTCAACTAGACTTCATGAAAGAGAGGAATAGAACACTGTATGGGTCAAGGCATCAGCTAGAGAGTTTAGAAGCACAGATTTTTAAAAATCCGGAAAAAAAAGAGAGAGGGAGAGAGAGAGAAAGACTCAGACATCATTGTTGGATTATGCACAAAGAGAAAGAACAACTCTTGCAGAAAGATTGAAAATAAAGCTTGACTATATGTAAACCCTGGTATGACACTGTAGGATAAATACTAGACTACTCATTACAAGGTTGGGGGTTCAAACTGCAAACCTCTCCTTAGCAATCCTTATGTGCTGCTGTAAATACCAGCAGGGTCACCAGAGGTGGACAGGTTTTAGCAGAGCTTCTACACTAAGAGAAACTAAGAAGGAGGGAGTCCTGGTATGGCGCAATAGGATAAGCACTGGACTGCAAACCAAAAGGTCAGTGGTTCAAACCCACCAATCACTTCTTGGAAACCCTATACAGGTTTGCTATGAATCGGAACCAACTCAATGGTGCTTAACAACAACAAGAAGGAGAAATGGACCACTTGTGAATGGTTAGCCACTGAAAACCTTATGAGCAGCAGCGAAACATTATCTGATACAGTGCCTCCAACGGGATGCTCTCAAATTACGACTGGGAAAGAAATGCCTCCTCAAAGTAAAGTTCACCTCAATGACAAGGATGGAGCAAAACTTTGGGGATCTTTGTTTGCTGTTGGGGCACAACCCACATGAAAAGGAACAGTTCCAAACATTCATTAATCATCAGAGTGTGGAAAGTATGAAGTATGAATCTAGGAAAAATTAGAAGTCATCAAAAGTGAAATGAATGCACAAAGATGAATATTCTAGGTATTAGTGAGCTGAAATGGACAGGAAATGGTCACTCTGAATCAAACAATTATATGGTTTACTATGCTGGGGATGATGTTTTTGCAAAAAATAGGTGAGGAGTAATGGGAAAATAACTACAAAATGAAGGTAAATAGAGAACAGTAGTAGAAATCTATTCTAACAGTACCATGGAGTCCTTGTGTGGTGCTGTGGCTTAATGTGCTGGACTGCAAAGTCGGTTTGAACCACAAAGTCGAGGATTCAAGCTTACCAGCTGCTCCTTGGAAACCCTATACTGGGTCACTATGGGTCAGAACTAACTCGATGGTACTTGAAAACAATCTTTAAGATTCACTAACAATTAACTAAAGTAATAAATATTTATTATATGAATTAATGAAGTCCTGGATTGTTGTAGGCCACAAGATCGGTTTGAACCACAAGATTGGCATTCAAACTCACCAACCACTCCTCGGAAATCCTATCTAGTGTCCTCTCTAAGACACTTAGCAACAACATTCAGCTTAATATGTCATCACTGTGCTAGGCACAGAAAATATAATGTTTGACAAAAACTTACATGGGCCCTGCTCTCATGAAAATTGTAGCCTCCTGAGACTGACCTAAAAGAAGCATACAAATACATAATTGCAAGTTGTGACAAATATTTTGAAGAAAGTACACTGAAAGCTATAATAAGGAGACTCTGACCTAGAATAGGGCTTCACTGAAGCAGAGTTAACTAGTATAGTGTATGTGTGTGTTTGTGTGTGTGTGTTTGAGACAGAGAGAGGTAGGATCCCCCCAGGCTGAACAGATATGGAGGGAACTATATATGAAGAGATTAAGAAGCGGGAAAGCTACAATCCGTGCAAGAAACGGAGGTGACAACAATGGCAGGAAAATGGAAAGCCTTTGGGGGATGGGCAGGAGCCAGATCCCGCAAGCCCTAGTTGTTGTTGGTATATGACATGGAGTTGCTTCTGACTCACAGCTAGCCCGTACATGGTTTCCGAGGCTGTAAATCTTTACGGAGCAGAAAAGCCTCATCTTTCTCCCCGCGGAAGAGCTGGTAGTTTCAAACTGCTGACGTTGAGGTTAGCAGCCCAATTCGTAACCACTACGCTACCAGAGCTCCTTGTAGGTCATGGGAAATATTGAGTCCATCCTGGTGTGACTCTGTAGGATCAGCATTGGGCTGTGAACCACAAGGTCAGCAGTTCAAACTCACCAGCTGCTTCTCAGAAATCCTATATGGGGGTCACTATAAGTCAGAACAAATTCAATGGCACTTAACAACAAAAGCAATGACTACTGAGAGTGATTGTAGCAGGAAAGTCACATCATCAGATTTACATTTTGAAAGTTCACTTAGGCTACAATTTGGTTATCATAGAGAGAAACAAGTTCATAGTAAACTTCTCTTTCCACTGGTAGGTCCTAGTTCAATTTCAGGCCAATGCACATCAACCACAGCCAGCAACCATTTATAGTGGAGACTTGCTTGTTGCCATGATGATAAACAAGTTACAGAGGAGTTTCCAGACCAAGACAGATTAGGCAGAAAGGCTTGGAGAGCTACTTCTGAAATTCAGCCAATGAAATCCCAGTGTACTACAATTCCATCCGCAACTGATCATGAACAAGAACAAGGGAACATTTCATTTCCTGTTCATTTTCATGGTTGATCTGAAAGCTTGCTTGATTTCAGTTCAACTTTTTTCAGTTAATTTTTTTCTTCTGTCCTTCTTTCTTCCTCCTTCCCTCCCTTCTTCTCTTTCCTTCTTTCTTTCTTTTTGCAATAGAATATTTTACGGATGGCACTGAATATTTCCTGCTACATTGTATCACAAGCAGCAATATGTCAGGGGCAACATTTTTTGTGATGCTGGGATTGTTCTGTGGGTGTAAATTGGGTAAATATTAGGGTGAAAGTGGGTCCAATTATGAAATTCCTCTTTCACCTTTTTCTTAATGGTTTTAGCACCTACTGATGATGGTTGTCTCATTGTACTAAACATCTATTTAGAGTAAAGGGAATCGACAGGGCAAAGATGTTTATCAAATGTGAGAGAGTCTCACATGATTTCCTCATGGAAATCATATCCAAAGACCTCACACCAGTTTGGACTCCCATCTCCCAAGGTGCTTCTCCAGCTGTTCTGAGGACATTTGCTCAATGGCTCTTTTAACTCTTCTGGTTCTAAATGCAACACCAACCAAAGTCCTATCTTCTGTCCTTGTCTGTTCTCTCTTCCTGTACAATCTCTTTTTGAACAGTTACATCCACTCTTTGCAAAGTCCTCACATCTCTAAGCTAATACCTCAGCCAACCAGCAGTGTAGCCTCATTCTGAGGACAGTGTGGAGTCACCAGCCATTCCTCATTCTGCTATAAATCACACTTGTCTCTTTTAATCTCCAACTCCCTCTCTACCAAGGACATAGTGCTAATCTCTGTCATCTTTGACTCCTCCTCCTCCTCCCTCCCTATCTGCATCAATAAATTAACAGCTCTGTGCCATCTTCCTCTACTCTCATTTTTCTCTTTCCAAACTGCTGCCACCCCTCTACTATAGGCATTATCTGTCGACTAGATTATCGCAAATAACTTCTTAATGGCTCTCCCCTTAAGAAATCCACCCTGAACATATGGTAAAAAAAACTCCTCAAAGCATGCTCTAGAGTCATGTGATTCCCTATTCAAATACCTTCACTTGCTGCCCATTACCCACCAAAGGAAATATAAGCTGTTCAGACAGATCCAAGCTGTCTCTTCTCCCTTTACAAATCTTGTTCTACTGGGATACTAACCGGGTCTGCACCACTGCTGGCCTCTGAGATTTTACCCAGGAGTTATACCTGTAGCCAGTTTTCCTTGATCACCTGCAGCCTACGTGTTCTTTTTCCTTCTTACCAAATACTCTGTATAGATATATATGTTGCAGTTTTGGTAAAGTGCTGTCTAGTAAATTCTGACTCAGAGCAACCTTGTATAAGATTTCAAAGGAGCAGTTGGTGGGTTTGAACTACTGACCTTGTGGTTCGAAGTCCAGTGCTGATCCTATCGTTCCACATACCAGGAGTCCCCATATATATAGAAATTCTATGTATATGTGTGAATAAGTTGTTAAGTGTCATTGAGTCAGTTCTGACTGATAGCAACCCAATATAGGGTTTCTGAAAAGTGGTTGGTGACCTTGGACCACTGACTTTGCAGTTCAAACTGACTTTGCATTCCAGCATTCCACCAGACTCTCTCTATATATTGTTGTTAAGTGCTGTGGAGTTGATTTCTACTCATAGCAATCCTGCACAGGGTTTCCAAGGAGTGACTTTTGAATCTGAACCACTAAACTTGTAGTTCAAACTAGCATTGCAATCCTATGCATTATCCCACAGCGTCACATATGGAAAAAGAGAGAGACATAGAATTTGGTAAGGAGAATTTGAATTGCTGACCTTGTGATTCCCAGTCCAGTGATATCCTACAGAATCATTAGAGCTCTCTCTCTTTATAAATATGTATGTGGAGACTGTGACGGCTCTGTAGGATAAACACTGAACTCTGAATCACAAGGTCAGTGTTTTGAGCCCACCAGCTGCTCTTCAGGAGAAGGATTAGGCTTTCTTCTCCCACAAAGATTTCCAGCTTCAAAAACCCTACACAGGATAGCTATAGATAGGAATCTACTCGACTTCACTTAACAACAACAACAACATATACATAGAGTCCTGGTGTTGGGCACTGTAGGATAGGCACTGGAAGGCTAACCACAAGATTAGTGGTTCAAATTCACCAGCTGCTCCTTGGAAAACCTTACACAGGGTCTCTAGCAGTACCACAGAACAAAGGCTTTGGAATCTGCTCCCATAAAGACCACAGCCAAGAAAAACCTATAGAGCAGTTCTATAAAATATAGCATCCCCATAAGCCAGCTAGCAAATGGATATAGATACCAGGATATTTGTTGCAAATGGTATTGTTGTTAAACTGTATCAAATCAGAATATGTGCATCAAACACTGCCTGTGTTAAATGAACTAAGGGAAACAGCAGCAACTGGTCCTCAGAAGTCAGGGAAAACCATCTCTTAATGGCTCCCAGTGGGAATGATATCAAATAAAGTGAACAAATAATTCAGGAACCTCTCCACTAATTCGTAAGAATGATAAGAGATGGTTTAATTAGATGTCTAGGCAGTCAGATGGAAGGATGGAGCACAATTAACATTATAAGGTGGAGGTAGCAGATGCAAAAGAAAACTGATGAAAGACGAATTATTAATTTTCTAAAGCCCAAATCTGTTTGAATTGGAAGTGGTTTTGACACTGCAAACTGATGTGTTTGGTTCTATTATCTATAACTCAGTAGACCTTTTACATTTAATATATGAACCACAATGCACTAAGACAAATTAAGTATTTTTAATATCTGGTTCTTCAATGCAAGAAATATGTGAACTTTTTCACCGTTTTTAATTAAAATTCAGTTTCTTGTAGTATGATCTCTTCTGTTCCTGACTCACTGATTCAGGCTAACTCTTAAGTTATTTTTAAGGCAATAATTTTAGAAGTTTCCTAACTATTGTACTTCATTTGGTATTTATACTGATGAAATCATTCTCTTGATATTTTCACTTCTTTGATTTTCCTCAAAGTAATTGCATTAGTCTATTTCCTTTATGCCACATATAAAGGTATATTTGGTGTTTTGCTTTGTGTTTTCTACTTTAACAAGACTCTAATACTTCATCAATGAAAAGTGTAAGTCAATACTCTGGAACAAATGGTAACTCAAAACACGTGGGGTTTTTATTTTATTTTATTATTATTATTTAGTTCAGTTAGTCAACTTTATACAGTAGAAGGGAGGTTGTTGTTGTTGTTAAGTGCCGTGGAGTCGGTTCCAACTCATAGCGACCCTGCACAGGGTTTCCGAGGCTGTAAATCTTTACGGGAGCAGAATGCATCTTTCTCCCGCGGAACCGCTGGTAGTTTCGAACTGCTGACCTTGAGGTTCACAGCCTGATTTGTAACCACTACGCTATCAGAACTCGGAAACATTTATCATAAGCACTCTGCCATATGCTTTGAAGGGTGAAGTTTCAGTTCTCATAGGGATTCTGTTGTTGTTGTTGTTAAGTACCATGGAGTGGGTTCCCAGCTCATAATGAGTCTGTATAGGGTTTCCGAGGAGTGAATTTGGTGAATTTGAACCAGCGGGCGTTGCATTTCAAACCGACATTGCAGTTGCTATTATTATCACAGAGATTCTAAGAGGTAGCAATCAGGAGAAAACATTGTTTCAGAGAAGTTAGTTATCTGAAGTCACACAACAAAATTGTAGCCAAACCAGTGTTTTAATTAAAAGCTTTCTTATCCTAAATCAATCAGAGCACATAAGGAGGTTTCTGGTCAAGAAATTTACATGTCAGTGGAGTTTCCTGAAGCTTGAACTTGTCAAGAGTTCAGTGTAAGGGAAACACTCAAAAGACTCAGTGCCAAGGAGAAGATAAATCTGAAAACCACAGTGGGAGCTTAAGTAAGTAAATAAGAAAAGCAAACAAAGCCAAAGTGAAAAAATAAAAAGTCATCCTATATAGCAAGAACTTGGTACTAAGCAATAGAGAGAAAAGTAGGGAGACCGATTAATCTGAAAGCTGCAATCCAAGGGTCAAATAAAGAAAGGGCCACAAAGTAGACTGGGTCATAGTTTACAAGCCGGATAACTCTAAAAGTAAAGGAGGGCTAGAGCTGAGAGTGAAGCAGCCAACTGATACAAGTAAGGGGAGAGGCACAAAAACACTCAAACTTGCACATAGTACCCATTTGACCTAGCCTTGATGACTTGATCATTAGAACTCTACTAGAGGAAGAAAATTTTAAAAATAATAAAACTGAAAAACAAAACAAATGCAAATTGCTACAATTTGATGAACACGACGTTTACTCAAGGAAGTAGTAGCTCAAGGGAGTAGTAGCTCAAAATACCAATAGAGAGGGAAGGAGTCTTCACATCAAATATCAATGCTATCCCCTCTGTACACAGGGCAGATAGGAACAGGCAATTTAGACACAAGCTACCTAAAATGAGGGGCGATATAGTGACTGTCATACAAGGTTTCAGGAGGGAGATTAGTTTAAGAGTGTGCAGGGAAAGGTACAGTCCCCACTGAATGGTTTTCATCTTGTCTAGATGGGTGTGGTAAAAAGAGATGGGGATAAGATTCTTATGATTCAATAGTGAGTAATTGTTATCATGACTAATTAAGACTGTCACAATTGTAAAGGTAGAAGTTTTGTAACAAAAACGGGGAGTAGTTAATCTTACAGTCCAGAAACAGAGGACCCTAGGACCATCAAGGGAGAAGAGCACAAAAGGAATGCGGGAACCTATCCAGAGAAGCAGCAACACCAGGGATAGAGGTAGAGATGGGGACATGGAGAGAGGGAGCGGGTGAGGACTCTAGATTTATGAAAAGAGAGGGACTGAGAGCTGGAGGGCAGGAGGCAGGCTTGCAGAATGTGCCCTTTGGTGATTTAAATTATTTTGTATACCTGAGTGTTTAATCAAAAAAAGATCTAAAATGAATAGAGATAAATACTGTTAATTGATGATACATGTTGTTGTTGTTATGTGTGGTGGAGTCGGTTTCGAATTATAGCGACCCTGTACAGGGTTTCTGAGGCTGTAAATCTTTATGGGAGCAGAAAGCCTCATCTTTCTCCCACAGAACAGCTGTAGTTTTGCACTGCTGAGCTTGCGGTTCA
>NW_006408538.1:6486050-6498766 GCF_000296735.1 Chrysochloris asiatica | reverse complement strand
TAGATATAGATATAGATATATAGATCAATGACTTAGAAACAGATTTTTTTTAAATGATAATCTTGTCTTCAGGAAAACCCTAGGAGTTTATGAACAAGCCTCTTAATCCTGCATTCAAGAAGGATAAGAGATATGAATTGTCATTGACAAAATATTGGGATATGTCTAAATATCACTGAGGTTCAGTCTTTTATTCCCCATGGAAATAAAGTACCATTTAAGAAATTTTGAGAACCTGTGTCTTAAAATAAACACATGAACATTTTCTTAAAGTTGTCAACAGTAGAAATTTAGCCTTGTTAATTTTATGAAGGTAAGAAACTAAGCAACCCTCTGTTTATTTATATAAATGAGAAGGCAGTCTTAATCAACTAATATCAGTTAAGTGCCTCCTTAAGTATACTAAACTTTTGTACCTAGTGAAAGCCACAAGCATCAGACCAAACATAATTAGCCAGCACTTCACACCGTGCAAATAAATGTTTTGTATCCAAAGGAAAAAATATCAAATGGAGCTAGTTCAGAACCACTAATATTAGTTCTGTCTTTAAAACTGTAATTTAACACAAAATAGTTAATGATAGTAGAATCATTGTACAACTAGTTCAGTAACTGGTCACTAAGTAATATATAAGTTACATGACAAGGGGCCCTAAAATACATGTGTCAGGAGAAAATATCTCCACATAATTCTGAATATATACCTCAACCTGTACTTTCTATAACTGGAGAGAAACCTCTGTTTTTTTTCAGTTTTTTTTTTTTTTTTTTTTTCTCTCTCAGCTATCTTGTATTTTCCATTAGATAGCCGAGTCTGAAAAATTTGAAAGGGACCAAAGATCTACACTGGCCATTTGAGTTCACGTAAAATCAGGACACTTTCAAAGGGAGACTATTGACTGTCAGGTTTGAGTCAAGATTTTAATTTCACAGTAGATTTAACCGAAGAGATTTAATTTTACTAAATTAAAAAACGCATGCCTTACAACAAGCCCCAAACCCTGCAGGAGTGAACTCAGACAGAGAAAGTTTCATCAGAGCTTCAACTAGAAAGAAAAGGCAACGATGCTAGGTGCCCTAGTTTCAAACCTCTGAATCTCAGGACTGAGGAAAATGGAGAATTAACACCCTGTAAAAAGGATATCTTTCTTGCTGACTGAAGTCAATTTCTTCAATCAAAGGGCACCCATCTGCCCTCAGCACACTCCTCCATAGTCCAGTTTTCTATATGAGTAGCTAAAATTGTGTTCAAGCAATTCTCAGTCAGCGAAGAAAACAGAACGATGTCTAATGATGCTAATGTCTTCCATGCATATCAACATGGGTGAGGAGCTCTGTTGGCACTAATAGCTAAACATCAACTGCTAACAGAACCCACTCTGCTTCCATAAAGATTACAGCAAATAAACACTAAAAGCAGTTCTATTGTCACATGGGGTTTTCGGAGTTAGAATCAATTTAGGGCAGCCAACAACAGGCATGGGTGAGGTAGTGAGGAATGTAAAGCACCTGTGAAAACAGTCACTAGTAAAAAGGAAAGAGGACAAAAAATACACATCAACCAATAGAAAAAAAAAAAAAATGTTGAGTAGAGAATAAAATGAGAAGTGGCTAATGTAATCCAACACCTAGTATTTAGTAAACAATGTGATTAAACCCTTTGTATACACTATCCTTAATCACAGTGTTTACTACATACTAGGTGTTGGATTACATTAGCCGCTTCTCATTTTATTCTCTACTCAACAAAACACTGTGATTAAACCCTTTGTATACACTATCTTAAGGAGCTCTGGTAGCGTAGGTCAGCAGTTCGAAACTACCAGCCACTCCACGGGAGAAAGATGAGGCGTTCTGCTCCCGTAAAGATTTACAGCCTTGGAAACCCTGTACAGGGTCGCTATGGGTCAGAACCGACTCAACGGCACTTAACAATACACTATCTTATCCTCACTGTTGTTGTTAGGTGCCTTCAAACAACCCTATGCACCAAAGAACCAAACATTGCCTAGTCCTGAGCCATCCTCACAACTGATTTTATGCCTGAGCTCATTGATGATGCCACAGTGTCAATCCATCTTGTTGGAGGTCTTTATTTTCTTCACTGATCCTCCACTTTACCAAGTATGATACACTTCTCCAGGGACAGGTTCCTTCTGACAATTTGCCCAAAGTACAAAAGATTTCCATTCTCTCAACTAATGAGGATTCTGGCTGTATTTCTTCCAAGGTAGATTTATTTATTCTTCTGGAAATCCATGGTACTTTCAATACTCTTTGCCATTACCTTAATTCAAATGCATCATTTTTTTTTTTTTTTCTTTTTTACGGTCTTCCTTATTCATTGTCCAACAGTCACATTAATATGAAACTATTGAAAATATCATGAGCTAGGTCAGACACAACTTAGTCTTCCAACTGTTATCTTTGCTCTTTAATACTTGAAAAAAAATGTTTTGCAGCAGAGTTACCCAATCAATGCAATGTCAATTGTTTTCTTGATTAAGGAAATGAACTCTTCAACACCAATCTTTTCTCCATTCATTATCATGTTATTTATTGGTCTGGTTGTGAGGATTTTAGTTTTATTTGCATTGAAGTGCAATCCACATTGAAGGCGATAGTCCTTAATCCTGATCAGTAAATATTTCAAGTCCTGTTTGAAGTCAGCAAAGTTGTGTCATCTGCATATTACTGAGTGTTAATGAGTCATTTTACAATCCTATGCCATGTTTTTCTTCATGTAATCCATTTTCTCAAATTATTTGGTCAACATACAGATTGAATTAGTATGGTAAAATGACACAATCCTAACACCTGGCATTTGTGATTTTAAACCAGATTGACCAGGTAGCTATCTTCCAAATTTCTTGATACAAATAAGTGAGTGTTTCCAGGGCTGCATCAGTTTGTTGAAACATTTCAATTTATGTTCCATCAATTCTGGAGCCTTGTTTTTTGCCAATGCTTTCAATGTACCTTGGACTTCTTCCTTCGATAACTTGATCATATGCTACCTCCTGACAATGGTTAAGCATCGAACAAGTATTTTGGGTACCATTACTCTGTGTATTCGTCCATCTTTTTTTGATGCTTGCTACATCATTCAATATTTTACCAATGTTGTTGTTAGGTGCCTTTGAGTCTTCTGACTCATAGCAACCCTATGCACAGCAGAACAAAATACTCTGTGACCCTGTACCATCCTCACAATTGTTCCCACAATAGAGTCCATTGTGGTATACTGTGCCAATTCATTTCATTGACCCCCCACATTATTAATCATGATGTCCTTCTCCAGGAACCGATCCCTCCTGAAAACATGTCCAAAGTATGAGAGACCAAGTATTGGCATGCTGGCTACTAAGGAGCATTTCTGGCTGTACTTTTCCAACACAGATATGTTTGTTCATCTGGTAGTCCATGGTACCTTTAATATTCTTCTCTAGCACCGTAACTCAAATGCATCAATTCTATGGCCTTTTTTATTCATTGTCCAACTTTAATATGCATATGAGGTGACTGGAAAATACCATGTCTTGGGTCAGGCATAACTTAGTCCTCAAACTGACATCTTCGCTCTTGAACAATTTAAAGAGGTCTTGTATGGCAGGTTTTCCTAATGCAGTACATTGTTTTATTTCTTGACTGCTGTTTCCATGAGTGTTGATTGTGGATCTAAGCAAAATTAAGTTTGACAACTTCAATCTTTTCTCCATTTATCATATTATTTATTGTTCCATTTGTGAAGATTTTTGTTTTCTTTACATTGAGGTGAAATTTGTACTAAAGACTGTAGTCTTTGACAATTATCAGTAAGTACTTTAAGTTTTCTTTGCTTTCAGCAAGCAAGATTGTATCACCTGCATAGCACAGGTTGTTTATGAGTATTCCTCTACTCCTGATGACACCTTCTTCTTCATATAACCCAGTTTATCAGATTATTTGGTCAACATACAGGCTGAATAAGTATGGAGAAAGAATACAATCCTGTCACAGACCTTTCCTGGTTTTAAACTAGTCAGTATCCCCTTGTTCTGTCTAAATGACTACCTCATGAGCACAATGAAATGTCCCGGAAGTCCCATTCTTCACAATGTTTTCCATTGTTTGTCACGATCCACATAGTCGAAAATCTTTGCAGTTAATAAAGCACAAGCATCTTTCTGGTATTCTCTGCTTTCAATCAAGACTCATATGCTATTCCTTGTTCCAAGTCCTCATCTGAATCCAGCTTGAACCTCTGCTATTCCATGTTGATAGACTGATGCAGCCATTCAAAACTTTATCTTCTGCAAAATTTTACCTGCATATGATATTATTCAATGATATACACATTCCATGGGCCATCTCTTTTTTGAATGGGCACAAATATGGATCTCTTCTAATCTGTTGGCCAGGTAGCTGTCTTCCAAATTTCTTGGCATAGATGAGTGGAGTGCCTCCAGTGCCACATCAGTTTGTATTCAATATTGCAATTTTATTCATTCAGTTCTTAGAGCCTTTTTATGTTTTGTTTTGCTTTTTGGCCAATACCTTCAGGGCAGCTTGGACTTCTTTCTTGAACTATTTCTTCCATTCATTTTAGCATCTCTGCACTGAATAGCAAGTTTCAGAGTCTCTTCTGATATCCACTTTAATCTTTACTTTCTTTCCTGTCTTTTGAAAGATCTATAGCCTTGTTTCTGTACGATGTTCTTGATGTCATCCCACAGTTCTTCAGGTCTTTGGTCATTAGTATCTAACACATCAATTCTGTTCTTAAGATAAGATGGTCTCTAAATTCACATGTGATATGTTTTGGCACTAATGGACTTGCTTTAATTTTCTTCAGCTTCAGTCTGAACTTGCATAAGGACAATTGATGGTCTGTTCCAGTCAGCATCTGGTCTTGAGTTGGATAATGATATCGACCTTCTCCTTTATCTCTTCCCACAGATATAGTGAATTTTATTCCTGTGCATTCCTTTTATGTTGTTTAAAAATGTGTTTGACATGGCATAAATACACTAGCTAATATACCTAAAAACATACAGACTGTAGAAATAAAAATAGATGACTGGGATCTTCTAAAAACTAGACACGTGTACTAAAAGATCTCACCAAAAGAGTTAAAAACCAGGGCACAAACAGGAAAACATTTTTTGCAATGATATATCAGGGAGTAACCTCTACAATTTATAGAAGATTATGATACCTCTAAAAGAAAAACATAACCCAATTTAAAAATGGGCAGAGGGAATGAACAGGTACTTCACAAGGGAAGATATTCAGGAAGCCAACAAACATATGAATAAATATTCATGATCATTATCCATTATAGAGATATACATCAAAACAATGAGGCATCCTCTCACCCAGCATTAATATCAAAACATTTTTTTAATGAAATGAAAACAACAAATTCTGGTGAGGGCATGGAGAGACTGGAACACTCCTACATTGCAGGTGGGACTGTAAAATGGTTTCAACTTCTGTGGAAAATGATACACTGCTTCTTTAGATAGTTGGAAATAGAAATATCATATGACTCAGCATTCCCTCTACTTGATAATTTATCCACAAGAAATAAGGTCCAGGACATGAGTTGATATATACACACAGAAGTTCATCAATGGAAGAATGGATAAACCAACTTTGGTGCATACACACAATGAAATACTATGCAACCTTGAAAAATAGCAATCAATTTGGGAAATGCCTCATAACATGAATTAACCTGGAGGACATTATGCTGAGTGAAATTAGTCAATCAAAAAAGGATAAATATTATATGAGATCATTATTGTAAAAGCTCAAGAAAAGTTTTCATGGTAAAGGAAACATTCTTTGATAGTTACAAAAAGTGGGCGGGAAGGGAGAGTAATTTATTGACTAAATGGTAGACATGTGTTAGCTAAGTTTTCAGAGAGGACAATATACAAGAAAAGGGAAGTAGGGAGAAAAATGATGAAGACGGGTGAAGATACAAGAAGTTATGCAAGGGCTAAAGGGGATAGAAGTAAACATTGTTATATACATGAACTTGGAGCAACAGTATTCAGTACATAGATACATTGACAGAAACATCAGCTGAATGGATAGGAGAGGAAGAGTGGGAGTAGACCCACAAATATATAAGGGTTTGAAAATATATTTGCTGCAAACACAACTATGAATGTGGTGAAGCATACAGCAGGTGAACTGATAAAATTTTAGATAGTATCAAACTTCTTAAGGCAATGCGTTGTTGAGTCTAGGGGATCAGGACCACAGTCTCATGGGATACCATGGTCAACTGGCATAGCATAGTCCACAAATACAATGTTCTACATCCTACATTGGTGAATAGAGTCTAGGATCTTAAAAACTCATAGGCAACCATCTAAAGTGTAACTATTGCTCTCTCAATGTGGGGAAGAAAGAACAGTGATGAAAATTGCATACGCTTAGAGTCAGTTAGTCCAACGACTAAAGGAAAACATGAATATCAGTCTTCACAACTTTGAGACCAGAAGAC
Organism: Chrysochloris asiatica; assembly: GCF_000296735.1. NCBI lineage: Eukaryota > Metazoa > Chordata > Mammalia > Afrosoricida > Chrysochloridae > Chrysochloris > Chrysochloris asiatica. The sequence goes on along the minus strand of NW_006408538.1, from coordinate 6,492,267 downwards.
CTAGATAAGTGTCTGGCAACTACTACCAGCTGCTCTGAAAGGGACCACATAAAGTGGGAGAAAATGCAGAACAGAACCCAAAATTATGAAAAAAGAAGCAGGCTCACAGTTAAAAAAGAGACTGGAGGGCTTCAGGATTATGGGCTTCAATTACCCTTTAGGTCTGGAAAGGAACTCACCCTCATGACCCTATTTTGAGGCAACACCATATAGGTGTATGTAGGGGACAACAACATTAGGAAGGTACACTCACCATGGAATGGTCAATCATTAAAAATCAAAAGGACAACACTGGTCTAAGGACAAAGTTGAGAAGGGATGGGAAGGTGGGTGGAATGGAAATAAGAACCCCAGGGAGGAAGTGGGATAATGATTGTTTCATGGAGTAGACTGCAATCATTGAGATGAAGCAAAATGTACGATTTTTTAAATGCAAAACAGATGATTGCGTTGATAAACCTTCACTCAATTCACATAAAAATTTATAAAAATCAAGTAAAATGTATTTGCAATGACTAACTCGTTAGTCTTGCGAAATTCTATCATATGGTCTCCAGCATCATTCCTATCACTAAGGCCATATTTTACAACTATTAATACTTTCTCTTTGTTTCCATGAGGACTAAGGTGCTCCTGACCCAAGCCATGGTATTTTTAATAACCTCATATGCATGCGAAAGCTGGACAGTGAATAAGGAAGACCGTAGAAGAATTGATGCTTTTGAGTTATGGTGTTGGAGGAGAATATAGAAAGTGCCATGGGCTGCCAAAAGAATCAATAGATCTGTTTTGGAAGACGTGCAGCCAGAGTGCTCCTTAGAGGCCACGATGACCAAACTTCATCTCTCACACTTTGGACATATTGTCAGGCTGGAGAAGGATATCATGTTTGGTAAGGTGGAGGGTCAGAGAAAAAGAGGAAGACCACCAACAAGATGGACTGGCAAAGTGGCAGCATCAGTGGACTCAAGCATGGCAACAATAGTGAGTTTGGTCCAGGATCGTGCAGTGTTTCATTCTGCTGTGCATAAGGTCACTATGGGTCAGTACTGACTCGATGGCATCTAACAACAACTTTGTTTCCAACCTTCACATTCCAATCATCAGTAATCACTAATACATCTTGAATCCACTTCTGATGAACTTCAAACTGAAAAAGTTGGTAGAATTCCTCAATTTCATCCTCACTGGCTTCAGCAGTTGGTGCATGAATTTGAGTAATAGTGGCATTAACTGGTCTTTCTTGTAGGTGTCTGGATATTATCTGATCACAGAAGTGCTGTACTTCAAGACAGATCTTGAAATGTCTTTTTGTTGATGAATGCTATGCCATCCTAGTGGAGCTCATATTCTGGCACTATATATGATAATATACTGGTGCTATTCATAATGTTTTAATCTTCCAGCACTATATCTGACAATGTTTTGATGCTATTTATAAGGTTTTCAGAAGCTAAAGATTCAGGAGGATAACCTCTCCTTTTTCCTAGGCCATCTTCATTTCTAAGCTCCACTGAAATAGGTCCACCATGGGTGATCCTGCTAGTATTTAAAATATTGCTGACATAGCTTTGTACATCATGTTGTGATTGTTAGGTGCTGTTTAGTCATTTCTGACTCAAACTGTGCACAACACAATGAAATACTGACCAGTCCTGCACTCTCCTCACAATCATTAGTATGTGTGAGCCCTTTGTTGCTGCCGCTGTACCAGTCCATCTTATTGAGCTTTTCCCTTTATTTTGCTGACCCTCCACTTTACCAAACATGGTATCTTTCTACAGGGAGTGATCCTTCCCGATAATATGTCAGAAGCATAAGAGAGGAAGTTTCACCATCCTGGCTTCTAAGGATCATTCCGACTGTATTTCCTCCAACACAGACTTGTTTTTGATTCTGGCAACTCATGATACTTTTAAAAATTTTTCCTTCATCTTAGCAACATATATGTCACTACAGTACAACAAACAGATAGACAATTGGTGATTTCTCACTTTGATCATATAATCTTGGTATCATTCTAATTGAATTTTTTTTAACTTAGACTGAGAGTTACTGAAGTTAAGTGATGTGCCCTATAAACACAGCTTGGAATTCTAGGTAGAGGATGAAATCTCATGTGGGTTTAACCCTCTGTTGTGTTGTTATTAAGTGTGATCAAGGCAATTCCTACCCCTACGGACTCTTTTCAGGGTTTTCAAGGTTTTAAATCTTTGTGAGAACAGAAAACCTCATCTTTCTCCTGTGGAGAAATTACATCAAAGTCTGCAGTCCAGAGATTTTATTAATTTCAGTACATTACCCTGCCATCCCAGAGTCTCTGGGTGGTGCAAACAATTTAAGCACTCCACTACTGACTGAAAGATCTTTGTTCCAATGTGCCACTGGGTGAAGATGTAAATCTTCACAGGAGCAAATAGCGTCATCTGTCTCTGATGGAGCAGCTGGTAGGTTTGAGCCATTAACCTTTCAGTTATCAGTCTAGCACTTTACTCACCATATCACCAGAACTTAATGGGTAAAACCCAAAACACTGACAACACCAAATGATGGTGAGGATATGGATCAACAGGAACTCTCATCTACTATTGGTGGGAATGAATATTGCTATAGTCACTTTAGAACACAATTTGGCACTTTCCTATAAAGCCAAACATAGGATCACCATATTATCCAGTAACAGCATCCCTAGGCATTATCCAAATGAAATGAAAAGATATGTGCACATAAATATTTGGACATGAACATCTGTAGCTGTTTTATAAAAGTAAAAAATACTGTTACAAGGGTTACGGTTTATGTATGCAGGAGTTTATTCCAAACAAAACACTTAAAAATGTCTCTGGAATTAGTGTATGCCTGCAGACAAGTTATCTAAATAACAAACTTGTCTTAGTTACATTAGCATGCCTTCAAAACAAGGAATTTTTTTCTTTGTGTCATGGGAAAAATTATTTTGAGTTCAGGACTACTATCAAATTGTTTAAAATGCTGCAAGTGGGCAACTTCTCAAATACTGAAGCTTTGAAACAACTTTACAGTAGTTAAGTTTACAGAAGTAAATGCTTAATGTAACATTTTAGGCAGGGTCAGGAGGACCTCAAAGCTAAGGCAAAAGAGGAAAGACTGTCAACTACAATGAATGAAGACACTGTGGCTGAAGTCCAGAAACTGTAGCCGACTGTTGAATGATCACTGATGTGATAGCTATTGAAGTTGGGATCTCACATGGTTTGGCATTTTCAATTTGAATGAACATCTCTGCCTCTGCAGCAGTGGTCTCAATGAGTGTCAAAAGCATACAAAGCTCAACTAAGTCACTCACTTCCAAGGAGATCTGCTTGGCCAGTTACATTCAAAACAGAGAGGTCAGTTCAGATGGTTATTATAACTGTTGTTTTGGGATTCCCACAGGATAATGCTGATACGTTTTCTAGAAGGACACATGATGATCAAGGCTTATTAAGAAGTTTTAAGAAAATTGAAAACTGTCTTGGTGAGAAAAAGACCAGGAAAATTGCACTGAGGATTTTTGTACCTGCTCAGATGTTGAGGGTAGCAGGGGCTATCTTATGAGAATTTTGTTGATCTTGCCCCATTCAACTTTGTTTTTCTCAGAAAATTCAAGAAACTTTATAAAGGAACAAGACTGGAGTCCTACAAGGATGCCAAAACTGCTGTTTTGATGTGGTGTAAATTATAGAGCACAGAATTTTTTGGAGAAGTTATAGATAAATAGAAACACAGCTTTCCGAAGTGTATAGATTTAAATGGAAGCTATGCCAAGAAACAAGTTTCACATTTTGATACTTTTGTTTGAAAAAATGTCAGAAACCCAACACAAACTCACTGTGAGTCAGAACTAACTTGACACATAAAGCGACAAGTCATCTAATGCTGCTATCACAGAAATACCACATATGGATAGCTTTAATAAGCAGAAATGGATTCTGTCACAGTTTGGGAGGCTAGAAGTCCAAATTCAGAGGGTGAGCTCTGGAGAAAGATCCTTTTCTCCCTTTCATTATCTTTAGACCAAGTATTTCTTGGAGATCACATATATCTTGGCCTCAGTCTTTCCCTGGATCATAGTAGAGGGACCCCGGGTCCAAAAGACACACTCAACTCTTAGCTTTTTTTTTAGTAGTAGCATGGTCCTCCCTCTCTGTTCATTTCTCTCCCCTTTTATCTTTTGTAATGTAAAGGGTGTTTAAGGGCACACCCCTGGGAAACTCCCTTACATTTGATGGGGTTTTAATGAGATGACAGGCATTGCAGTCCACCTTTAATCCTCTTATTGGTTTATCTATTAAATCACTTCATGGTGAATCAAAACATATCTGCCTCTTCATTGAGAATCAGGGCTCAGACAAGTTGGAACATATTTTGTGGGACACAATTCAATGAATGACAAAAGGTTTCTGTGATTTTGTAGCAATACATTTGACTTGCCTTCATATTCATAATTACCAAAACTGGAAGCAAACAAAATATTTTCAAGAGGTGAATGGATAAACAAATCAAGTACATCCATACAATGGAGTATTAATTATGTATGAAAAGACACGAGATATCAAGCCACAAAATGTTATGAAGGAACCTTAAAATGCATATTGCTAAGTGAAAAAGCCAGTTTGAGAAAGCTACATACTGCATGGTTCCCGCTTTAAGAAAGGCAAAACTACATAGACGATGCAAAAGATCAGTGGTTTCAAGGAGTTCAGGGGTAGGAAGGAGGGAGGAATAGGTGCTTTTTGTTGGTAGGTGACCTTGAGTTGGTTCTAACTCCTAGCGACCTTACTATGCACAACAGAACAAAACTCTGCCCTTACATGCACCTTCCTCACAATTGTCATTGTATTTGAGCCCATTGTTGCAGACACTGAGTCAATCCATATCATTGGGGATCTTCTTTTTCAATGACTCTCCACTTTTCCAAGGATAATATCATCCAAGGATTGGCCCCTCCTGAAACCAAGTCCAAAGTATAAGAGGTGAATTATCACCATCCTTGCTTCTAAGAAGCATCTGGCTCTATTTCTCCCAGGATAGATTTGCTGGTTCTTCTAGCAATTCATGGTAATTTCAATATTCTTCATCAACACCATAATTCAAATGCATTGATTCTTCTAAAATTGGCCTTGTTCATTATCCAACTTTCACATGAGTTCATTTAAAATACCATTTGCTCTTTAACACTTTAAAGAGGTTTCTTGCAGCAGATTTGTCTAATGCAGTATGCCGTTTGATTTCTTGACTGATGCTTCCAGAAACATTGATTATGGTTTCAAGCAAAATGAAGTCTGACGGCATCAAGCTTTTCTCCAGTTATCATATTGTTTATTGATCTAGGTTTGAGGATTTTCATTTTCTTTACATTGGGGTGCAATCCACACTGAAGACTATAGTCTTTGATTTTATCAGTAAATATTTCAATATATCCTTGCTTCTAGCAAGCAAGGTTATGCCATCGACATATCATGAGTAATTAATGAGTCTTCTATTCTACCAGTCCTGTTGCCACATTCTTCTTATAACCAAACTTCTCAAATTATTTGTTCAACATACAGACTGAATAACTATGGTGAAAGGATCCAAACCCGACACACACCTTTCTTGCTTTTAAACCATTCAGGGCCCCCTTGTTCTGTTCTAACTACTGCATCTTGATCTATCTACAAGTACCTTCTGGGCAAAGTGAAATATTCAAGTATTACCATTCTTCTCAATGTTATACATTGTTTGTTATGATCCACACAGTTACGATCCACACATTTCCATAGCCAAAACCACAAATAAAATCTTTCTTTTAATATTTCAAGGTCTATCTTGAAAAACAGTGCTGTCTGTGATAGAATAATACCTCCACAAACTTCTCAAGATCTAATTGTCTAACTATGACTTTGACTCTGTAGGTTTTCCTGGTATATTTTAGATTAATTAGCCAGTATTAGCTTCTGTTGCTTGTTGTTGTTGTCGTTAGGTGCCATTGAGTCAGCACCAACTCATAGCAACCCTATGCATAACAGAACAAAACACTGCCTGGTCCTCGGCCAATCTCACAATTGTTGCCACACTTGAGGCCGTTGATGCTGCCACTTTGCCAATCCATCTCACTGGGGGTCTTCCTCTTATTCTCTGACCCTCCACCTTACGAAACATGATATCCTTCTCCAGCAACTGGTCCCTCCTGACAATATGTCCAAAGTACAAGAGA
>NW_006408538.1:6477356-6485070 GCF_000296735.1 Chrysochloris asiatica | reverse complement strand
ATATCAGACGACATGTTGCATTGGGCAAATCTGCTGCACAGGAACTTTATAAAGTATTGAAGAGCAAAGATGTCAGCTTGAGGACTAAGGTGCGCCTGACTCAGGCCATGGTGTTTTCAATAGCCTCATATGGATGCGAAAGCTGGACAGTGAATAAGGAAGATCTTAGAATTAATGCCTTTGAGTTGTGGTGTTGGAGGAGAATACTGAAAGTGCCAAAAGAACCAATAGATATGTTTTGGAAGAAGTGTAGCCAGAGTGCTCCTTGGAGGCCAGGATGGCTAAGCTTCGTCTCTCCTACTTTGGACATATTGTCCGAAGGAAACAGTCGCTGGAGAAGGATGTCATGCTGGGTAAGGTAGAGGGTCAGAGAAAAAGAGGAAGACCCCTAATGAGATGGATTGGCCAGGTGGCATCATTGATGGACTCACGTGTGGGATTGGACATTGTTTTGTTCTGCTGTGCATGGGGTCTCTATGAGTCGGTTCCGACTCAATGGCACCTGACAACAACAACAACAACATAAACTGACATTAGTGTTTACATACCCAACACCATTCTCTCTGCTTAAATCAATCCTGTTTTTTGCATGGTTACCCCACTCCCTCTTTAGAACCTGCAGTTGTTTAGCGCATTTCTAGAAATTTGATAAGGTTCAAAATTAGTATTATCCATCCCTCCAAGTTTCACTTTGCTTGAACACTTGAAAAGAAGAACCAAGACCCACACACAAATAAGAATAAATGGAATACTTTATACCAAGTCTTTGAAGCAGATACATAGAGATATAAGTGAAATATGAATTTAGGAGAAGCATGTTAGCAGGGATTACCATTATAAATGAAGGATTTGTGAAAGAAATCAATTTTTAAATTATTTATTAAAAATTCCTTCTTCTGATTTATTAACAAGCCCTTCTCAAAGGTATGCATATACTTTAGAGAATTCAAAAAAATGTACAAATTCATAAAAAGATTAATATCTTCCCATTACCAAACCCTTATTCATAGTCTTCCATATTTTTTCTTCACTATTTGTACATATTGGGTTTCATTTATTTCACAATTCTATTATCTCAATGACATGGCTTGATCATGTTTCCTGTTGACACATAACTACACCGCATTGTTTGAACTTTCTATATGATGTTCAAGAATATAAATACAGAAAGATAATATTAGATTAAAATAGATGGAGGAACCAAAAAGAGGGCATTCCAGGTACAAGAAAATGAGAGAACAGAAATGAGAATGGCATTTTCCTAAGACAATCAGATAACATCCAGTTCAGACTACAAGAAGAGCAGGAAATGAGAAAATGAAGCCAGATAATCAAGCAAAGATTTTTTAAACTTGTCTTGGCTGGAAAGGCATTCAATAAATCCTTTAATTCTGGGAAGCTATCTTACTTAATAAGGAACTCTGGTAGCATAGTGATTACGATTTGTGCTGCCAATGTCAAGGTCAGCAGTTCGAAACTACCAGCAGTTCCCCTGCAGAAAGATGAGGCTTTCTGCTCCCATAAAGAGATACAGCCTCCGAAACCCTACACAGGTTCGCTAGGAGTCAGAACCAACTTCACAGCACAGCACCACCACACTTAGTGGAGTTTTGGTGTGGTGCTGTGGGTTAACGCGCTGGACTGCAAAGTTGGTTTGAACCTCAAGATCCGTGATTCAAACTCACCAGCTTGCTCCTCGGAAAACCTATACAGTGTCAGGACTGACTTGATGCCACTTAACAACAAAACATCCTACTTAATGGAGTCCTGGTGTGGTGCTCTAGTATAAGTGTTGTTGTTAAGTACCGTGGAGTCGGTTCCAACTCATAGTGACCCTGCACAGGGTTTCCGAGACTGTAAATCATTATGGGAGCAGAACGCCTCATCTTTCTCCCGTGGAACCGCTGGTAGTTTCGAACTGCCGACCTTGAAGTTAGCAGCCCGATTCGTAACCGCTACGCTACCAGAGCTCCTTATCCAGTAGGATAAGTACTGGACCACAAGTTTGGTTTGAACCACAGGTCAGAGGTTCAAACTCACCAGTCATTCCTCAGACGCCCCATACAGGGTCACTGTGAGTCGAAACTGATTTGACAGCATCTAACAACATCCTGCTTAATGCACTATGTTTCAGAGAAAAAGACAAAGGAAGAGCTATACCAGGGCTTGGAAACTGGACATTGCTCTACACAACAAAATGGAGATAGTGATTAGTGACTGTGTGCTCTCAAGTCAGTTCTGACCAATAACGACCCTGTATAGGGCTTCCAAGGAGCAGCTGATGGGTTTGAACTGCCAACTTTTTGGTTCACAGTTCAGTGCTGATCCACAATGCCACACCAAAAGTCCATTCTGACTCATAACAACCCAGTATAGGATTTCTGAGGCTATAAATCTTTACAGAAGCAGAAAGCCTCATCTTTTTCCCACGGAGCAGCAGGTGGATTCAAATTCCTGACCTTGTGATTGATTAGCAGCCCAACTCACAACCAACAACACCATCAGGGCTCCCTTACAGAATACACATTTAAAGAGTTCATAATTTAAAATGTTGTTTCACTTATAATATGGTAGTGCACACCCTCTTTAAGCAGTGAAAGCAAATAGCAAGAGTAATCAATTTACACCAGTAGCTAACCACCAGATGGAACATCCTTCTGTGAGGTCAACAAGAAAAGTGATTTTAAATGTGCCATTGACACTTGTCCCCAAACTGCTAGTCATAGGCCTGATCTTGAGCCTCCCCGTTATATTTTTTCCATTTCACAACGTTCATCTTTATTTATTTATTATTTTTTCTTCACTGGAGACTTGAGACAATACCCTAGTGTTGTTCACTTAAACTCGACCCACTCTGGGGAGTTGAATCAGTGTCTGCGCTTTGGGAAAAAAATGAAAACAAAAAGCTTCCAGCTTTTTTTTTAAGGTAGTCCCTGTCAGCATCTGCCACAGGTCCAACAAAAATAAGAATGGCTTGGTGTTGCTGTTGTTGTTACGTGCTGTGGAGTAGGTGCCAACTCATAGCAACCTTGTATAATCTTTCTGAGGCTGTAAATCTTTATGGGAACAGAAAACCTCATTTTTCTCCCTCTGAGTGGCTAATGGGCTTGAATTTAAGACTTTGTGGTTTAAAGTCCAGTGCTTATCTTACAGAGCTACTGTACTTAGAATGGCATAGGAATATTAAAAATTTACACTTTTTTTTTTCTGTATGAGTCTATATAACTTGAATTTTTAATTTTCAGTTATTCTTACACTGGATGCATAATTTAGTGGTTACGAGTTGGGCTGCTAACCTCATAGTCAGCATTACGAAACTACCAGTAGTTCCGCAGGAGAAAGATGAGGCTTTTTGCTCCTGTAAAGATTTACAGCCTCGGGAACCCTGTATAGAGTCGCTATGGGTCGGAACCAACTCCACGGCACTTAACAACAACAATGATTAAGTGAGAAATTTTGAAAAGCAAAATGTTTATTCTTATTTCTCCCAGTAGACTTTCCCACTGATTGTAAATCCCATCCCTCTTCATTCTTATTGCAACCTCTATTTTATAAGCTTTAGTTTAATGATTTGGGCTGATGTGTTAGAATGAAAAAATGATGAATAACAATTTAAAGAAATTTCTAATAGGTTTTGGAATCAGAGGCCATGTGTTTATTGCAATGAAGTTATTATTTTAACTACACCAAAAAGTAAGAATAATACAAATGAAATGATTTATGTCATTCATATTATCAGCTAAGTTTGTGCAGTTTGTATTATGTTTGATTGACCATTTACAGGATAAATTAGGATCCCTAGGTTTCCCTCTACTTTTTGTTTGAGCATTCTTATAAGTTTAGATTTGAATTTAGGTCTTTGATCCCTCTTGAGTTAGATTTTGTGTGTTTTATGAGGTATGGGCCCTGTTCTGCCAGACCATTTATTAAAAAGACTATTTCTTCTCTATTTAGCAGATTTTAACCCTATGTCAGAGATACTCTATCTATAGGGGGATTTACATCTGGGCTCTCAATTCTGTTTCATAGCTGTATGTGTCTGTTATTGTACCAGTACCAGACTGATTTTATGACTGTGGTTGTACAGTTGGTTCTGAAATCAAGAAATGTGAAGTCCAGATCCAGGTTGTTCTTCATATGACTGGCTGTTTAGTAGGTTCTAAGCTCTTTGAATTATGGTGTTGGAGGAGAATACTAAAAGCGCCATGGGCTGCCCAATAGATCTGTTTTGGAAGAAGTGCAGCCAGACTGCTCCTTAGAGGCCAAGATGACCAAACTTCGTCTCTCATACTTTGGACATATTGTCAGGAGGGAACAGTCGCTGGAGAAGGATATCATGTTTAGTAAGTTGGAGGGTCAGAGAAAAAGAGGAAGACCCCCAACTAGATGGATTGGCCAGGTGGCAGCATGGATGGACTCAAGTGTGGCAACAGTAGTGAGGTTGGCCCAGGATCAGACATTGTTTCATTCTGCTGTGCATAGGGTTGCTATGAGTCGGTTCCAACTCGATGGCACCTAACAACAAGCTCTGGAAGTGTGAAGTTCAGATCTGTGTTCTTCAGTAATCCTTTACTTATATAGGGCCGCTTTCCTTTCCAAATAAAATTGGTGAATAGTTATTCCATCTCACTAAAGAATGTTGCTGGAATTTGGATCAGGACTGCATTATATCTATAGATCACTTTGGATATTATTGACATTTGCTATCTATGAACATGGTATATTATTCCATTTCTCTACATTTCTTTTGGTTTCTGGCAATAGCATTTGTTAGTTTTCTTTGTATAAGTTGTTTTTTTTTTTTTTATTCCTAGTTACATTTATTCTTAAGTATTTTATCTTTGGGGGAGCTATTGCAAATGGTATCATTTTCCTTATTTCCTTTTGGAATCTCTTTGTTAGTAGAGGAATATGGCTGCTGTTTGTCTGTTAATCTTGTATCCTGTCATTTTGCTGAATCTTTCTATTACTACAGTAGCTTTCTTATAGAATCTTTAGGATCTTGCATAGAATCATATCATCTGTGCATAGAGATGGTTTTGCTCAAAACATGCCTGTAAATTTTTTTTTATATTCTTCCCAAGAAAAGTTCAATCTACTATCACATGCCTTAAATATGAAAGGGTTCTTTTACACACTGGGAACATGTGAGTGAGTGGGAGAGACAGGTCCATTTAAAGGTCCCTGTGTAGATATTTAAAAATTCCAATGAGCCAGTTAATACAAAGAGTTTGTTCTTATTTAATAAAATGCCTACCAAAAATTATTTTGAGGGAAGAAAATGTTACCATTTTCACATACTTTTTTTTTTTCTTTCATTTTCTGCATATGGCAGGCATGCCTTATAGGTGATTAAAAGGACACTGGTGTGCGCTGAGTAGCAGACAATGTTCTGAGTAGGCTATGCACTTAGAGAAACGTCACTTTTATCTCTGTCCTGGTATTTCCCATTGATCATGTTTTTATAAAGTGCTTCAGAGTCAGTAAGTCTCATGTGAAAACTGATGCAGCAGGAAGCGAAGCACTATATTGATTTTTAAAATAAAGTAAAATAAAAGACTAAAATCTTAATAAGGTCAATAAATGAATGCTACTTTCATTTCAAATCCCTCCAGGAAGAAAGTGAGAAAAAAAATACAATATAGGAAGTCAAAAATAAACAAAGTTGTTTTCATACAAAGAGCCCAAAGAAGACAACTATTCTTTGTTCTGAATAAAACATGGGATTCTCATAGGCAGACAGACACATTAGAAAAGCCTACTGATCAATTATCGAGGAACAAACACCAGAGTAAGTATATCAGTCCCTCAGCTGTATCTGAATTTCAAAACTGAGAAAAAAAAAAAATGTTCTTGAGTTGAACTATAATTCAAAGTTATTTTTGAAGTTTTCATACTTGAATATAATAGCCCACTGTGATTGATAAGATGAAACAATGCTTTGAAATACACACTTTTCTTGTATCATTGAGACACACTTTGATAGTGGATTGCTGGGAAAAATGCAACTAAAAATGATGGAATTGGTGAAGAGATGAGTCACCATTTGATGTCATTTTGCAAGCCTGTGAGGCAGGTCACGTTAAGTTCTAGAAGGATCAATTCTTTTTCCTCCCAGATCTATCCTGCTTTTGAACCTATTCTTTTAAGTGCATTTGAAAGTGGCTTTCAATTTTTTCTTTTATTGTTTTTTATTTCATTCACAGTAAGAATTACATTTTACCTTGTGTCCCAACTTACTCATGTATGTTGTTGTTGTTGTATGCCATTGAGCCAGCTTTGACCCATAGCAACCCCATAGAGGGTTTCCAAGAATCGGCTGGTAGGCTTGAACCACCAACCTTGTTATTCAAACTGACTTTGCAGTCCAGCACATTAACCCACAACAATGTTTAGGTACATATATATATATAATTGAAAGGAAAGTATCCTCAAAAAATCTACTAACCCTTTGCAAAGTGTTCTGATACATTCTTTATCTCTGTTCTGTTCTGTTTATTTTATTTATTTTGTTTTTTAATCCTGTTTGTGACCTAGTGGTGTAGCACTGTGGGTCAATGAGCTGTACTGCAAGGTTGGTTTGAACTGCAAGGTCGGCAGTCGAAGCTCACCCAGCCCCTCCTTGGAATCCCTACATAGAGTCCCTATGAGTTGGAAAGTCCCTCTGAGATGGCTCTTGACAACAACAACAAAGTGGCTAGGTGGCTAGCACTTTTAAAGACCTAGTACTAAGGGCAAGAGAATCATCACATATGCATGTGAAACTGGGACAATGAATAACGTGGTGGTGGTGGATTGTGGTTATGTGTTGTGGAGTCGGTTCTGACTCATAACATCCCTGTACAGGGTTTCCAAGGCTGTAAATCTTTGTGGGAGCAGAAAGCCTCATCTTTCTCCCAAAAGAATCAATCAATTTGAATTACATAAGTGACTATCATGTGTCAATTATGCCAGGCATGTAAGCACAAAAAATATAAATTTCACTCTTTTAAAGAGTCTAAGGCCAAAGAGGAAGATTAAAAAAAAAAAAAAATTAAATAACTTCACAAATAAAAATTTGGGTAACTGATTTATAGAAGGCCAACAAGATTTAGTGAAAAATAAAAATATAAATACTATAAGAGACTTAGTAAGCATGGTGGCTCCATAGGATAAGCACAGGACTGTGAACCATAGTGTCAGCATTTCAAGCCTACCAATCACTCTGCAGGACAAAAAGGAGGTTTTCTGACCAGCAAAGATTTAAAGTCTCAGAAACTCTATACATGGTAACCAACTCAACAGCACTTACCAACAACAATACAGAGACTTACTAAAAATGGGGTGGTAAAAAAAAATGTCTTGCAAAAATGACATCTAAGCTAAGTCCTATGATAGACTATTGTTCCCCAATAATTATTTTTAATGTAATTTTAACTAGTGTGGAGTCCTGGTGTGGCAATGTGAGTTAATGTGTTGGACTGCAAAGTCAGTTAGAACCACAAGGTCAGCAATTCAAGCTCACCAGCTGCTTCTCAGAAAACCCAAATTAGGTTCCTAATGATACCATAACAAAATACAAAGTAGAAGACTTTAAAATACAGAAAATTATTTTTTTACAGTTCTAGACCCTGCACCACTCATCTGTCAGTTTGTCGTACTGTGGTGGCTTGTGAGTTGATATGATTCTGGAAGCTATGCCACTGGTATTTTAAACACCAGCAGGGTCACCCAT
>NW_006408538.1:6475349-6476276 GCF_000296735.1 Chrysochloris asiatica | reverse complement strand
GAGAGCCAAAATATGACCTTGAATATATCCCACCTGAATTTAGAGATCATCTGAAGAACAGGTTTGATACATTAATCACTAAAGGCCAAAGACCAGAGGGTTGTGGGATGACATCAAAAACATCATACAGGAAGAAAGCAAAACGTCATTAAGAAGATAAGAAAGAAGGAAAAGATCAAAATGGATGTCATAAGAGACACTGAAACTTGCTCTCCTGCATAGAGATGCTAAAGCAAATGGAAGAAATGAGGAGGTCCACGAGCTGAACAGAAAATTTTAAAGGATAGCTCGAGAAGACAAAGTCAAATACCACAACGAAATGTGCAAAGATCTGGAGTCAGAAAACCAAAAGGGAAGAACATGCTAAGCTTTTCTCCAGCTGGAAGAACTGAAGGAAAACTCAAAGCTTGACTTTCATTATTGAAGAATTCTCTGGGCAAATTATTTCATGATGCAGAACGCATCAAAAGAAGACGGAAGGAATACACACAGTTACCGTACCAAAAGGAAATGGTTGATGTTCAACCATTTCAAAAAGTAGCATATGATCAAGAGCCAATGGTACTGAAGGAAGAAGTCCAAGGTGCATTGAAAGAATTGGCGAAGAACAAGACACAAGGAATTGATGGAATAAAAATTGTAATATTTCAAGAAAGTGAGGTGGCACTGGAGGCACTCACTCATCTATGCCAAGAAATTTGGAAGACAACTGTCTGGCCAACTGATTGGAAAATATCCGTATTTTTGCCTATTCCAAAGAGACATGACCGAACATAATGCAGAAATCATAGGACAATCTTTTGATATCTCATGTGAGTACAGTTTTGCTATAGGTAATACAGAAATGGCTAGAATCATACATTGACAGAGAACTTCCAGAGGTTCAAGCCAGATTCAGAAGAGGCCGTGGAACAAGGGATATCATTG
>NW_006408538.1:6465310-6474214 GCF_000296735.1 Chrysochloris asiatica | reverse complement strand
ACCAGGCAGTGTTTCATTCTGTAATGCACAGGGTCACTATGAGTGGGTACCAACTCGATGGCACCTAGCAATAACAACAACAACAACCATGACCACTTTGCAAAAGGATCTAATCTCATCTTTCTCCAAGTTTCTGGTGACTGCTAGCAATCTTTGGCATTCCTTGGCTTCTAGATGGACCCTTGCATGCTATCTTCCCTCTGTCTGTGTGTTTCAAAAGGGATTACAATTAGAACGTACACTACTCTGTTGTTGTTGTTGTTAACCACAGACATTGTAACTGTAAGGTCCACTACTTTCTTCCACAGCACCACATCACTACTCTGGTCTACGCTTATTTACTGATAACATCTGGGAAAATAATCTTGTTTTGCTTCACCAGTAAAACCATCAGGATTTCAAATGATGGGGGTTTTAAAAACATCATCAAATAATGGAACTTTACAAAGCTCCTTCATATTTTTTAGGGGGCACCATTCAATCCATAACAACAACAGTTGCCCAGGTCAATATTATATTTCACAGCTTCCCTTTGGGTGTTGCTGTGTGCTACGGAGCCAGTTTTGACTCATAGTGAGCACTATTGTGTCATGGGATTGCCTACACTTCGTTATAGAAGCAGATCTTCAGGTCTTTCTCCTGTGGAGCTGGTACATGGGTTTGAATTGCTAATTCTAGTACATGGAATGTGAGCAGAAACAATATTTGCCATTCATGGCTAATGCTCTTAATACAACTGAACATGTGCTCCTTTGATCTTTTCCCTATCCCAGGTTAAGTTAGCAAGCACTGGGACTTGAATCAGAAATATAAACCATGTGTGAGAACTGCTTAGTTATCTAGGAAACCTGCATAGCCAACATATCCCTGGACTCTCACATGAAAAAGAAATGCACTTCCATATTGGCAAGCTTAATGCACACTAGTTGCTTTGAAGACTGTCTTCATATCCCAAATACTCACCAGAGTACTGAATGAGAATTTTACCCCACAATACCAACCATTCTATAGTTGTTATGTCCATTTATCCAGATCAAGTCTTCAGTACAAAATATGTACTCAGTGTTGGCAATAGTGAAATCTGTTTTAATTACTCACAGAAAACAGATAAAGTTCTATCTGCCGTGGACCTCCCAGGCTCAAAAGCTTCTGTGCAGGATGGAAATTTCTATGGGTCCCCATCTCTCTCTTGGCACCATGAACAAAGAAGGCCCCTAAGAATCTTTCCCCACCTAGTTTTCTATGACAGGTGTTGTGTATGTTACAGGGTGCACTACAAGTTTCCCAAGCTGATCACCTGAGGGCATGTGGGGTGAGGTTAGTCAGACATGGGGGCATGAGCCCAGAATTGTATCTCTTTATCCCTGCTGTTTATTTAGACAAACCATTAGGCTTCAGAGTAAGAGGCGCAATGGCTTAGTCCAAAGCTCACAGATGCTAACAGGGATGAATGAATTGGGAGTTATTATAGCCTTTTGAGCAATCCAAAGGACAGCATCTCTCAGTAAGTGACTTTCTTAGTTCTGCTCTCAAAATAAAATAGTGTAAGTGTTTGAAAATAAAATGAATCAGTCATTTGAAAAGTGGGGTTATGGGTAGATGCTAAAGGTAGAAGAGAGAGATAAATACAAAATCCCTAAGACACAGAAAAATTTTCAGGGCTCCAGGAGACAAAGAAAATAAGACACTTGGTGATACAAACAGTTAGATACTAAGCAAAATTTTAGCAGTTCAAACCCATGCAGCCACTCCGTGAGAGAAAGGTCTGGTGATCTTCTATAGAGGTTTGCTGGTGGTGGTGGTGTTAACTGCCATCAAGTCGGTTCTGATTTACAGTGCCTGTGTAGAGGGTTTCAGAGGAGTGGTTGGTGGGTTTGAACTGTCCACCTTTCAGTTGGCAGTCTAGGCAGGATTAGCCTATAGTGTCATAGCAGTAAAAACTATATGGGGCAATTCGACTGGACCATATGTGGTCACTGTGACTCATTATCAACCCAGCAGCACCTACCAACAAAAGGAACAAAAAGAGGGTATTGAACATGAGTGTGGTAAGTGAATGAATGGAGTTCTGATGCGGCAGTGAGGGATAAATCAATGGACTGCAACGTCACAAGGTCAGCTGCTCAGACTCGCCAGCTGCTCCTTGGAACTCTTATACAGGGTTGCTATGAATTGGAACCATCTTGACAGCACTTAACAGCAACAATAAGTGAATGAACAAAGGAAGGAACTAAGATTGATTGAGATGGATGAAAATAGAATTTATGGTATGAGGGGATGCATTACCAGGACCGAAACTCAGTATTTGTAAATGTGACCCTGTTTGAAAATAGGTTATTTGAAGATGTTACCTGTTAGATTAACATCAATTCATACTGGATTAGGATGGGTCCTAATCCAGTAATATAACGGGCATCATCATCAAAGAGGAGAAGATAGAAACAGGAAGAGAGAGGACGTGTGTCATGTGACACTACAGTTCTAAACAAAGCAAAGCCAACACTACCAGAACCTAGGAGATGGGCATGGAATAGTTTCCCTTTCAAAACCCTTGAAGGAACCAACATGGCCAAGTTCTGAATTTGGACTTCAAGCCTCCAGAACCGTTAGAGTTTTGTTTTTATAAACCACCTACTTTCTGGGTGGTTTTTGTTTTGTTTTGTGGGGGCGGGGAGGGGGGGTTGGCAACATTAAAATGGTTTAGCGTAGTGGTTACGAATCGGGCTGCGAACCCCAGGGTCGGCAGTTTGAAACTACCAGCTGTTCCGTGGGAGAAAGATGACGCTTTCTGCTCCCGTAAAGATTTACAGCCTTGGGAACCCTGTGCAGGGTCACTATGAGTCGGAATCGACTCCATGCCACTTAACAACCACCAAGATGGCTTAGGAGAATCCCAGATACTATGTGAATGTTGTTGTTGTTGTTATGTGCCGTGAAGTCGGTTCTGACTCATAGTGACCTTGCACAGAGTTCCCAAGGCTGTAAATCTTTACGGGAGCAGAAAGCTTCATCTTTCTCCTGCAGAACAGCTGGTAGTTTCGAACTGCTGACCGTGAGATTAGCAGCCCGATTCATAACCACTATGTGAATAGTTGTTGTTAAGTGTTCTTCAGTCGGTTCTGGCCTATAGCAAACCTGTATAGGGTTTCTGAGGAGTGAAAAAAACATTTTAATAATTAAAAAACAAAATCTGTTTTCAATGCTAGAAATATCTAGCTGGTCTGAAAAACCTTACACTTCAAACTGACTTTTGCAGTCCAGCTCATTAACCCACAGCGCCACACCATGTCTGGTACACGTTAGGAACTTGATTCTTATTCGTTCTTCCTTTCTCCTTTCTTTAGTTCATTCTGAACCTTCCGGCTGATCCTTTTTAAAGACTGAGAAGGGAATATCTGCAGTAGTCATAGAAACTTTGTTTAGGGACCTATGTATCTCCTCAAATCATTAAATGACAGACTTCCAAAGTTAGATGGGATGAATACCTGGAGTACGGCTAATATTTCCCCAATTCTAAAAGGAAGGATAGCGTTATAGCGATGTTACTCAAAAAGATATTACTTGCGCTAATTTTTGTTAAAAAAAAAAAAAAGGAGATTTTCTGCTCCTATATTTACAGCCTAAAAAACCCTATAGAGAATCGCTATGAGTCAGAAACCCGACTCTGTAACACACACCACCACCACCACCATCACCAGTGGCTCCTGGTGCACTGATTAATGTGGTTGACTGTAAACTGAAAGGACAGCGGTTCCAACGTAGCCGTCCTACCACAGCGGTTCTACTTGTTTCTCCAGAACCACTGGGAGTCAGAATGAACTCAGTGGCAACTGGTTTCTTGTTAATTCTTATAAGTGATCCCATCATTGGTTTACTGTCCATTCAGACAATTAACGTCAAGGTTTGTTTTTGTTTTATTGTTAATGAAATAAAAATATTTCTACTTCATTCAGCTCAAAGCACAAACACTATAATCCAATTTACTTTCACTCTCATAGCTTATTTCAGCTGTCTTCCATGCTAAGCTTGTCAGTAAATCACCTTTAATATTTAATACTTTACTTTAATATCTGCAAGCAAAAGGTTCTGCTTTATTTTAATGTCAATACGTCCAGCTTGTGAAGGTCTTTTAAATGATTTGCAGCGCATCCTACTGGCATGCAGAGATAAAAACCATTTTAATAATAATAAAACAAAATCTGTTTTCATAGATAGAAATTTCCAGCTGTTTCTGAAAAACCACTAAATAGAATGTAAGGGGTACAAAAGATTTAAATGCAAAGATGGCCTAATTAACTGGATCCATTTGAAATTACACCACCAGGCTTGTAGACATGCAACAAAGCAGTCTGCTGTTTTGGACTAGAATGAAATTCTCAGAACGCTGCCATTCACCTTCTATTATTTTTCACAGGGGTTGAATGAGACCTAACTGCAGGGCTCGAATTTATCAGCATTCTAGAAAGATGCTTTCATAGTTTCTTTTAATACACTAATGAAAATTCATAGCAAATACATTTAGGTGTTCTAAAAAAACTTCTTTGGAGTGACAGATTAAAAGTTTTTGAGACAACTTAGATGGAACTTGATCCTTAACTTTAAATAATGACCATTATTCCAATAAACTTAAAGAAAGAACATCACAACATACACTTGTCTCTGACAAATGACTCAGATGAGCCATCCACTCAAAAGGTCTGACACAGCTCATAAACTCGATGAATAGGTACAGGAGGAAAAAGCAGGATATAGCATTTTGGATGACTGGACCCCTGATTAAGTCTCAATTTTAACCTTGTCACCAGAAAAATAAAAAATAAAAATAAAACCAAAGACAGTCCATTAAATTCGTCTTCAAAGCAACATTAAGAATATTTTTGTAGAAAGAACTTTTAGTAGTAGTGTGGCGCTGTGGGTTAATGCACCAGACTGCAAAGCCATTTAAACTGCAAGGTCGGTGGTACAAGCTCACCAGCTGCTCCTTGGAAACCCTATACAGGGTCACAATGGGTTGGAATCGACTCGCCGGCACCCAAGGCCTTCAGGATATAAATCATCCTGTATAATTGCGCTTTCATGATAAGTTATATATTTAAAATATTTAGGTTTGGGTTATTTGGTCGTTCTCAAATAGAATTTATAGACCAGGACTTACTCTCCACTGATGACTCAAGACCACCATTTTGAAAACCAATCATGTATCCTTGCTATGATGGAGAGATACCCTCAAAGGCTACTGAGCTGTAGTTCACACAAAATAACATTGGATGAGCCTGAGTTTTGTGGGTTTGAGTCTTTTCATACTGTGGCGATTACTTTGTGTTCCTTTATTTGTCAATTCACATTCTTTTTTGCTCTTGGAAAGACAGCTGAATGTGGTATTAGAATCCTGCAAAGAACATTGTAAATTGTGGTGCCTGCTTTAGCAGCAGTAGGACTTCAAATAACTTCCTTACCTTTCTGGGCTTCAGTTTTCTCACAAACAAAATAACACATCAATACAGAAATCAATGGAGAGAAATACTTGTAGTGGCTCTAATTTTAATGTAATTTAATCTCTGAAATACAAGGATATGAGAGCCAGATAATTTACAAAACTATTTTAAGATTATATGCTGCTACTTCGTGCCATCAAGTCAGTTCCAACGTATAGTGATCCTATAGGATCCTATAAAACAACTCTTGGCTGTTGTTGATGTTAAGGGCCACTGAGTTGGTCCCAATGCACAGCAACTTTGTATAGGGTATCCGGGAGCAGCTGGTAACTTTGAACCACTGACCCTGTAGTTCAAACTTCACCTGACCGTCCAGCACATTATCCTGCAGCACTACACAGCAGAAAACATCATCTCCCTCCCATGGAGTGGCTGGTGAATTCAAACTGCTGACCTTGCAGCCAGCAATGAAATGTGTAATTCACTATACTACCAAGACTTCTTATATGGTGCTGTTGTTAAGTGCCCTCAAGTCGATTCTGACCCATAGCGACCCTGTGTAGGGTTTCCAAGGAGCAGCTGGGGAGCTTGAACCACCGACATTGCAGTTCAAATGACTTTGTAGTCTGATGCATTAGCCCACAGCGCCACCCCAGGCCTCCAAGACTTCTTATATAGCACAGGCAAAATTGTCTTCATTACAGCTGGATCGCAAGCCCTTCCATCTATATTATGCTTAATTTATAACATCAACTTATCCCAGATGGTAGGGGAAGTCTACATATAGTACTTTTGACTCAAGACAAAGGAAATGATTAGACCTAAACTTAATTTTTCAGGGAGAATGGTTACCTCATATTCAGTCTTCTATCTTTCCAACTAGGACAGAGCCTTTAAAAATGAGTCTGTAGATCTGAGTTCTAATTTTGGCTTTGCCCTTTACTCTCAGTTTGATCTAGGACAAACTGATAAATTTCTCTGAACTTCAACTTGCACATGAGTCATAAATGACAGGTGATTTGGATAAATGATCCCTGGAGCACATGCCAGACCAAAGATTCTTTCATTTTACTGCAATGATCCATATGCTGGAGATACTTAAATGTCCTTATCAATTTTCTTAATGCCTTGTTTAGTCTTTACCATTTTCCCAAGTGAATTTCAACAACTGATCATGAGTACTATATGTAGTACTTCTTTTCACAGCCTTCATATTATTGTTGAAAGGAAAATATAGAGGACAGAACCATACTATTAGCCTTGTCCATTTACATTTTAAAAACTGTAAATCTATGTTTTACAAAGTGTAAACTTTGCACACACTGAGAAATTTAATATCGAAAACAATCAAGATCGAGTACAACTCTATTCATAACATAACATTCCTATTTAGACTTTGACATATATCT
The DNA here is from genome assembly GCF_000296735.1 of Chrysochloris asiatica. Classification (NCBI taxonomy): domain Eukaryota; kingdom Metazoa; phylum Chordata; class Mammalia; order Afrosoricida; family Chrysochloridae; genus Chrysochloris; species Chrysochloris asiatica. The sequence goes on along the minus strand of NW_006408538.1, from coordinate 6,467,370 downwards.
GGGATGTTCATAAACAGTGATTAATGAGAGACGTGATTGGGATGCCCACCTTGATCATTACCAACTGAGATAGCCTGCATAAATGTTTGTACATTTTATTTTTTAAACATAGGAGCTTTCTAGCAGCAATATTTCATATATCCTTGAAAATGAATATACACATATATAATGTGCTGGATATGTGTCTGATCAGTGCACAACAACTTCTCCTGAATACAATTGTAAATGGCAAAATAAATTTTGCTATATTTGATATTTGTTTCTAACAAACTAGGAAACAAAGACAGTAGAGTAGTCCAGGGCAAGATGGCAACATATGCAGATGCACTAAGTTGACTCTGCAACAAAAACAGGGAGAATGAGTGAAACAGATACAGATGGTGATCCTGAATCCTGAACATCAGAGAAAGGTGGAATGAGTGCCGACTGAGAGAGGAAGCTAAACAGGAGGAGTAAGAGAGAAGAAACATGGGTGGACTGTCAATTGGTGTGGAGCAGCACAGCTATCTTGAGCTTTTTCGAGCAGTTGTTGGTACAATGGACTGTGGGCACTGGTTGTGGGTAGAGGTTAATGGCAATGGGGTGCAGTTCTACCTTGTTCCTCTGACCTCAAGGTAGACAGGGACATGGCCAGTGCCCACTTTTGACAACCCAGTGACCAGTGGTACCTCTTCCAGCACAGACTCTACTCTGCCTGGGGCCAACCACCCAGCATAGTTTCTTGCTTCTTATGTGTGAAAATACCCTGAACTACACTGCACAGTTAACAGAAAACTAATTTTGTTCACATTTACAGTCTCTATCACATATACACCAGGAGACAGGCAATGAGTGTCTAAGAATATACCAATTTACAATCATCAATTAAGTATAAGTATTATACCACAATGTCTCAGATAAAACAATTAAAGCTTACACAAAGAAAAAAGACACAGTGCTTCAAACAAGTGACCAAAGTTCAGAGTCAGAAAATAATGTCACCAAAAATAGTATCAAAATGATCTGTTAAGTAAGTTTAAAGAACACTAATTAGGCAGCTGCAACACACTGAAACAAAGAAAACGATGAGCAAAACTATGGGAAAAATCAGAAAACAAATTGACAAAATAATTGAAAACATGAGAACCATACAAATTAGCAATTAGAAAGCCAGATGATTAACACTAAGACTTCAGAAAGAGATAATACACCAAAAGGTCAAAGAAACACAGTTGAATCAATGGAAAGCTGAATAACTGAGCTTGAAAAAAGTCTCTCAGTAATCATCTGCTAAAGGAACAGTCCCACCACTCATCTGTCAGTTTGTCATACTGTGGTAGCTTATGAGTTGCTGTGGTTCTGAGGGCTATGCCACTGGTATTTTAAATACAAGCAAGGTCATCCATGGTGGACAAGGTTTCAGATGAACTTCCAGATGAAGACAGACTAGGATGAGCTACTTCCATACAGTTAGTCACTGAAAACCTTATGAATAGCAGAAAAACACTGTCAGATATAGTGCCAAAAATGAGCCTCTCAGGTTGGAAGGCACTCAAAATGCGATTGGGTAAGAGCTGCCTCCTCAAAGTATAGTTGTGATGATGCAAATGGAGTAAAGCCCTGGGAAGTAAAGCCCTCAGGACCTTCATTTGCTGATAGGGCACAATTAAAAATAAAGAGAAACAGCTATAAACATCCATTAAAAATCAGAACATGGAATGTACAAAGTATGAATCTGGGAAAATTGGAAATTGTCAAAATGAAATGGAATGCATAAACATCAATATCTTAGGCATTAGTGAGCTGAAATGGACTGGTATTGGCCATTGTAAATCTGACAACCACATGGTTTACTATGCTGGGAATGACAAATTGAAGAGGAATGGTGTTGCATTCATCCTCAAAAAGGACATATCTAGATCAGTTATGAGGTACAATGCTGTTTGTGATAGGATGATATCCATGCCCCTAAAGGGAAGACCAGTTAATACCACTATTTTTCAAATTTAGACACCATCCACTAAAGCCACTAAGAATAAAATAGAAGAATTCTACCAACTTCTTCAATCTGAAATTGATCA
>NW_006408538.1:6461272-6462706 GCF_000296735.1 Chrysochloris asiatica | reverse complement strand
ATTTGTCTTTTTCTTATAGAGGTTTTTGAAATTATATATTTTAGAAATTAGTCTCTTGTCTCATAGGTCATTACAAAAGAATTTTTCCTATTCTGTGGGCTCCCTTTTTTCCTGTTTTGGTGAAGTTTTTTGGTACACGTAAGTTTTTATTTCCTTCTAATTCTGACTGTGAAAAGAAGTTTAGCTAGTACAATTAGATTGCTTGGGTTCTTTATTAGAAGAGTATTTGGACTCATAAATTTTGTTTAGCTAAGAACAGCATTTATCCTGTCCTCCAGACTACACCTGCTACTGTGACAGCTTAGTAATAACAGAAAGATATTCCACCTTTCTTTCAGCCAGAAATGCCAAGCCACTGTGTGGCTCTTCATTCTGAAAACACAGCCTGACCTCCCCATTATCTGAGATTAGCACTTGTTATAAGGTTTTTTATACTCTCATCTCAGGGGTAAAAATAACTTTGCTTAATGGACTGTAATAGTTGCAACAATGGACTCTAACATACCAACAATCATGAAGATGGCTTGGGACAGGGCAACTCTTTGTTCTGTTATATACAAGGTTTCCAGGAGTGGGATACAACATGGTAACAATGAACAGCTCTGGTAGCACAGTGGTTATGAGTCAGGCTGCAACCTTGAAATTACCAGCTGTTCCAGGGGAGAAAGATGAGGCTTTTTACTCCTGTAAAAATTTACAGCTTTGGAAACCTTATGCACAGTCATTATGAGTCATAACCGACTCCACAGCACAATAACTGAAACAATAACAATGAGCTTAAGAACTTGAGTATACTCTAGGGATACTTTGACAAGCAATTGGCTTAGGGAATTTATCTGATCCGTGGATTTTATTTTATCCATGTATTTATCTGTCAAATACAAACTGGAATATAAAATCATAAAACAAGATAAAAATTCTAATTCATTCTGCTTTAGAAGACATTCACTCATTGAGTGCTTTCTGTGTGCAAAGCACTTTGTATAATGGAAAACAAAGCATGATACTTAGCATTTGCTGTTTTTAGGTGCCATCTGTTGGTTCCAACTCACAACAACACTATGCACAATAGAACAAAACACTGCCCGGTCCAGTGCCATCCTAAAACATTGCTGTTCTGTTTGAGCAATTTATTGCTGCCATTGTGTCAATCCATATTGTTGGGCTCTTCCTCTTTTTCGCTAGCCCTACACGTTACCAGGCATATCCTTCTCCAGGGACTGGTCTCTCCTGACAACATGTCCAAATTACAAGAAATGAAGGCTCATCATCCTTGTTTCTGTGGAGTTTTCTGACTGTCCTTCCTTCAAAATATATTTGATTATTCTCTGGCAGTTCACAATACTTCCAGTGCTCTTCTCCAACACCATAAATCAAATGCATCCATTTTTCTATGGTTTTCCTTATTCATTGTTCAGTCGGAAATACCACAGC
>NW_006408538.1:6444644-6455402 GCF_000296735.1 Chrysochloris asiatica | reverse complement strand
CATGATGACACAAATGGAGCAAAGCTTTCAGGACCTTCATTTGCTGATGGGACACAACTTAAAATGCATACCTCTAATAACAATTGGAAAATGGAATGTATAAAGTATGAATCTAGGAAAATTGAAAGTAAGTTGTTAAAAATGAAATGAAACACATAAAGATTGATATTCTAGGTATTACATGAAATGGACTGGTATAGGCCATTTTGAATCTGACAAATGCACAGTTAACTGTGCCAGGAATGATACATTGACGAAAATTGAAGAAAAATGGCTTCACATTCATCACCAAAAAGAACTTTCAAGATCTAATTTGAAGTATTAAGAAAGACTAATTAATAGCACTATTGTTCATATTTAAAGGGTCTCTGGTAGCATAGTGGTTACGAATTGGGCTGCGAACTGCAAAGTCAGCAGTTCGAAACTACCAGCTGCTCCGCGGGAGAAAGATGAGACTTTCTGCTCCCATGAAGATTTACAGCCTCGGAAACCCTGTTCAGGGTCGCTATGGGTTAGAACCAACTCGACGACACTTAACAACAACAACAATTGTTCAAATTTATGCACCAACCACAAAGGCCTGGCATGAGGAAATTGAAGAATTCTACCAACTTCTTCAGTCTGAAATAAATCAAGCATGCATCAAGATGTATTGACGATTACAGGTGACTGGAATACAAAGGTTGGAAACAAGCTAGAAATGATGCTGGAGATTGCATGATCGAATTTTGCAAGACCAGTGATTTCATTGCAAATACATTTTATATTAAACAACAAAGAAGATGATTATATATATGGACTTCACCAGATGGAATGCACAAAAATCAAACTGACATCTGTGATAAGAGATGGTGGAAAAGCTCCATATCATCACCCAAAACAAGGCCAGGGCAAATAATCCAAGAAGCTGGATTATATGAAGAAGAACATTGTATCAGGTTTGGAGGAAGACTCATTAACAACCTACGATATGCAAATGGTACAATCTTGCTTGCTGAAAGCAAAGAGGAGTTAAAATTTTGATCTTATGAAGATCAAAGACCAGTCTTCAGAATGTGTCGACTCTCAATGTAAAGAAAACAAAAATCCTCTCCACTGAAGCATTGAATAACATTTTGATAAACTATTGAAGTTGCCAAAGACTTCATTTTGCTTGTATCCACCATCAATATCCATGGAAGCATGCAGTCAAGAAATCAAACAACATATAACAATAGGCAAATCTACTATACAAGACCTCTTTAAAGTCTTCCAGAGCAAAGATGTCAGTTTGAAGACTAAAGTGCACCATGATATTTTCAGTAGTCTCCTGTGTATGTGAAAACTGGACAATGAATAATGAGAATGTAAAAGTGGTGCATTTGAATTTTGGTGTTGCAGAAGAAACTGCCAGAAAAATGTGCAAACCTGTGTTAGAAGAAGCACAACCAGAGTGCTCCTTAGAAGCCAAGGTGGCCATATGTCCTTTCTCATACTTCAGACATACTATTAAGAGACCAATACTGGAGAAGGACATCATGCTTGGGAAAGTGGAGGGACAGCAAAAAAGAGGGAGACACCCCCCCCCACAATGAGACGGATTGGCACAATGGCAGCAGCAATGGACTGAAGTATAGTAGTCACGGAGGGAACGGCACAGGACTGGGGTGATGCTTCATTCTGTTGTGCATAGCGTCCCTGTAGGCCAGAAACAACTTGATGGCACCTACCAACAACAACAAAAGAAACAAAATTTCTTCTTTTTGAAATGATTGGATATGCAATAAAGATGCATGGATAATTACTGGTGATTGGAACGTGGAAATTGGAGGAAAAAAATAGAAGAGGAAAGATCAGTTTGGGGAAAATATTGCTTTGGTGATAGAAATGTCTGGCTATCAGATGATAGAAATTTGCAAGACCAACAGCTTACTTGATGTAAATACCATTTTCAGCATCATAAATAGCCCCTCATTTATGTTTTCAGAAACACAAACACATGGACCCTGCCAGATGGCACATTGTTGCTGTTAAGTGCCATCAAGTAAGTTTCAACTCATAGCAACCCTATATAAGGTTTCAAGGATTTTTATTTATTTATTAAATCTTTGTGGAAACAGAAAGCCTCCTATTTTTCCTGTGTAGTAGCTGGCTGGCTCAACCTGGAGGCCATGTGTTTATCTTATGGAACCTCCATGCTCCCAAGATAAAGCAGTCAAATTTACTACATCTATGGGAAAAGACACTGGAGAAATTCATCCACCAAAACAAGGCCAGAGGTCAACTGTTGTTGTTAGGTGCCATCGAGTCGGTACCGACCCATAGTGACCTTATGCACAACAGAACAAAACACTGCCCAGTCCTGGGCCAACCTCACTATTGTTACCACGCTTGAGTCCATCGATGCTGCCACTTGGCCAATCCATCTCATTGGGTGTCTTCCTCTTTTTCTCTGACCTTCCACCTTACTAAACATGATATCCTTCTCCAGCGACTGGTCCCTCCTGACAATATGTCCAAAGTATAAGAGACAAAGTTTGGTCATCTTGGCCTCTAAGGAGTACACTGGCTGCACCTCTGCCAAAATGGATCTATTGGTTCTTTTGGCAGTCCATGGCACTTTCAGCATTCTCCTCCAACACCACAATTCAAAAGCATCAATTCTTCTACAGTCTTCCTTATTTAGCTTTCGCATGCATATGAGGTAATTGAAAATACCATGGCTTGGGATCAGGTGCACTTTAGTCCTCAAGTTGACATCTTTGCTCTTCAACACTTTAAAAAGGTCTTGTGCAGCAGATTTGCTTAATGCAATATGTCGTTTGATCTCTTGACTGCTACTTCCATGAGTGTTGATAGTTGATCCAAGAAGAATGAAATCCTTGACAACTTCAATCTTTTCTCTGTTGAAAAGAATGTTGTTTATTGGTCCAGTGGTGAGGATCTTTGTTCAATTATGGCCCATCAATTGCTCATATGCAAATTCTAGTTGAAGCTCAAGAAAATTAAACCAGGCCCAAAAACCTCAAAATATAACCTTGAGTATATCCCATTGTAGTCCTGGTGTAGCACTGTAGAATAAGCACCAGACGTTCTGTTGTACATGTGTTTGTTATGACCCAGAGCGACCTCAATGGCACCTAACAACCACTTCAAATCCTGGTTTTACCAGGTAATAGTTGCAAAACTATGGATAAATTGCTTACTGTCTCTCATAGGTAAGTTACCAGCCTCGTTGCTTTAAATCTGGGCATCATATTATGTAACTTACAGGGTTTTCATTAGGATCCATGGCAATAATGCATGCATAGCATCTAAAACACATTATTATTATTATTGTCAGTGTTGTTAATTGACCAAAATAAGGCAGATCTGTTCAATCTAAGGAAATAATCAGCATGGATCAACCACATATTGTAGCTTCCACATGAGTTTGACAGACTAAGAATACCTACCAACTGTCTTTCTCAACCTTGTAATAACATTGGGGCTTTGAAAAGACTGTCCGCTAGTTGAAATTGAAAATGCTGCTTGCATAACTTCCTCAGTAAGGAAACCCAGCAAATTAACTAAATTCATATCACTGAATGCCGTAAGCCACGTGCCTGTCAAACCGTCCCTGGTGACTTGAGAGATAGAAGCAAGATCATTACTTAGGTGAACTTGGAATGTGTTTTTCATTAACCTGCTCATTACATTTGATTAGAAAACAGGCATTGTGTGTCCCCATTATTAATGGTTGGCTAAGGAAATGTGGCACCTCTGAAAGCTGTCTTTTATTTTATACTCTTAACATCCTGCAGAGACTGATGAGAAGGAAAATAAGCAGTAATACGCAATAACAGTCTACTCAGGCTGGGAACTTAAATACATACAAATGATCATTTAACTTTCACTAAATTTGAATTAAGTCAAGTCCTTGTAGATAGAGAAATTACATGTCACAGATTATCCATAACATTCTTAATTTCAAATATATTGTCCCATTGTCCCCATGAGGTCATTCACATTTGTCAGACAAAAGAACTGAATTTTGGTTGCTCAGAAAATATGGGAACTCTATTTCTAGACAACCTAATACACACAAAGAAACAGCCTGTTCTGCTTCATCTGCAGTCTGCAGCCTTAAGCACCAGTAGTGTTCATTCACCACTGTTACAGTTGGGGTCAGAAAAAAAAAAAAAAAAATCACAAAATCACAAAGATTAAAATTTTAAAGTCTGACTAAGCATGGACATAGTAATGGAGCAGAAACCTTTGTTTCTGTGACCTCTGGAATAGATTAAATGCATTTCCCAAAAGCTTTCTATGGTATCTCTTGAGAGAAAATATAAAAGATGCAAGCACTATGCAATTTACATGAAGTGTTCATTTTTTTATTCTTTTCTTGTGAAGTAACTGAGTGGGGATAAGCAGTGACCAAGTCAGTAGACCAAGGTTTCAAAGCCACTGTTTACTTTTGGACTAGAGGCTAATGATGACACCAAAGAACTTGATTGGATGTAGTACTTACCAGAGTTGTTAAGCTCTGGATGAGTCATCAAAGAGCTGCTACTTTAAACCACCCAGGGATAGCTGGTCATTTTCTGAGTCAGTGAAGAACCTGGCCAAAATCATGACCATGACAGTATCCTGTGTGCGATCACTCCGAAGGTTTTGGTTCATCAAACATCAAACCAATGAAAGCCATTACTTACAGCTGAGAAGATGTATTTTCTCTTAAAGGACAGAGAGCTGCCTGTCATTTGAACAGACAGGGTGTGCCAAGTTAACACTATTTGGATATAGAAGGGCACAAAAATGTCATTATGTTCTGGAGCAAAGGATTTTTGCAACTTTGATTTCAGGCTTCTCTGACCTGCCTGTCCTTGACTTCAGATGATCGCTGATGTCTATGACTGCTCCAAATTGCACTACTCATTCACAGAAAAATGGAGCCATTCTATTTTGTCAAACTTCCCCCACCCCCATTTTTGGAAGACAGTAGGAAAAAGAAGCCCCAATTTGGAATGGCAAGACATATGTTTCTAAATGTGTTAGAGAGTATTTTAGTATCTCTAAAAGTGGGACATCATTTCTTTAAAAATCTTCTAAAAATGAATAAAAAGTTTAGTGTTCAGGAAAGCTGGCTGCTGAGAAAATGTGGAATTGATGGTATTTGTAACATTCATCTATTTATTGTTTACCAAATATTTATTTAAAAGAAAAAAGTGATTCAATGCAGTAGCAACACAGAACTGGACAAAATGCTCACAGTTATGAGATGTATTAGAGAAATTAACAGGTTGAAATGCAGGATCAGAAATGTTCTGGATATGGTCCTTTCATCAGCACAATCTCTGTTTTGCCATGCCCAACAGCAGGCCTCCCTCTGGTGGTTTGACCTCTGTCCTGCTAGGGCAATGTTACAAAGCTTTTTTTTCCCCTACTGCTGATAAGTACCCCAAGGGCACTCTATTCTGCTATAAATCTCAGCTTGAAGGCTTTCAGCTCTAGATCTGAAGGTCAGCAAACCAAGTTCTTCAATGAAGTGCCTACTTGTACCCCACTCTGCAAGTGATCACCTGCCCAAAGGCACTCAGCTTTACTTGCTCCATGAGTAACGAAGCCCAGCCCTCTGTCAGTTACTCTGGCTCATGGTTTTGTTATTGTGGTTCCTTGCTAGTCCTCCGGTGCCACAGCTTTCTGTGCAGGGATCCTGGGGCCCAAAGAATGTGTGCCACCCCTAGATCTTCTTCCTTGATAGTGGTGAGATCCCTTCTTTCTGATTCCGAGATGGCCCATTTTATACCCACAATAGAATTCCAAGGTTTTATAAGCACAATTAATACTGCTGACAATCACTCACAACTAAAGCATGTCATTCTATCACCATCTTCTCCCACTTTCTTTTACCTAGACCCATGAGGAGATCTGGTGTGGCACTGCAAGCTTGGTTTGAACTTCAAGGTTGGTGGTTCAAGATCACCAACTGCTCCTCAGAAACACTATACAGAGTTGCTGTTGGTTGGAACCAACTCGATGGCACTTAACAACAACAATCAGGAAAAAACTTGTTTTGTGAAAGTCATAAAGATTATGAATGAAAGAACTAATATGAAGTAATTCACTACACTGAAAAAATGCGATGGAAATTTAAAAGATAACCAGGGGGAAAATATTAAAATTTAATCAAGATATTTCCAGTTTTGTTATATATAATCTAGAATGATACTAATTTAAGACTTTAATATACATTTTCTTATATGGAGGATTAAAGCAAAGGAAAAAGTCAGATTTCATACTAACTCAGGAAAAAACCTTCAAAATCTAGTTAGAATTCCCATGCAGACTTTTAGCCAAACCATAAGCAAGTTGTTAATTCCTTTTAAAATTCTGTGTCACTTTAATTGTACTGAGTCTATGTGTCCCAGGTCACTCTGTGTGAACTATTCAGTTGCAAACTAAAATGTTGGAGGACTGAATCCACCTAGAGTAACCTCAAAAGGACAATCTGATGATCTGCTTCTGGAAACCCATCCACTGAAATCCCTATGGAATGGTTATACTCTGACACACATTGGTTGCCATGTGTCCAAATCTGCTTTATAACTAGTGGTAGTGGTGGGTGAGCCTCTTAAGTGATGAAGAAACATTTAACGTTCTTGAATACTTAGAAAACTGGTTGGTTTTATTTAAATAGATTTACTAATCTTTTAAATTAGTGTTATCTTCTGAATTTGATAACCCATAAAGCTATTTGTAAGTCACCAATTAAGTGGCTCAATTTCTTAAATGAACAAACGATCAGATGTATTTCAGCTTTATTTGAGCCAATTAAATTTCACCCAAACAAATGAAGTGTCGCTTTCAATGCATTTTGCTTTTGCCATAGGCTCTTGTTAACAGACAGGCCCTTCTGTTAGAAGGCATTGATTTTGATCATATTAAGTGACTGCAAGTATCTTCTCAATAGCTCACGGTGAAGGAAGAGAATGGACTTTTAAAATCTATATATTTTGTTTATAGATTTCTTGAATTAGATAAATTAATATTAGGTACAAGTTTGTTGTTGTTGTTGTTGTCAGGTGCCATCGAGTCGGAACTGACTCATAGCAACCCCATGCACAGCAGAACGAAACAATGTTCGATCCTGGGCCAACCTCACTACCGCTGCCACACTTGAGTCCATCAATGATGCCACCTGGCTGATCCATCTCGTTGGGGGTCTTCCTCTTTTTCTCTGACCCTCCACCCTACCCAGCATGACATCCTTCTCCAACGATTGTTTCCTCCGGACAATATGTCCATAGTTGATCCAAGAAGAATGAAGTCCTTGACAACTTCAATCTTTTCTCCGTTGATAAGAATGTAGTTTATTGGTCCAGTGGTGAGGATTTTTGTTTTCTTGACATTGAGATGTAATCCATATTGAAGGCTGTGCTCTTTAATCTTCATAAGTAAATGTTTCAAGTCCTCTTCACTTTCAGCAAGCAAGGTTGTATCATCTGCATATCACAGGTTGTTAATGAGTCTTCCTCCAATCCTGATGCCACGTTTTTCTTCATAGAACCCAGCTTCTCGTATTATTTGCTCAGCATACAGGTTGAATAAGTATGGTGAAAGAATACAACTCTGTCTCACACCTTTCCCAATTTTAAAACATTCAGTGTTCCCATGTTCTGTTCGAACAACTGCTTCTTGGTCTAGGTACAGATTTCTTAGAAGTACAATTAAGTGTTCTGGAATACTCATACTTCTCAATGTTGTCCACAGCTTGTCATGATCCACACAATCGAAAGCCTTTGCGTAGTCAATAAAGCACAGGTAAACATCCTTCTGATATTCTCTGCTTTCAGCCAAGATCCATCGGACATCAGCAATGATATCTCTCGTTCCACGGCCTCTTCTAAATCCAGCTTGAACCTCTGGAAGTTCTCTGTCAATGTATGATTGTAGCTGTTTCTGTATTACCTTTAGCAAAACTTTGCTCGCTTGAGATATCAAAGAGATTGTCCGATGATTTCCGCATTCCGTTGGGTCATCTCTCTTTGGAATGGGCACAAACATTGATCTCTTCCAATCAGTCGGCCAGACAGTTGTCTTCCAAATTTCTTGGCAGAGATGAGTGAGTGCCTCCTGTGCTGCCTCACTTTCCTGAAAGATTTCAATTTTTATTCCATCAATTCCTGGTGCCTTGTTCTTTGCCACTTCTTTCAATGCACTTTGGACTTCCTCTCTGAGTATCATTGGCTCTTGTTCATATGTTATCTCTTGAAATGGTTGAACATTAACCATTTCCTTTTGGTACAATGATTCTGTGTATTCCTTCCATCTTTTCTTGATGCATTCTGCATCATTCAATAATTTGCCCAGTGAATCTTTCAATAACGAAAGTCGTGGCTTGAATTTTTTCTTCAGTTCCCCCAGCTTGAGAAATACTGACCGTGTTCTTCCCTTTTGGTTTTCTACAAGTTTAGCTATGGGAATTTTCTAGAAGAAACCAGTTTGAAAATTTGCTTGCTTGCAACACTTTTGTTTTTAAAAGTATCTTTGATTAGACTAATCTGATCAATGTCTTTAAAGACTTCTCAAAGTTATCCAAATTACTTAAATTATGTTCACACCCTTCAAGTTCGTGACAATCTTTTGGAAGAAGAAGATACAGCCAACTCTTAATTATTTAGCTAATGGCAGGCTGTAGTGTGTGAAATGTGATAAGGCTTTCGGGCCAAGTTCAATAACATCAAGTTGGGTGTCATGTGTCAGATGGCGTGACTGAGAATGTCACTGAGCTGGGTAGGATCTATGGCTCCACTGACCACCCTGAGGAGTCAATTTCTTATTTCCAAGGCAGTCATTGATTGTTGCTGTATTGGTTTAAAAAGAAAGAATGATCATTGAAATAAAAGCTTGTGGTCTTTTTAAAGCACCTTTTCTTAGAAAACTCCAATGCTCATATGACATTTTTTGCTATAAATTTTGTCAGCCAGGAAACTTCTAAATATGTAAGAATTGAAATCTACAAGGAATTGGAGTTGATAATCTGAACTATCGAGGGTATGCCAATAAAAAATGGTCGGAAGCCACCTCATTGTATTGTTCTAGTTCTGTTTCATACTTATTTATTCTGATTTTGTTGGCTAATGTGACTGGATGGTGACAGGAAAAAACATGTAGAGATGTATCAAACTACTGTACTTGATAAATGAACTGACTGTGTTAACTTAATGTCTTTACATTTCAATAGTAGCTGCAACTCATTCAATAAAAAGTTGTTGGATTCCTCAATGTATCAGGCACTATGTTAGATACTGGAGTTATACAGGATTGTCCTCAGGAAATTCAGTTAATGAAGAGAAACAAAAATAATCAAAAACTACAAAGCAATAACATAAACGTGTTCTGATGGATACAATAAAGGCCATTGCAAGAACACATTAAGAATAATTTCTAATTCAAAATTAAATGACCTCTAAGCCGAAATTTGAGAGATAAATAGGATATAGAAATAAATAGGATTTCGGGCAGAGGAATAGCGTGTGTTATGAATTAAACTTTTCTCCAAAAAATATGTTGCACATCCTACTATCACTGTAGTTGTAATTGCATTTGGAAACAGGGCTTTCTTTTTTTCTGTTATTTGGGCAGTAATTGTGTAGGAAGTGTCTTAAATCAACCTCCATTGAGATATAAAAAAGCAAATTAAGCAAGCAGCAAAAAGTATGAGAATATAAATTTTTATTTGTTAAAGTCACCCACTTATAGTATTTCTATTGTAGCTTGTTCTTGTTAAGTGCTGTTGAGTTAGTTCATATCCATAGTGACTCTGTATAGGGTTTCCAAGGAGATTGATTGTGTACCCAAGTAAAGTAAAATCTCTGACAACTTCGATCTTTTCTCCACTTATCCAGTTATTTAATTGTCCAGTTGTGAGGATTTTCTCTTTCTTTACACTGAATTGCAATCCATACTGAAGACTGTATTCTGTGATCATTAGTATTTTAAGTCCTATTCACTCCCAGCAAGCAAGGTAGTGTCATCTGCATATTCCAGGTTGTTGATGAGTCTTCCTCCAATCCTGCTGCCATGGTCTGTTCTTCTCCATGTAAACCAGCTTCAAGGATTATATGCTCAGCATACAGATTGAGTAAGTATGGTGAGAGGAAACAACTCTGGCACACACCTTTCCTTATGTTACATCAGTCAGTATGCTCCTGTTCTGGTTTAATAATGGATTCTTGGTCTATGTACATGTGCCACATGAGCACAATTAAGTGCTCTGGAATTCCCATTTATCAAGTGAGTTATCAAATACTGCTATAACAGAAACACAAGTGGATGATTTAACAGATAGAAACGTATTCACTCCCAGTTTGGAATGCTAGAAGCCTGAATTCAGAGCCCTGACTCTGAAGAAAGGGTCTTGTGTCATTTCAGCATCAGTAGGCCTAGCATTCTTTGGCGTTCTCCTTGTGTCTTAGCATCAATCTCCCTCTGGATCTAAGAGCTTCTAAGTTCAAGGACTCCAGTACAAAGGATGCACTCCACTCCCAGTTCGTCTGTCTTGGTGGTAATAAGACTTTCCTTCTCTGCTCAAGTTCCTCTCCTTTTATCTCTTGTAAGATGAAAGGTGTTGCATGCCACAACTTTGGGAATCTCCCCTAAATCAAATTAGGATGTGGTATGATTAAGGTTGGGATACATCCTTAATCCTCTTATTGGCTGATCACATCAAATCACATCATGTGGATTAGCTACATTTCAACTGCCAAACCACTGAGACTTTAGGCACAGGCA
>NW_006408538.1:6417283-6444313 GCF_000296735.1 Chrysochloris asiatica | reverse complement strand
CTGGAGAAGGATATCATGCTTTTTAAGATGGAGGGTCAGAGAATAGCAGGAAGACCCCCAACGAGAAGGATTGGCCAGGTGGCAGCATTGATGGACTCAAGTGTGGCAGCGGTAGTGAGGTTGGCCCAGGATCTGACATTGTTTCGTTCTGCTATGTGCATGGGGTCTCTATGAGTTGGTTCCGACTCGATGGCACCTGACAACAACAACAATCACATCATTCTTCAAACTTCTGTTATGATCTACACTATTAAATGTCTTGGCATAGTCAATAAAGCAAATGTCAATATCTTTCTGATATTTTCTGATTTTAGTCATCTGACATCAGCAATGATATCCCTTGTTCGACATCCTCTTCTGTATTTGTCTTGAATTTCTGGCAGCTCCCTGTCAGCGTACTAAAACCTTGAAAGGTACACTTCAAGAAGCACCAGTGAAAAACGTATATTTTTGGAATGCTTTAAATATTCCACCATGTAAATAATAACAGAAAATGATATTATCTTAACCAATGGAATCATGGGAAGTTAGGTGCTGTTGTTAGTTGCTGTTGAGTAGACTGCTTATGACTACCCACGTGTGCCAAATTGATGTGCTCCACGTGGTTTTCAATGCTGTAACTTTTGGAAGCAGATCTCCAGCTATTTCTTCCTAAGGACCTAGAGGTGAGTTCAAATACTCACCTTTCAGCTAATACATGAGTACAAACCTGTTTTGCCCCCCATGGACTCCATGGAATTATCTAATTTTAATATTCAAAACTTGTCCACATAGCAGCATCATGTGTCAACACAAGGGAAATTTTTAGAACTGCAAAACCCCAGACCACAGCCCAAACATACTGAATCAGAAGTTTCAGCTTAACCAAACTTGTAGGTGATACATGTGTACATTAGTGTTAGTGAAAAATACTCATCTGCAGCAAAGCTTACAACCCTAAATGCACATTAGAAATGCTTGGGGGAGTTAAAAATATCAAGGCCTAGGTTCCCTCTTCTGAGACTCTAATTTTTTTTGGATCTAATATATCACCCAGGTTTTTCACTTTTGTGACTGGATAAACGACATTTCTAGGCAACATAAAAATAAGAAAGAGAAACTGATGCCATGTCATGTACAGAATGAATAGTTTCTTTTGGATATGTCAGTGTATGATGCTGTGAGACACACAAAAACCTATTGTGGTTATTGTTGTTGTTAAGTGCCATCAAGTTGGTTCCGATTCATAGTAACGCTATATATGGTTTCTTAAGGAGCAACTGGTGGGCTTGAACCACCAGCCTTGCAGCTCAAACCAACCTTGCGGTTCAGCACATTAACCCACAGTGCCACACTAGGACTCCTTATGTAATTATGTAGAAATTTTTAATAATACAATAATTCCAGAGGTATAGAATTACAAGCATAAAGATATGTCAAACTTTGGTGTCATCAAGTTCAGAAGTGTTGATTGAAGACATGAGAATATAAAAGAATGTGAACAGAGGAGGAAAAGTAGACATCAAGAATCTCTTGCTTCATCAGCTTTTAAGAGGTAGGCCAAGGAAGCTGAGATCAAAGCAGTCCTTCCATAGAAGAAGAGAAACCATGAAAGAAAGGCAACTTGCATACCAAGGGAAAAGATGGTTTCAACTGGATGTATATATAATCTAAAAACTACAGAAACCTCAAAGAGACAAGAATGCAACAGTGTCAATTGGCTTTACAGCCTATGGCTTTATGTGTAATCTTGGTAAGAGCCTAAATGGGATAAAATCCACACTATAATCCACTGAGGAATAAACAGAAAACGAGGCAACAGAAATACTTACTTTTTATTTGTCTTTCAAAAAGCTTGGCAGTTAAGGGAAAATAAAATAGATGATGATAGCTAGGAGGTGAAGAATTTAAAACCCGAAGATGGATTTAGAGATGTCATACACTTTCCAGATGCTGTGCTCTGCAATGTTTCCTTTGTAAAAACACAGGCATCATAAACATATGTGTATGTATCTGCATTACAAATGCTTATGTATCTAGAATATTGTCGGGGAACAAAATTGTCTATTCAATCGTTTTAGACATTGGTTTATGTAGCCACATCGATCATAATGTTCCACACCAGATATCAATACAATAATGTGACTGCAAGCTTTTCAGTTCCTTTAAATTAGGTTGGCCAATTAAATATTTGTTGTTGTGGTTGTTAAGTGCTGTCAAGTCAGTTCTGACATACAGCACCTCTGTATAGGGTTTCCGAGGAGCAGCTGGTGAGCTTGAACCACCAACCTTGCAGTTCAAACAGCTTTGCAGTCTGGTGCATTAATCCACAGTACCTCACCAGGATTCCAATAAAATATTTAGATGAGGAGAAACATGGCACTCAGATGGCACTTTATCCCTTCATATAACCACTGTGGTTTGGGCATACCTTTTTATGGCTTACAGCTGTGGAACTTGAAAAACTACTATTTTGGTGCAACTTATTCTATCATAGTAGAAAAAAATAAAGACAAATAAAATGAAAAGAAATAGGAAATGGATCATAATCAGTCTTTCTAAATGTTTAGCTCTAATTAATGAGTTGGCTCTATACATTAATTTTTATTTTTGTTAATTGGTTTTACATGAGCAACCTAATTTCAAATGGTGCAAGAATAGTGTGAGATAGATTTGTTGTTGTTGTTCATTGTTGTCAAGTCAGTTCCAACTCATTGGGACCCTATATAGGGTTTCCAATAAGTGACTGGTGGATTGTAACTGCAGGCTTGCAGTTAGCAGTTCAGTGCTGATCCTACAGTGCCATGCCAGGAAGGAGATCGAAAAGGTTATTATCATCAAACTTTTATGCTTTGGGAAATTGAAGAGAGGGCCTGTCATCTATTAGTTAATACCAAGGCCTAGAACACAGATGACAATACAAAAAGGTCACTCCTCCCTTACTTTTACTTTTAATCTTTAACCTTACAGGATTGAAGATGCATGCTTATTCAAACTTGCAGAATGGGTTTAAGGCTAAATGAAATGATACACATGAAAGCTCTCTTAGTGTTAGTTGCTATAAACTCAAAATTTACTCAAATGTAAGTTGCAGCATCATGGCATCATCTTTTTAGAACCTAGACCAGCATCTGGAACACAGGAAATGCTCTGAGAAGTAAATAGAAAGAAGAAATCCTGAAGAAAGTGTCCTGTGATAGATACTTCATAATGTCCATGTGAAAATATCAGGAAGCAATGAAAAAATAAATCATTTAGAAAAAGTATACATGAATATTATAATTCACCCTTAATCTATTTGTCAAAGTATTTTATTGCTATAATTTATAAAGTTTACAAATCGGGCTGCTAACCCCAGGACCACCAGTTCGAAACTACCAGCTGTTCCGTGGTAGAAAGATAAGGCTTTCTGCTTCCGTAAAGATTTACAGCCTTGGAAACCCTGTGCAGGGTCACTATGAGTCAGAACCGACTCCACGGTACTTAACAACAACAACAATAACATAAATGTATAAAGTCTCTGGGTAGTATAGGCAATTTGTGATTAATCGTTAAGCTAAAGGTTGGTGTGCTGACAGTGTTGTGATCGATTTATTGTGATAATCGAGCTCTGTGACTCTGGACAGGTTATTTAAACTCTCCCAGTCTCCTCATCTAAAAAACAGGTATATATTACCTTCAGGATTTTTTGTGAAGATTAAGTAACACAGCGCTTATGAATCACTTACTACGGAGCTTAGTATAGAGACTGTTATTACTTTTCCATCTCCTTTGGTGATTGGAGGAGGAGGGTTGCTCATTTCTTTAGGAGATTCTTGGAGAAGATGTTCTTTCCTATATATGTTTGCATGTCATAAGAAGTATAGTAGTGGGTTAGGTGACCCCTTCTCTGTCCTTTCATAGAACTCTGTGCAACCTTCTACCTTAGTATTTAACCATTATAGTGAAATCATCTGTCTGTAAAGTATGTTGTTGCTGTTGTTGTTGTTGTTATGTGCTGTGGAGTTGGTTCCGACTCATAGCGACCCTGTACATGGTTTCCAAGACTATAAATCTTTACAGGAGCAGAAAGCCTCATCTTTCTCCAGCAGAACAGCTGATAGTTTCGAACTGCTGATCTTGCGGTTCGCAGCTTGATTCGTAACCACTGCACTACCAGAGCTCCTGTCTATAAGTATATCTACCTAGTAAACAGTAAACCTCATAAACAAGCTATCAGAGCAGTGTTAAGCACATAATAGGCATTCAATAAGATTGACCTTAACTCACCCAAGAGGTGGGACTGTTTGGATATGCTGAATAAAACAAAACAGTTAATTCCAAGTAAAGTAGAGGAGGATGAGGCTAAGTAAAAACGTACCATTACTAGGGTTTCAGTATATATGTACACGCGTTTCTTCCAAACAAAACATGCTTACACATGTCTCTGTGATCAGTGGACGCCTGTAGACAAGTTCTCTCCATAACACACTTGTGTTAGTATAGACCTAAATGGAGGATATGTCCAGAAACAGCAACTTTACACTTTGATATATTTGTTTAATAAAGGTTATTATGATTTTCTAGCTATCCTTTTTGACTTACCCTCATACTTGAAAGAGGGTGGGGAGAGAAGGTTTGGAGCAAGGTAATCAGCTGTTGACTTTTTAGAAATACTTAGAGCACAGACATGCAAGCATATTTGGCCCATGGTCAGTATCATGCCACTTGGACAATAAAAAGTAGTGATGATCCCACTTTCTTAAAAGGCATCCTGACAAACGGAGAGACTTTCTATACTGGATGCCCCCACACAGACTTGGTTTTTTTGTTTTTTTTTTTTTTTAATTTTTCAGCTTTCCTCTCTTTATTTTAGCTTGGGATAGCAATTTTCCTACCAGCTTTCTCTTCTCAAGGGAACTAAAGGGCTCAACATACTCGTGGCACTCTGCTGGCCTTAGCTCCCTACAGTGTCTTGTGGCAAATTCTTACCACTGCTTCATTTCACACTTACCTGTCCCAGTCACCTTGTGTGCTCACTGGTCTGCGCATCCCTGGCCACTGTTAAAATCAATCCTTGTAGCTATTTAACCTTCAGACAACTAAGAAAGTGTGTCCTGTGATAAGAGACTAGATCTCAGCTAAACACCTGATACTGAAAAAAGCAAAAACATTGGTTTATGCTAGGCTAGGTCTCAGCTGTCTTAAAAATTTGCTATCTTCAGACATTTCACCGTGCCCATGAAAAGATGCTCAGTGTCATTCTCTCATCAGAGAAATGCAAATCAAAAGCATAATGAGATACCAATTCACTCTCACTAGGAAGACTAAAATTAAAAAACAAAACAAAACACTAATACATGCTGATGAGCATTGGGGAACTTGTAACCCTTATCCATCGCAAATGGGAATACAAAATGTTCATCCATTGTGGAAAAGAGTGTGGGTTTCCTAAAAAAAAAAACCAAAAACCTAAAAATAGAACTATCACATGACCCAGCAATTCCACTCCTACTTATATCCCCAAAAGACTTGAAATCAGAGACTCAAAAGGAGACTTGGGCACCAACATTCATTGCAGCACTTTACATAACAGTAAAAAAATGGAAACACACTAAGTGATAATCAACAGATCAAGATAAATACAAGGGTGTGATAGTTAAGGTTTTATGACAAGTTGGCTGGGCCAGGATTGTCAGTGGTTTAGCAGTTAGACGTAGTTATCACCTCCATGATGAGATCTAATATCGTACAATCAACCCCATATGTGATTTGATGTGATAAGCCCTGATCTGCTGTAATGATTCTACACTATAAATCCTCACTTGCATGATGTTAATGAGGTCAGTTGCAATCTACAGGGTTAGGTTTTATCTTGAGTCAATCTCTTGAGATATAAAAAGCGAGATTGAGAGGGACCTCCTACCACCAAGACAGAAGAGTCAGTGGAGTGTATCTTTGGCCCTCGGGCACATGTACTGTGAAGTTCCTAGAGCCACGGAAAGATTGATACTAAGATGTATGGAGATCTCCAAAGAATACTTTGACTACAGGTGCTGAAAGGAGACAAGGACCTTTCCCCAGAGCTGACAAAGTGATAAGCCTTCCCCAAGAGCCCACACTCTGAATTTGAACTTCTAACTTCCTTCAATGTGAGATAATGCATTTCTGGTGGTTAAAGCCATGCATTCTTTGTGGTATTTCTGATGTAGCATTATTAGATAATTAAAACCCACGGTAAATCAAAAAATGTTGATACAAAATCATAGAAATATTTATTAAATACAGGAATCAAATTGACTACATCTGTGGGAAGAGATGATGGAGAAGCTCAATAAAATCAGCCAAAACAAAGCCAGATGCTGACTGTGGAATGGACCATCAGTTGTTCATATGCAAAGTGAGGCTGAAGCGGAAGAAAATTAAAACAAGTCCACAAGAGTCAAAATATGACCTTGAGTATGTTGTTGTTGCTGTTAAGTACCGTGGAGTCGGTTCTGACTGATAGCGACCCTGTACAGGGTTTCCGAGGCTGTAAATCTTTACAGGAGCAGAACGCCTCATCTTTCTCCTGTGGAACCACTGGTAGTTTCGAACTGCTGACCCTGAGGTCAGCAGCCCAATTAAATTAGTACCCACTACGCTACCAGAGTTCCTTGACCTTGAGTATATACCCCCTGAATTTAGAGACCATATCAAGAGTAGATCTGATGCATTAAGCACTAATAAATGTATACTAAACTAGATGTGGTAGCGTAGTCGTTACGAATCAGGCTGTGAACAGCAAGGTCAGCAGTTCGAAATTACCAGCGGTTCCGCGGGAGAAAGATGAGGCTTTCTGCTCCCGTAAAGATTTACAGCCTCGGAAACCCTGTACAGGGTCGCTATGAGTCGAAACTGACTCCACGGCATATAGCCAACCACCAACCAACCAAAACTAGGTGTGAGATGATGTCAACAACATCATACATGAACAAAGCAAAAATTGATTTTAAACAGGAAATAAGAATAGACAAAAATGTCAGAAAATAGTCTGAAACTTGCTCTTGAGCATTTGTTGTTGTTGTTAAGTGCCATCGAATAGGTTCTGACCCATAGAGACCCTGTATAGGGTTTCCAAGGAGCAGCTGGTGAGCTTGAACCTCCGACCTTGCAGTTCAAACGACTTTGCAGTCTGACGCATTAGCCCACAGTGCCACAGAGAAGCTAAAACAACTAGAGGAAATAATGAAGTAAAAGCTGAACAAAATTTCCAAGGGATAGCTTTAAAAGACAAAGTAAAGTTTTATAATGAAATGTTTAAAGACCAGCAGTTAGAAAACCAAGAGAAAAGAGCATACTCAATATTTTCAAATTCAAACCACTAGTTGTAATAGTGAAGGAATCTAAGGGCAAAATATTAAATGACACAAGAAGCATTAAAAGAAGATGGAAGGAATCCACAAAGTCACTACACCAAAATAATTTTCAATATTCAATCATTTCAAGAGGTACCATATGATCAAGAACCAGTGTTATCGAAGGAAGAAGTCCAAGCTACACGGAAGGCACTGAGGGAAAACAAGGCTCCAAGATTTGACAGAATACAGATTGAAATGTTTCAACAAACTGATGCAGCAGTTGAAGTGCTCAGTCATCTATGCCAAGAAATTTGGAAGATATTTACTTCACCAACTGATCAGGAAAAATTGACATTTGTGGCTATTCCAAAGAGAGGTGACACAGTGGAATGATAAACCATTGAACAATATCATTCGTATTATACACAAGTTAAACTTTGCTACAGGAGCTCTGGTTGCGTAGTGGGTGCAAATCGGACTGCTAACCTCAGGGTCAGCAGTTTGAAACTACCAGCTGTTGCACAGAAGAAAGATGAGACTTTCTGTTCCTATAAAGATTTACAGCCTCGGAAACCCTGTGCAGGGTCGCTATGAGTCAAAACCGACTCCACGGCAGATAACAACAACAAAGATAATATAAAAAATGATCGTAGCAGTATATTGAAAGGACAACTCAGACTGGAACAATTCTTCCAAAAATGGATTTTGTTGGGGTAGAAACAATTCAGAAAAGGAGAGTAAGAATTACAAAGATGTAATCCGTGCCACTGAATTGTATGTGCAGAAACTATTTTATGGGGTATGTTTTGCTCTGTATTTTCTCAGCACAACAAAATAAATAATTAAAATAAACAAATAAATACCAGTGTTACACTTTACTTCAGGAGTCCTGGTGTGACACAGTGGGATAAACCACAAGGCCAGTTTCAACCACAAGATCATGGTTCAAACTCCCCAGCCGCTCCTTGGAAACACTGTACAGGATTGTTATTGGTTGGAATCAACTCCATGGCACTTAACATTTTACTTCCTTTTCCATTTCTATTATTCTACTTCAAATGTATCAAAATGATTCTGATTATATATAATACTAAATAACTTCTGTGTTTGTGTGTGTGTGTGTCTGCAAAGTTGTTTAAGAGCTTGAGCATTCAAGTCAGAGAATACTGGTTTGAATCACAGCATTAGTACTTAATACTTCTATAACCTTGAGCAAGTTACTTAACCTATCTCAGTCTCTTCTGAAAAACAGAAATGATAAGCATTGACCTCTCGTGATGGTGAACTGACACATGCATATGAATCACTGAGCACTGTGCCCAGCGCATAGGACTTAGAGTCATTTTGTGTAAATCATATGACTTCCAACAGCGGTCTCACATGCCTTCATTGATCCTGAATTTTAACTGCTCTGGAAGCTGAATACACCTATCTTTTTGATGTGAACCTCAGGGGTCCCAAACTGAATTTGTGTTTGACCTACAGGTTACATTTCATATCAGACCACAGGTGATATCTACATGTTTTCACAAGAGGAGGCAATAGACAGGCAGAAGCTTATTTTTATTTATATGGATTCTCATAAACTGACTGGCTTTGTACGAGTCCCCTTCAGACCAAACTCAGCATCCCTGAAGAATCAAATTCTGTATTTCTGTAATAAAGGCACAGTGATAAAAAAAATGTGGACCATCAAGTCAGGCAGCCTGGTTGAAATTCATTCACTGCCTTTAACTGTCTATATAATTTCAAGATAATTGACCTCACTGTGCCTCAGTTTCTTCAGCTATAAAATGAGACCTTACTACTAGACCCTACTTTGCTGGTTTTTGAGAAACTAAAATATATGTAAAGTAAGTAGATACATATGACAGATCATCAAGAAATTCATAGAAAAATGGAATGAAAATAAAATGTATTCCCCCCCCCCCGCCCCAGGAACTTTTGAAGCCTCCTTAAAATAAACATTTTATGTCTAAGTGTTTGTTTTTGCTAATCATTTGTAAAATAGGTTATACGCAATTATTCTATAAATATTAGATAAAGTGCCAACACATGGTGGTGCAGTGATTAAAGCACTCAGCTGCTAACCAAAAGTTTTGCTGTTGTTGTTAACGACCATCGGGTCGGTTCCAACCCATAGACCCTCCAACCTTGCAGTTCAAACAGCTTTGCAGTCTGGTGCATTAACCCACAGAGCTACACCAGGACTCTGCAGCACAAAGACGTGGCAGTGTGCTTCTATAATTGTTACAGCCTTGGAAACCCTCCCGGGCAGTTCTACTCTGTTCCTGAGGATAACTGAGTCAGAACAGACTTGAGAGCTGGGGGTTTGGTTTTGGTGCCAACACAGTACTCATCACTTAGGATTCATAGGTCATGGAGACCCTGCCCACAAGAACTTTACAGTAAGAAATAATATTTCAGTCTTTTCGGTGGTTCAAACTCACCAGCTGCTCCTTGGAAACCCTACACAGGGTCTCTATGGGTCAGAAGTGACTCGATGGCACTACACAACAACACATAATTTATTTTATAACATAAAATGTTGTTTTTGTTGCTTAGTGTCATGAAGTCGGTTCTGACACATAGCAACCTTGTGCAGGCTTTCTGAGGAGTGACTGGAGGGTTTGAAACACTGACATTGTGGTTAGTAGTCCAGTGCTTACCCTACAGTGCCACACCAGGACTCTAATGTGTAATATTAGTTATGTAAAATCTTATAATATATAATATGCTAATAACAATATTTCATTTAGCACTGTAGGATAAGCACTGGGCCAAAGGTCGGTTTGAACCCAAAGGTCGGCGGTTCAAACTCACTAGTCACTCCTCAGAAACCATATACAGGGTCACTATGAGTTGAAACCAATTCAACGGCACTTAACAACACCAACAACACATGCATACAAAGAGCACCCTGGATATAGAGGACAAGCACAGGCTGGGAACCACAAGGACAGCAGTTCAAACCCACCAGTCACTCTGTAGGAGAAAGATGAGTTCTCTGAAACCCTATACAGTAGAACTATGAGTCAGAAATGACTCGGCAGCACTTAACAACAGAAACATACATACATACAACCACTTATCTATCACTTTTGTCATATTATTGAGGCTTTTGTGCAAAAGATTTTTAAGAGCAGACCCAGAACACAAGTAAAATATTATTGAAAGTGCAAAGAACTGGACTAGGAAAGGAAAAATACAGTTAGTATTTCTCAAGCTGAAAGAACTAAAGAAAAAAGTCAAGCCTCTGCTTTGTAGGAAAATCACTGGACTAGACCACAAGGTCAGAAGTTCCAACCCACCAGCTGCTCCTCAAGAGAAAGATGCGGTTTTCTGCCCCTGTAAAGAGTTGCAGCCTCAGAAATCCTTTACAGATTGGCTGTGAGTCTCAGCTGCCTGGGTGGTACTTAACAACAGCAACAAACAATATGGGCAAAATACTGAACAATGTACGAAGCAACAAAAGGAAGCTGCAAAGTAAACACAGACTACTCACTGTACTCACAGAAAACTGCTAAAAATGTTAAAGCCAGATCCAGAAAAGGACATGGCACTAGAGACATCATTGCTGATGTCAAATGAATCTTGATTGACAGCAGATAACAGAAAATTTTTTGCATGTTTTATTGACTTTACAAAACACTAGACTGTGTGGATCAGAACACATTATGGATATCTTTGCAAAGAAAGGGGATTCAAGGACACTTGGTTGTGCTCATGTGGAACCTGTACATAAACCAACTAGCAGTTGTTTGAACAGGACAAAGCTTATAATCAGGAAATGTGTGCATCAGAGTTGTAGCATTTCACCATATTTAACTCAACCTATATGCTGAGCGTATAGGAGAAAAGACTGAAGTTGTTAAGGACTTCATTCATTCTTCTTAGATCAAGTATCAACACTCATGGAAGCAGCAGTCAAGAAATCAAACGACGTATATTGCAGGGCAAATCTGCTGCACAAGACCTTTTTAAAGCGTTGAAGAGCAAAGATGTCAGCTTGAAAACTATGATGCGCCTGACCCAAGCCATGGTGTTTTCAATAACCTCATGTGCATGCAAAAGTTAGACAGTGAATAAGGAAGACCATAGAAGAATTGATGCTTTTGAGTTATGGTGTTGGAGGAGAATATTGAAAGTGCCATGGGCTGCCAAAAGAACCAATAGATCCGTTTTGGAAGAAGTGCAGCCAGAGTGCTCCTCAGAGGCCAAAATGGCCAAACTTTATCTCTCATACTTCGGACATATTGTCAGGAGGGACCAGTGGCTGGAGAAGGATATCATGTTTGGTAAGGTGGAGGGTCAGAGAAAAAAAGGAAGACCCCAAACGAGATGGATTGGCCAAGTGGCAGCATCAGTGGACTCAAGTGTGGCAACAATAGTGAAGTTGGCCCAGGACCGGGTAGTGTTTCGTTCTGCTGTGCGTAAGGTTGCTATGAGTCGGTACCGACTTGATGGCACCTAACAACAACAACAAATACACTGAGCAAATAATCTAAGCAGCAGACCTGTATACAGAAAAATGTAGCATCAGGATTTGAGGAAGACTCGCTAAGACATACGTTTGATACAGCTTTGCTGGCTGAAGAACTTACTGATGAAAGTCAACGACTATAACCTTCAGTATTGATTGTACCTTAACATAAAGAAAACAAAAATCCTTAAACTGGACCAAAAAGCAAAACTATCGTAAACAGAAAATACTGAAGCGTCAAGGATTTAATTTTACTCATCTCTATAATCAACATCCATGATGGTAGCAGTCAGAAATTTAAAAAAAGAAAAAAAAAATACTGCAAAAAAAATAAGACAAATCTGCTACCAAAGACCTTTTTAAAGTGTTAAAAAGCGAAGAAGTCACTTTGAGGACTAAGGTGCCCCTGACAAAAGCCATGGTAGTTGCAATTTGCTTCAGTAACATAACAAAGCTTGACAGTTAATAAGGAAGAATTAATGTTTTAGAATTGTAGTGTTAGTGAAAAATATTGAATATGCATACTGTGGACTGTCAGGAAAACAAACAAATCTGTCTTGGAAGAATAGCCAGAATGTTCCTGACAAGTGAGGATGGCGAGACTTCACGTCACGTACTTTTAAAATGTTATCAGTGGGAAGCACTCCCTGGAGAAGGACATCTTCCTTGGCAAAGTAGAGGGCTGGGTGGCAGAAATGAGACTGGACTGACACAGTAGCTGAAACATAACAAGACTGTGAGGCTGGTACATGATAACACATTGGATCTCTAAGTGTCAGAACTGACTTAATGGAACCTAGCAGCAACAAGTTAGATGCATACAACACACACACACGTACAGAGCATATTTGGGCTAGAGGAAATACCTAATGTCTTTAATCTTAAATCATCAATGTGTTACTTTGACTTCTAATGTCTTCTTTTGCATCCTCAATGAATTAGAAATGTGGATTTGTATCTGGACTCCCTTTTAAACCAGACTTTTTGTTATTCAGACTCCTGCATAAAATCATATACTTTCCTAATCAAATCATTATCTCAAGGTCAATACTTTTTGAAACTGAAAAATGTAAATCAGTTCTGAAATCTGTGCAAAGAGAAATGGAGAAGAGCCCTAAATTTCAGTAAAAAAGAATGAAAAGTATGGCTGGTTTTCTCTCAATTGTTAAAAATTGCTAATTTATAGAATTTTATCAACCTGATATTTTAACCTATATGTAATTTCTGGAAACTGAATAACAAATTCATGGACACAGCTGACATTGCCCATTTATGATATGGGGGAAATGTCTCATCGCAAAAACCCTGCCATGTCTTTTAGCATGTGGCCGAGGCCGCTGCTTCTCCCTCACAAGCAGTTGTACCATCCACTTCCTCTCCATAATATGACCTCAGATGACCTTGGACATTAGGTTCTTCCTCTGCACTGAGGGCAAGATATTCTGAAGATCTTGTGCCCACTAAATAGCTAGTAGCCAAAACCCTCTGACCCTAGGTCATGGAAACTTGTTTGATTTACTTATTCCCAACTGTGTATCCATGTCCCCTCTCCTGACGCATGGCTGGCTGTGATTCCCTGGCTCTCTGACTGTACCTCTGGACTTCTGCTTCAGCCTATTGACAGTGGTGGGTTCCTGCCTCCCAGTCTCAGCTCTGTGTCTGCTAGCCCTGGAGCTCATCTTTCCAAGGATTTTCTGGTTTTTATTTTAAACAAGTGTAATCACTTTGGCCAAAGAATGAACTCTGCCCCAGGATCTTCCTTCATCCTGAGTTGTTCTCTCTGCTGCAGAGTAGGAAGGCTTGAGTAGTGAATTCTGTAAAGAAGTAAAAGACTTTCTAGGAAATGCTTTCCAGGGGCATTGCAGTCAGAGATAGTCTTTGCCAAGACTGACCACTGCTTGGATTATTTGGATAATAATCACTAGTATTTACTGAGCATCTACTAAAGGTACGGCATTGATTTTATTTCATTTTATCCACAAATGACTCTAGAACTAGGGCTTAAAAACACTGTTTTGCTGCCACCCTTCTGTCATTTTGTCAGGCTGTGGTGGTATGTATGTTGCCATGATGTTGAAAACTATGTCACTGGTATTTCAAATATTAGCTGGGTCACCCATTGTTGTTGTTAAGTGCCGTCGAGTCGGTTCCGACCCATAGCGACCCTGTACAGGGTTTCCGAGGGTGTAAATCTTTACGGGAGTAGAAAGCCTCATCTTTCTCCCGCGGAGCGGCTGGTAGTTTCGAACCACTGACCTTAAGGTTCGCAGCCCGATTCGTAACCACTACGCTACCAGAGCTCCTTTGGGTCACCCATAGTAGACAGCTTTTAGTCAAACTTCCAGACTATACAGCCTAGGAAACAGTATGGTGGTCTTCTTCCAAAAATTAGCCAATGAAAAACATTGGGATCAGAATAGAATATTAATATAGTGTTAGATAACGAACCCCCTGTTTTTGTTGCTAGGTGTCATCAAGTCGGAACCAACTCATGGCACAACAGAACAAAACGCTGCCCAATCCTTTGCCATCTCATAATAATTGCTATGCTTGAGCCCATTGCTGCTGCCTCTGTGCCAATCCATCTTGTTGGGGATCTTCCTCATTTTTGCTCACCTTCCACTTTACCTAGCATGATAGCCTTCAGGGACTGGCCCTTCCTGATAATATGTCTTAAGTATGAGAGATAAAGTCTGGCCATCCTGGCTTCTAAGGCTTTTCTACTTCTTCCAAGACAAATTTGTTTGTTCTTCTGGCAGTCCATGATGCTTTTATTATCTTCCTCTAACACTTGACTCAAATGTATCAATTCTCCTCTGGTCTTCCTTATTTATTGTCCAACTTTCACATGTATATGAGGTTACTGAAAATACTTAGGATCACGCACACTTAGTCCTCAAACTGACATCTTTATTCTTGAGCATTTTAAAGAAGTCTTGTGCAGCAGATTTACCCAATTCAATATGTGGTTTGATTTCTTAACTGCTGCTTCCATAATTGTAGATTATGAACTCTTTGACAATTTCAATCTTTTCTGCATTTATCTTAATGTTGTATATTGGTTTAGTAGTGAGGATTTTTGTTTTCTTTACATTGAGTTACAATCCATATACCAAAGATAAAGAAAAGTTGCAGTACCAGGCAATGTTTTGTTCTACTGTACCTGGGGATGCTATGACTCAGAAGGAACTCTATGGCAACAACACGAACAACTTGCATTTTAAGATGAAGAGTCTAAGACTCAGAATTGTTTGTTTAAGACAGCACAATATTATTCAGAGACCATGTTCTTACTACCACCCTAGATTGGGGGTGGGGGAGTGGGAGGGTTCTTTTTGTCCTTCAATCACACTAACATCAGTAGATTCCAATTTCCTCCTTGAGTCAGGATGACCCTATAGGTAAATATAATGAGTTAAGCACAGATATATTTTCATCCCTCAGCAGGCATCTCTGATCCACAAAACCAGCCTGGAAAGGAGTCAGCAGCCTGAATCATCCCAAAAGTCATAGAACTTATATAGGGGGAAACAGAAACGCCAGTTACAATGCTAAGTAAAAACCCGCCCAGAGAGCTGCACCACTGAAGTTGCTCTTTTTCTGTAGTCTTTGGTCACCTTCAAATTGGCAAACAGTTCATTCCTTGGAAACAGAATCTTTTCTAGTTAATTGATTTGTCAAAAGAACAAAAAATTAACTATTCACTTGTGTGTGTGTGTGTGTGTTCTGTTTTATTTTTTAATCCCAACCAGTGACCAAATAAGGAGTCCTGATGTGGGGCTGTGGGTAATGCACCAGGCTGCAAAGCCGTTTGAACTGCAAGGTTGGCAGTTCAAGCTCCCCAGCTGCTCCTCAAAAACCCTATACAAGATCGCTTTGGGTCAGAATCGACTCGATGGCACTTAACAACAACAATGACCAAATATATGTGCCCTCTTTCATACTAGTTTTTAATTTATTAAGCAGGAACCAAAATCATCAAGTACAATGCATAATACAAGTGGCATTAAATTTATGCAAATAATTTTAGTACTGATGAAAATTATTTTTGTTTATTTGGCAGTGTTGTACCTTTCTATATTGTGGTAAATGGTGCCTGTTTTTGTTTTGAAATCATGAATGTAGAGTTCTCTGCTAAGAAAAGGTTTTCCATCTCTGTGGACATGTTCCAGGTAGCTTCTATAAAATAAACTACACAAAAAACAAAACAAAAGTTTAAAAGCCTGCATTATTAGGTGAATACTGTTGTTAACTTCAAAATAACATAGGTGACTCTGAAACACAATTGAAAATCCCTATAATTCTAGAAAATGAGTTCATATTTTTAGGTCTCTCTCAGAACAGGTTTTAGTAATGTGGGCTCATTGTGCATAATTATGGCATAGTTATCAAGATACACACATAAATAATTAATCCAGATATTGTCCTTTAGTTTGGTATTAATTCTGTGTGTATATTTGAAACTTCAGAAGAGTAAGATTTCTAGATATTTTATCTCCATTTAGTTATTCAGCAAGCAGAATCATATTTTAAATGTAATTCAGCATGCAAAGACTTAGATCCAGCTCTGGAAATACCATGATTAATTATTCTCAAAATATTTTTTTTTTTACCTTTTTGTTCAGTAATTGTCCTTCTTACATCCACCAATAGTGTGTCAATGGAAGCTTGCATGTTGCTATGATGCTGAATAGGTCTTAACAAATCTTTCAGATTATGACAGACTTGGGAGAAAGTCCTGGCTATTTCCTTCTGAAAGTCAACCTGTAAAATCCCTGTTACATCAATTCCATCTGTAACTTATCATGCAGATGACACAGGCCTAGGCAGTCCATTGTGCATGGAGTTCCCATGAGTAGGGGCCAACTGGACAGCAGATAACAACAATAGTAATAGACCCACAGCTGTTGTACTTACCAGTGGACATTGCTGCTAAAAGTCACTAATGAGTTCTACATATGTTGTAGGGCCATACCTTGGCTGCTAAAACCTTAGATGTTCAATTGTATGTGCTATGAAAGTTTTCACTGTAAAATAATAATGGTTAGGCTCTATGCAATACCAGTTGAAAGTGTAGAGCATCTACACCACCCATATGTATTAGAATAGATTTCAAAGAGTGCTGAGGAGAATTTGGGCCCTTCCTGAAGTCTTTCCTTAGCTCCCTTGGTTGGACAGAGATGCTTTTATCTGTTGTCTTCAGCTCTGAAAGCTCTTAATAAGTATTGGTCTGATGACTGCTACAAGTACATTCCTGGTACCAGTCATTGTCTCACGCTCATTAGCAATCAACAGTGATCAAAAATTTCCAAGGACAACATTCCACACAATTAATTGAAGAGTAAGTATTTTCCACTTTTTCAGATGTCTCAAATAGTCTCCTGAATTAGGGCCAAGTAAACACTACATATAAGGTTCAGAAGAATTGAGAACATTATGGTGTGACCTCTTGCAATATGCAATTCAAAATTAATTACTCTTCAAAATTACATAAAATGTAAAGGAATGCTAGAAATAAATGCTGTTTTTCTGACTGGGAAAGTTCATTACCAATTGCCTTTCTTTTCTTAATGTTGTTGATGTTAAGTGTTGTTCTGTCAGTTCTGATTCATAGTGAACCTATACTAGGTTTCCAAGAAGTGACTGATTGATTGGAACTGCTAACCTACAGCACAACACCAAGACCTCTAATTTTCCAGTGATTTAAACACTAGCTCAATCCACCATGGGTTAACAGCATTGTCTAAAAATCAAGCCAGATTATAAAAGAGAGGTAACTAGAAAGAATTATATTGGTCCACATCATCTACCACTATTGACAGTAGAACTGATTTTCATGAATTAGCTTTTTAAACTGTATCAAGAGATAATTTTAAAAAAAATGCTTGTCATATTATAGATAATAAGTATGTTGCCCTGGATATTGAAATAATGTCTATCTATAGTCTATCAGTTTTGAGTATTATGGAATTTTTGAATTATGCAAGGGCCCAAGTTTCTCTTTCAAACTTAGTGGCTGGAAATCTTAGGATCAAAATATGTGGGTATATTTATTTTGTGGCAAATCATCTGGACCAGCACATAAGTCATTGTGATAGCTAATTTTATGTTTCACCTTGGCTAGGCTATAAAGCCAAAAATTTTAGCTAAACAGTAGGCTAGTTGCTTTTATGAAATAGTTGTTGTTGGTAAATGCTGTTGAGTTGTTTCTAACTCATAGCAACCCTGAATGGGTATTTGAGGAGCAGTTGGTGAGTTTGAACCACCAGCCTGTGGTTCAAACCAAACTTGCGGTCCAGTGTTTATCCTACAGAGCCATACCAGGTTACATGTGATTAATTCATTTGGCCTGAAATAAAGCAAATTACTTTCCATAATGTGGGTGGACCTTAACCTATCAGTTGAAGATCTTCAGAGTGAGAAAAGGAGTTTCCCTGGGACATACAAGTACAGCATAAATAAGCATTTTTCCAGAATTCCTCACTCTTCATTCTTCCCACATGTGGCCTATGGATTTTGGTGAACAAGTCTACAAGAAGCTCCAGCCTGTCACCTGACCTGTAGATTTTTGACTTGCTGTTGTTGTTGTTGTTAAGTGTCTTCAAGTTGGTTCTGACTCATAGTGAGCCTGTAGAGTTTCCAAAGAGAAGCCGGTGAGTTTGAACCACTGACCTTGTGGATCAAGCCAACCTTGCAGTCCAGTGCATTAACCCACAGCACCACACCAGGACTCCTAACTCCCCATAATCATGTAAGTCAATTCTGTAAAATAAATATCTCTTCAGATA
Organism: Chrysochloris asiatica; assembly: GCF_000296735.1. Lineage (NCBI taxonomy): Eukaryota > Metazoa > Chordata > Mammalia > Afrosoricida > Chrysochloridae > Chrysochloris > Chrysochloris asiatica. Next base: position 6,425,744 of record NW_006408538.1, on the reverse strand, counting down.
GGTAGGTAGATAGAGGTAGATAGAGACATCTCACTGATTCTATTTCTCTAGAGAACCCTAAGATTGTCATTATGGTAGAAGTTCTCTTTATCTTTCACCATTATTTTTCTTCTTTCCACTTGCTACGCACTCTATATTTATATGCTTTTATATAACCCTCAGACATCCTAAATCATCTATAGAACTAGGTGAGTGATATATATAAATAGGTTAGCCTCTGGTACAGTACTTAGCATAGTATATTTTAGTCCTTATACAAGGTCTTTTTGCCCAGACAGCCAGGAATTTTACAGCAGTAACTTTTCTGTCTTCAGTGTCTGCCAGGACACCTAGAATATACCAGATGACCAATAAGTATCTCCTGAATGAGAAAAGGTACATGTTTTTATACCATTTTTTTTGTTTCAAATAACTTGTATGGGTATGTATAGATCAAGAAAGTAAACTGTGTTTATTAATTTTGAAGTACATTTTATAATATTGGTTCTTCTAAGTTACTAATATTATTGGTGATTTTTTCTTACATTCTTCTTTATTTGTTTCTGCATTTCCAAATTTTCTCCAATAAACAGGTTTCAATTTCTAAGTCTACAATTTTTTCTCTCAATAGTTGTACATTATAAAATTATATAATAATTGTTTTTGCTGTTGTATTTCATTGGGTTGATTCTAACCCATAACAACCCTAATGGATGGAGCTGAATTACTCCATATGGTTTCCTAAGTGTAATCTTTATGGGAGCAGCCTGCCAGATCTTTTCTCCCATGTGACCACTGGGTGGGTTTGAACCACTGACATTTCTGTTAGTAGCCAAATGCTTAACCATTGCACCCCCAGAGTGCCTTTAAAATAATAACAATATGAAAATCTTTAATATTCCAAATGAAATAAAACAAAGTAGTTAGTAGATCTAAATAAGTAATTTTGAATGGATATTTATGTTTTATATAAGAATAATATATACAATGTGACAATTTTTACTAATTTGGAATTTGGAAAATAAAACAGTTTTTAAAAACTAGCACAGATAAAATGACAGAGAATATATTTGGTATATGTTTATCTAATATCTTCAGCATATAATTCTTTCTGGTGATTCAATATAAATAACCAATTTTTTTTAATTTGTCTTGATAAGCTGTATATTTATCAATTTTAATATTCACAAACTAAAACATATGTTATATTAAAAACTTCTAGTTTTCATAAGCATGTTTTTAGTCCTCAGTAGTGTTTATGGATGTTATTGGCAAACTTTGTCAAAGAAAGAAAATGAAGCTAACTATCATCCCAATGGGTTGTAATTCCCTTTGAGTACCACCCAAGGCAGACGTTCTGCACAGTGTAAATACCACGAGCTCACGCTGACTCCCACAATTAGCCTTAGAGATGTCAATGTGCTTAGGAGATAGAAAAAGTGGAAATGAAATAACTAAAGATGTTCCAAAGATTATGATCCGGGTATTTTCCAGAGAGAAAAATCACACTTCAATATAAACTTTAGGTTTATGTGCCATAGTGAATTTTTAAAACCCACTTCATATCGTGAATGCTATGGTTAGGAGTGTATTCATATGAATCTGCAATTAGTTAATTGACAAAGGAAAGATTTCTGCTAAATGTCAGTTTTAACATTATATGTCAGTAACCTAGTAGGTTCTGAATTCCAACTCTGAACCTGTGGTTAAAGAAAATTCAATTGGTTACCCTAAGAAGCAGCTGGGAGGAAGTCAGGAGACCAAGAAGTATGTTTTATCCAAGTAGTGTAACCGCTTCAACCCTTGGTTTCCCTTAATAGACGTTAGAAGACTGGATTAAAATAGCTCTAAGGATCCTTCCAGAGGACTCCTGGTGTGGTGCTGTAGTGTCAATACTGGACTATGAACCACAAGTTCAGTGGTTCAAACCTATCAGGTGCTTCTCAAAAACCCTATACAGGGTGGCTATGAGTCAGAACAGAGTCAATGGCAATTAACAACAACAACAACTAAATATCCTTCTGGAGTCCTGGTGTGATGTTGTAGGATAAGCACTGGACTGCTAACCACAAGACTGGTGATTTGAACCTACCAGTCAATCTTTGGAAACAGGATGGCTATGAGTAGGAACCAATTTGCCAGCACTTAGCAACAACAGCAACAATGAGGGTCCTTACCGAGCTGCAATCCAACCAATTCCTAAATTTAAATAAGGTAACCCCCTCTCCTGGTCCTTATCCAATAGCCATCAAACAGTCATTAACTTTGGTTATCAGTCATTGCGCTTGTACACAAAAAATGACCTTACAGTTGTCCCCTTGGATTTAAAATTGCTGGTGATAAACTCCCAAGAAGCAATTATTCCTGTTACACTGGTATGCAGCTGCAATTTATGTATGGCAGGTACGTGCGATTAGTCATAGCTTCCTTATCCCTTTACTCCTTAAATTTTAGCATTCAAAAAGGACAGTCATTCCAGAAAGTCATTGTACACTGGGATAAATATATCTGGGATTCCAATAAACCATTTCCCTCAATTTTCCCTATAATTATGGAGACAGTAAAGGCTGTGTCTGCATTAAAACAGGCAGCATGTTTGCCCAAAAGCTGAATAAATTGAAAGGAAATCCTAGAGGGCCTTGAGATTAATTTTGTGTATTTTATTTTGAAATTACTGCTGATAAGTATTTCTGTTCTTTAAGGTTTCAGCTGTTATCCTACAGCTTGTCTTTCTGTTTTCATTTTAACAGATAATTGCCTGCCTCGGGATATTGTTCTTTTATAGAGCAAAATTTCTCCTATCGGATTTAGTGCTTCCTGAAATGACTCGTGGATTCCTGCTTTGGCATCGTTGGTAATCATTCTTCAGTGAAGGCGTGTGGAGGAGATGCTATGCAGAACGTGTCTTTTCCCCTTCCACTAAGTAGAACATTTGCACTTCGCTCTTGATGATACTGTAGAACTTACCAGGACAACGAAACTGCATGTGCCTGGCCATGTTTAACTGCACATCCTACAAAGCTTCCTCTTTTCATGTGGACTCCCAACTCTATAGAAAAACATTAGGGTTGTTGTCATTGTTTGTTGCTGTGTACCGTCAAGTCAGTTCCCACCCACAGCAATCCTGTATAGGCTTTCTGCGGAGTGGTTGGTGAGCTTGAACTCCTGACCTTGCCATTCAAATCAATTTTGCAGTCCAGTGCATTACCCCACAGCGCCACACCAGGACTCCGTTGGCAGAGATTAGTCTGTCAACCAATATCTATTGTCAACAAATATCTAAATAAGTGAATTAACACATGAAAATTGGGTTATAGTGAGGGTTATTGGATTGGCCCATATAACAGCATATTTATCTTCAACTTTCAATTCAGTTGCTAAGAGTATTGAATTATAAATTAAGTTGTATTCTTTCAGGACCTTTTCAGATTTTATATCTACAACTGTAGGTCTTTCTTTTAGAGTGAGAGTAATAAAGAGTATTTCAAGTATCACAAGTACCTCAGTTGAGTGTAACTGAGATGGTGGTGGTGCTACTAAGCGCAGCCTAGTTGATTCCAACTCTTAGTGATCCTGTATAGGGCTACTTCTGGTGGGCTGTAAGCACCAACCTTTCAGCTGGTTGTTGTTGTTGTTAAGTGACATCGAGTCGGTTCTGATCCATAACAACCCTGGATAGGGTTTCCAAGGAGCAGCTGGTGAGCTTGAAACGCCAACCTTGCAGTTCAAACAGCTTTGCAGTCTAGCGCATTACCCCATAGTGCCACACCAGGACTCCATTAGTAGTCCAGTGTTTATCCTGCAGTAACACATGCGGACTGCAAAACTGACTTATGGTGTAACCATGTGCTCCAGAGGAGAACGATGCTCCATAGGGTTTCACAAGCAGATCACCAAGCTTTTCCTCCAAGGTGGTTTCAAACTGCCATCCTCAGCTAGTAATCGTGCACTTAGCCATTTGTGCTACTCAGAACTCTAAATAGATCTTAGATGTTCTTTCATTCTAAGAGTCTCTAGCCTGCTACTCTTATGCCAAATCTGATCCACATGCAACTTTGTATTTTACAACCGTTATTTTGAAAGCTTTCAGATAAAGCCTGCACTTCCAATTCCCTGTGGGCCCCAGTACTTATGATTGTTTTATACAAATTAGGATACAACATTTATTAACCTATCTAGTCTCTGTCTGGAGTCCTGGTGTAGCACTGTGGAATAAAGCACTGGACGGCAACGTCGGTTTGAACTACAAGGTAGGTGGTTCAAACTCACCAACTGCTCCTTGGAAACCCTATACAGGGTCGCTATGAACTGGAACCAACTCGACAGCACTTAACAGCAACAACAGCCTCTGTCATCATTTGTGCTTTAGAATTTAGAAAACCTCCATTAACTTACACATGTGGCAACTGAGACTCAAAAAGGGCACCAAGGTGGAGAGAAGATTAAAGTAGAAACTTGGACTTATTTGCAATCAGTAATGGCCATCTGGAGAATGGTTTGTGTTTATACTATGCTTTTTAAACAGCTGTTATAGAAGAGCAAAAACCAAAGCTTCAAACTGGTTCAAAATAGTTCAGTGACTGCTGTTGTAAACAAGAACTGTATATGTGTTGCATAGCAACCAAATCTGTTCCTCATGGTATTTTGACCCAAGCAGAAAAATAATTGTACCCCAATCAAAGACAGCAGCCAACTCTGCCACTTTGAATGTGTCTTGCTCTCCAGAATCCTGCCAATAATCCAATCAATGGCCCCGGGTTCCTGAAATATTCAGGAGATAGAACTGTAGCAGAGCTTTCAAAGAGCGACATTAATGGCAGGACTCTGGCAGAAAACAGATATTCAGAGCATCATGGTGGACTACCATCTTTGAAAGGGGCACAGCTGTTTGTTTCCTACTTGGATCAAAATAACACGGACAACAGATTTAGCTGTTATGTGATTCATATGCGGCCCTTGTTTACAGCTGCAATTTGTTAATTATTTGAAGCAGTTTGAAGCTCTAGCTAAATCTTCAGAATTTTCCTCTCATTTTACAGTGTCACTAAGAATCTCTATGGAACTTACTCCTCCGCACTAAACAACAACAAGAAGCCATGCTTATTAGATTCAGGAAGAAATATCCATTTCAGTGAAAGGAAATTAGACCCAGAATGGCTGTGACTTGCTTTGGGTCAACACCAAAAGCACAGCCATTTATCTGCCAACCGTTTGGGTCGCCCAAGTACAGCCAGCGATGCTCTATAGCAGTGGCTCTCAGATCAGGGTAATTTTCCCACAGAGAACATCTGGCAGTGTTTGTAGACATTTTGTGTTTTCACAGCTGAGGGTTGGGTGCCACTGGTATCTACTGTGTAGAGGTCATGTTGTTTGTTGTTGTAAAGTGCTGTCAAGTCCTTTCTGATCCATAGCGAACCTGCATGGGGCTTCCAAGGAGCAGCCGGTGAGCTCGAACCACTGTTGTTCAAACAGGCTTTGAAGTACAGCGCATTAACCCACAGCACATAGAGGTCATGGATGCTGCTAAATATCCCATCATGCACACAATAATCTTCCACATAAAACTGTGCAACCCAAAATGTCAATAGTACAAGTTTGGGAAATTGTACACTATAGAAGAAGCAAAATGCAGACACCAAAAAATATTTTTATAGGGCTGGAGAATGTGTTGTTATTGTTAAGTCCCATCCAGTCAGTTCTGCTTCAGAATCATACTGTACAGGGTTTCTGAGGCTGTAAATCATTCAGGAGTAGAAAGACTCATCTTTTTTCCATGAAGCTACTGCTAAGCACAACCAACCAACCTTGTGGTTTGCAGTCTAGTGCTTACCCTACAGAGCCACCTTGCTCTGGAGAAGGTGGTGAGATGTGATAAATAGTGGTCTGAAACTCTGAATGTAACCCTATTCCTAGATCTCTGATGCATGACTCTTTGATTCTAAACTTAGTACATATGTGGAGTCCCTGGGTGGTGCAAACAATTAAGCACTCAATTATGAAATAAAGGGTGGCAGTTTGTAGACAAACAGAGGTGCCTTGGCACGCAATTCTACTCTGCAACACCTGGGGTCACCATGAACAGCAACTAGCTTAGTGGCCACTACTTTGGTTTGGGTTTTGCTTTTTTTCTTCATAAGAAAATGCATAAAAAGGAATTCCTGGAAGGGAATTCATATTTTGTGGACAATCAGGAAAGAGCATAGCAGGAAAGATGTTACCTCTGGAGTCAGACTTCTGGGGTTAAATTCTGGCCCAATCATTTACTAACATGGGCAAACTTTTTAACCTTTCCCTAACTTTCTGCATCTGAAAAATGAAGGTAATAATAATATCTTCTTTGTAAGATGATTAAATATCCTACAAAGTGTCAAGTGCCTGGCACAAAGCAATTAATAAATTTATAAATTGCACATAGCAATTAATAAATGCTAGTGCTAACAGAGCTCTGGGAGCATAGCTGGCTGTGAACCGCAAGGTTAGCAGTTCAAAACTACCAGCTATTCTGCAAGAGAAAGATGAGGCTTTCTGCTCCTGTGAAGATTTACAGTCTTGGAAACCCTGTACAGGGTCGCTATGAGTCAGAAACGACTCCAAGGCACTTAACAACAACAACAACAGTGTTAACAGTTAATGGCTGTTTAATCTTCTCCTCCTCTCCAGGAGGGAAGGACTGACATACTAGTTTTGTAGATGAGACAACTGAGGTTCAGACTGCATTGTTGCATTGGAAGTAGCAACAGTAACTGTGGAGTGCACTGGGATACAATCGGGAGTAGGCGTATCTCCACTTTCCCTCTCTCACCACCATGCTTCTGTGTTCTCCACTCACTTCCATGCATCTAGCTACCTGGCAAGTAAGGCTTCTGATTACAACATGAAAGCTCTCTCTAGAACAGGCTCTTCAGAGTCAATATGGAATCTTTTTTAAATTTCTGTTTTAATAACAAAAACTGCTAATGTATAAGCTATTTCATAATGTATAAGCTATTTCAGAACAAATAAAGCTTTCACTTTTTTGTCATTATTTTTGTTGTTTGTGTCATGCACTATAACGTTTCCTGTTCCATCAAGTTTGAGATTATAGTAAAGCAAGTCAACTACCATTCATTTTTCAGTTTGTCATACTATTATAGCATGCCTGTTTCTGTGATTCTGAAAGTGATGCCCCCTATATATTAAATCCCATCAGGGTCACCCATGGTGTTGGACAGGTTTCAGATGATCTTCCAAACTAAGAAAGACGAGAAAGAAGGAGAAGTAGATAACTTCAGAATGTTTAGCCAATTGAAATACTGATAGAAGGCCCAAGAATATTGACTACTGAAACTTTATGAAGAGTACCAGAATATTACTAGATAAAGATGCTGGCCACTCAGGTTAGAAAGCACTCAAAACAAGACTGGGGAAGAGCTGTCTCATCCCAGTAGAGTTGACCATGATGACATGAATGCTCTAAAGCTTTTAGGACCTTCATTTCCTGGTGGGGCAACTCAAAATGAGGAAAAACAGCTGTAAACATCCATTAATAAGTAGAACATACAATGTACAAAGCAAGAATCTAGGAAAATTAGAAATTGTCAAAAAAAAAAAAAATGGAACACAAAAAGATTGATATCCTAGGCATTAGTGAGCTGAAACAGCATGGTATTGGCCTTTTAAAATCTAACAATGATGATCTGGTTTACTATGCTGGGAAAGACGTACTGAAGAGGAATGGCATCACATTCATCATCAAAACACTCTCAAGATCTATCTTGAAGTAAATGGTGTCTATGATAGGTTAATACTCATACACATGGAAGGAAGGACAGTTAACACCACTATTATTCAAATTTATACACTAATCACTAAAGTTAGTAATGACAAAACTGAATAATTCTACCAAATTATTCAGTTTTAAATTGGTCAAGCATGTAATCAAGATATTTTGATCATTATTGGTGATTGGAATTCTAAGGTTAGAAAAAAAGGAAAGGATCTGTAGTTGGAAAATGTTACCTTGGTGATAAAAATTATTCTGGAGATTACATGACAGAATTTTTCAAGATGAATAACTTATAGCAAATGCCTTTTTTATACAACACAAAAGATGACTATACACTTGTACCTCAACAGATAGAATACACAGAAATCAAATTCACTATATCTTTGACAAGACAGGGTGAAAAATCTCCATATCATCAGCAAAAACAAGGCCATGGGATGACTGTGGAACAGGTCACCAAGGGCTCACATGCAAGTTCAGGCTAGAGCTGAAGAAAAAACAAGTCCACAAGCGTCAAACTATGGTCTTGAACAGTAGCCTCCTGAATTTAGAAATCATTTCAAGAACAGATAACATGCACTAGACAATAATGATGCAAGACCAGAAGAGTGGTGGGATGACATCAAGAACATCATACAGGAAGAAAGTAAAAGATCATTAAGACCAGACAGAGGGAAAAGACCAAAATGGATCTCAGACGAGACTCTGAAACTTGCT
>NW_006408538.1:6401714-6413182 GCF_000296735.1 Chrysochloris asiatica | reverse complement strand
AATCAGAACTGACTCCACAGCACATAATAACAACAACATTGATAATTACATTGAATGGATTGAATGCACCAGTGAAGAGACTGAGAGTGGCAGACTGGATAAGAAAACAAGACCCTTCAATATGCTGCCTGCAAGAGACACACCTTACACACAAAGACAAAAACAGACTAAAAGTTAAAGCATGGGAAAAAAATATACCAAGCTAACTACAACAATATTCTAATTCTAATCTCTGATAAAGAAAACTTTAAGACAAAAACCAGCATTAGAGAAAAGAAAGGACACTATCTCATAAACAAAGGGTCAATTGAACAAAGAGGACATAACCATAATAAATATCTATGCTCCCAATGAAAAATCACCAAGATTTATGACGTAAATCTTACTAGAATTGAAGAAAGAAATAGACAAATCTACAGTTATAGTGGGAGATTTTAATACACCACTTTTGAAAAGGGGCAGAACAATCAGAAAGAAACTCAACAAAGTTGCAGCAGAACTTATCAGCACAATCAACCAACTCGGCCTCACAGACATGTACAGAGTATTCAACACAACAACAGCACGATATACTTTCTTCTCCAGTGCACATGGAACATTCTCCAGAATGACTATGTGTTAGGTCACAAAGAAAGCCTCCATAAATTTGCAAACATCAAAATACTACAGAGCATCTTTTCAGACCACAATGCTATAAAACTAGAACTCAACAACAAGAATACTAAGGAAATAAATTTGAATACATGGAAACTGAACAACACCCTGTTGAAAAGCAACTGGGTAAAAGAAGACATTAAACGTGAATTCACAAATTTCCTAGAAGCAAATGAGAATGAAAACACAACATACCAAAATCTGTGGGACACGGTGAAAGCAGTGCTGAGAGGACAATTTATTGTAATAAATGCACACATCCAAAAAGAAGAAAGAACTAAAATTAACACATTAACACAACATCTACAACAATTAAAAACTGACCAACAGAGGGAACCTACAGTCTCCAAAATAAAAGAAATAATAAAGATAAAAGCAGGAATAAATGAGATCAAAAACAGAAAAACTATAGAAAGATTCAAAAGGACAAGAAGCTGGTTCTTTGCAAGGATTAATAAAATTCACAAACCATTGGCAAACCTAACAAAAGAAAAGAGGGAGAAGACACAAATAATTCATATTAGAAACAACACAGACGATGTCACAATGGAATTAAAAGGATCATAACAGATTATGAAGAGTTGTACTCCAACAAATTTGAAAAATTAGAAGAGATGGATGCATTTTTAGAAAAACACGACCTACCAAAACTTACTCAGAGTGAAGTAGAAAACTTGAACAGACCCGTAACAAAAGAAGAAATCGACAAGGTCATCAAAAAACACCCAACCCAAAGAAGTCCAGGCCCAGATGTCTTCACTAGTGAGTTCTACCAAGCATTCAGGGAAGAGCTGTCACCAATTCTACTCAAATTATTCCAGAACATAGAAGAGGATGGAAAACTTCCTAATACATTTTATGAAGCAAGCATAACCCTCATACAAAAACCAGGGAAGGACATCACTAAGAAAACTAAAGACCAATATCCCTCATGAACACAGACACAAAAATTCTCAACAAAATCCTAGCCAACAGAATCCAGCACCATATCATAAAAATAATGCATCGTGACCAAGTGGGTTTCATAAAAGGAATGCAAGGGTGGTTCAACAATAGAAAAACGATCAATGTAATCCACCACATAAATAAGAAAAAGGAAAAGAAACACATGATCATATTGATTGATGCAGAAAAAAGCATTTGACAAAATCCAACATCCATTCCTGACAAAAACTCTTAACAATGTAGGAATTGAAGGGAAATTCCTCAACATAATCAAGAGCATATATGCAAAACCAACAGCCTACATCACTCTCAATGGAGAGAAAATGAAAGCCTTCCCTCTGTGAATGGGAACCAGACAAGGATGCCCTTTGATACCACTGCTTCTCAAAAAATTTTAGACGTATTAGTCAGAGCTATATGGCAAGATAGGGATATTAAAGGCATCCAAATTGGCAAAGGGGAAGTAAAACTCTTTCTATTTACAAATGATATGATCCCATACGTAGAAAACCCCAAAGACTCAGTAAAAAAGCTACTAGACCTCATTGGAAGGTTCAGCAAAGTGGCAGGGTATAAGATTAACATACAGAAATGAGTCGTATTCCTCTATAATAACAATGACAGTGCTGAAAAGGACATTAGGAAAGCAATACCATTTATAATAGCCACCCAAAGGATGAAATATTTAGGAATAAACGTAATAAGAGAAACAAAGAACCTATACCATATTTCTGGATAGGAACACTCAACATCGTGAAAACGTCAATACTACCCAAGGCTATTTACAAATTTAATACAATCCCAATCCAGATTCCAGCGACATTCTTCAAAGAGATGGAAAAGACAATTAAAAACTTTATATGGAAAGAAAAGCAAAGCACTGCTCAAGAAGAACAAGGTTGGAAGACTCTCACTCCCCGATTTCAAAACCTACTACATGGATACAATGGTCAAAACAGGCTGGTACTGGTACAAACAAAAATACATTGATCATTGGAACAGAATCGAGAATCCAGAAACTAACCCATCCACATACAGCCAACTGATTTCAACAAAGTGCCTAGGTATGTTACATAGGGAGGAGGTAGTCTCTTTAACAGATGGTGCTTGCAGAACTGGAAAACAATATGCAAAAGATTGAAACAAGACCTTTACCTCATGCCCTATACAAAACCCAACTCAACATGAATTAAAGACCTAAATGTGAACCCCAAAATTATGAAAATCATCAATGGAAAAATGTGAGGTCAAATGTGAGGGCTCTAATACAGGGAATACACAAACTACCAAACATTTTGAAAAGTAGACAAAATAGATATGTGGGACTTACTAAAAATTAAAAATTTATGTGCATCAAAAGACTTCACCAGAAGAGTAAAAAGGGAACCCACAGAATGGGAAAAATCTTTTGCTTATAAACCAATGTTAATGCCACTTTTTTCAAAGTGGCTTTGTCTCATTTTTCTCCTTTTTCTGAATATGATTAAATATTGTATGAATAATAGGTTACGCAAGTGTTCTTGTTAGTAACATGTTTTTCCTCCCCCTTTTAACTTTCTTTCTAGAAATGCATTTGGATTTGTTTATCACAATCAAGCTGCTTGTCTTCATTAGTATGATTATTCACCCTCTTCTGAATTGTGTCATACTGTGGTGATTTGTGTGCTGTTACTGTGCTGGCAACTATGCCAAGAGTATACCAGAAGCATCACCTACGAAAGACACTTTTCAGTGGTGTTTCCAGACTGAGACAGACTAGGAAGCAGGAGAGGCAGACTTCCTCTGAATGGTCATTGCTCTTTGTTTCCAACTTTTGTATTCCAATAACCAGTAATTATCAATGTATCAATCATCAGTAATTATCAATGCATTTTGATTGCATGTTTGATAAAATTTCAAAATGAAACAGTTGGTAGAATTCTTCAGTTTTACCATCACTGGCTTTAGTAGTTGGTGCATAAATTTGAATAATACTGGTATTAACTTGTCTTTCTTGTAGTTATATGGATATTGTCCTATAACAGAAAGCATTATACTTTGAGCTAGATCTTCAGATGTTCTTTTTAACTATGAATGCGATACTATTCCTCTTCAATTCAAATTCAAACTTAACAACAACAAATAGTGAAACTATTTGATTGTTGGATTCAAAATTATCAATACCAGTCCATTTGAGCTCACTAATACTTAGGATATCAATCTGCATGCATTCCATTTCATCTTGGACAACTTCCATGTTTCCCAAATTCATACTGCATACATTTCATGTTACGATTATTAATGGCTATTTGCAGCTGTTTTCCCTCATTTTGAGTTGTGCCCTATCAACAAATGAAGGCCCTGAAAGCTTTGCTCCATTCACGTCATTCTGGTCCACTCTACTTTGAGGAAGCAGTTCTTCACCTCTCATTCTTTAAGTGCCTTCCAACTTGAGGGGCTCATCTTCTGGCACTGTATCTGACAATGTTCTACTGCTGTTTGTAATATTTTCATCTTGCAGCACTATCCCTGGCAATATTCTCCTGTTATTCCTAATGTTTTCAGTGGCTAAACATTCAGAAGTAGTTGGCCTCTCCTTCTTCTTAGTCTGTTTTAGTCTAGAACCTCCTCTGAAGCCTATCCATCACAGGGGACCCTGCTAGTATTTAAAATACCAGTGGTATAACTTACAGCATCACAGCAACATGCAAGTTATCACCGTACAATATAATGACAGACAAGCTCTAGGTGGTGATTCACAAGGAGGTTAATGTTTCAGATCTACTCAGATGTGCCTTGGAAGACAGACCTGGAGATCTACTTCTGAAAATACAGCCATTGGAAACGCTATGGAGCACAGTTCTACCCTGAAACACCGGGAGGCCACAGGAGTCAGAATCAACTCAATGGCATTTTTTTTTTTTTCTGGTTCTTTGAAGAAGCCCTGGTGGCAAGATGGGCAAGAATTCAGCTGTTAGTCAAAAGGCTGCAGGTCTTTGTGGGAGAAACACCTGATGACCTGTTGCCATAAAGATCACAATCTAAGAAACCATATTGGGTCATTCACATGGGGTCACCATGAGTCAGAAGCATGTCAACAAAACCAGAAGAAAACAGTTTGTGGTTACATTTTTAAGGTGATGACGTTGTTTTAAGGTGGTGATCTTGTTGAGTCGATTCTGACTCATAGTGACCCTGTATCAGGTTTCTGAGGAGAAACTAGTGGGTTTACACTGTTAACCTTACAGTTAGCAATCCAGTACTTATCCTCCAGTGCTATGACAGGACTCCACTGTTTGTTATAGTAGTCCTAGGAAACTAATACAAAGTGGAATTAGACAAAAGAGACTTCATTATTTAGTTTTTCCATAAGATACAGAACCCAAGAATAGTCGATAAACTAGGATACCATTTCTTCTATTGTAAACTCCACCTAACCACATGTCTTGTTTCTGCAATGACTTGATCTTCCCAGAGGAATTAATTGGTCTGGAAATGTGTATTTTCAGGTTTCAAGGCTCAAAAAGAAAAAAAAAAACACAAAAATCTCTTTTCAGCCATTGATTTTCCACATTTTCATGTCAAAGATCTATGTGTACAGATTCCTCACATGTCACAGAGGGGAGGGCAAATTTGCTTTTTTAATGAATTTCTTGTGATAATTGATTAGAGAATCTAACAATCTTTACTTGAATGCAACCATATATAAAATACGATGGAATTAATTAAGCTTTTTAAACTTCTTTTCTTTAAAAAAAAAAAAAGAATCAGCACAATTTTTTACATATATAACACGAGTATTATACTTTTTTTTTTTTTCCCCCAGTTGGGCAACCACCATTCCTCCAAGCCATTTTTGTAAGCCCAAGTATGGTGGCTCCAACTTTGCTTGCTGGACAGTGAACCACAAAGTCTATGATATGAGCCTGTACATCTCTCTATGGGAGAAAGATGAGGCTTTCTGCTGCCATGAATATCTTGGAAACCCTATACAGGGTTGCTATGGATCAGAACCGACTATATGGCACTTAACAACAACAATATATGGGCATTATGTATGCAGATATATTATTTATGTTGCATGTATTTTTTGTGAAAAAATACAGTAGGGAATTTATTTTAAAAACTAATTAGGTATGGTGACAGAAATAGGCCCCCAAATAACAATAGGTAACTTTAGTCCTATGACAGGCTCAATTACTAGGGTGTGCAGTTACACTGAAAATAAACAGGGAGAGTCTTATGTCCCACATTCTGCTCTGGATGCTTGTGTGGTTCACCTTTACTCTCAGAGTTGACTCACCTCCAAAGAACAGTTTTAGAACTCACACTCTTAGAGCACAGCTCGCAGAAAAAGAGAGAATGTCTCACAGGTGACACAGATGAGGCAAGAAAGTTTCTATCCTAGAAGCTGGTGTTTTTAGGTGCCGTGAAGTCCATTTCAGTTCCTAGTAACACCGTATGACAGAACAGAACAGTCTACAAAGTTCTCTTGCCTGTAACCTTAATGGATGCAGATCACTACAAAACCATTGTGTGGGTTACAAACCACTAATGTTTGGGTTAGCTGCCAAGCAGTTAACCATTTGTGTTACCAGAGAATGGAGTGGAAGAAGTTGGAAAGGAAAGATATCTTGGAGAGATTCTAGACTTATTAGGTTACAAGAGTAAATATTGAGCCATAAGCCTCAAAAGGTAGGTTGGAGCCTAGTTGTTGACGGATATGGATATCAGTCAATGAAGTCCAACACTTGTGTGTTGTAAACAACGGGGAAATCACTAAAGCATGACATACAAAACCTATGATGAACATGACAAGAGTTTCTGTTATTGTTAGGTGCCATTGAGTGTGCTCTGATTTATAGCGGCCTTATGCACAATAGAATGAAACATTGCTCAGTACTGTGACATCCTCACAGTTATTATCACTTATGAAACACGTGTTGTAGTCATTGTGTCAATGCATCTTGTTGAAGGTCTTCTTTTCTCATTGACCCTCTACTTTACCAAGCATGATATCTTTCTCCAGGGACTGGTCCTTTCTGATAGCTTGTCCAAACTATGTGAAGAAAGGTCTCACCATCTTTGCCACCATGGAGCAATCTGGCTGCACTTCTTCTAAAACAGAAATGATTTGTTCTTTGGGCAGTCCATGGTACTATGAATATTCTTTGCCAACACCATAATTCAAATGCATCCATTTTTCTCAGGTCTTCCATATTCATTGTCCAGCTTTCACATGTGCATGAGGTGATTGAAAGTACCATGAGTTGGATCATGCATATCTTAGCCCTCAAAATGCTTTTCTGACTACAGTTCTTTGCACATTTCATTATAACATTTTACTTTGCCTTTCAAATTGCTCTTTGAAATTTTTGTTCAGCTGTTTTACTTCATCATTTCTTCGAGTTGCTTTAGTTTCTCTACACTCAAAAATAAGTCTCCTACGTTTTGTAGCAAGGAAGGAAGTGATTATTTCTCCAGTCTAGGAGCAGAGATCTCTGGAACCACCAATGGAGAAGAGCTGAGAGCGGGACCCTACCCAGAGAAGGAGAGATGCCTGAGATAGAGACAGAGACGATGACGTGGAGTGATGAAGTGGCTGACTGTGTGCTGAAGACTTGGGGGGGAGGTGGAAGTGTTGAGGATGTGTTTCTAGGATATGCCCTTTGGTCAGAAGATGATGCATGGAGGGGATTGGAACCATGGCAATGAAATGATATACGATAGAATGAATGTAAAGCTAAAGTTCTCTCATGTAAACTATCATATAATTCACAATAAAACATTTATAAATAATAATAATAAGTCTCCTAGTCTCTTCGGACACACACTTTGAGTATGTCCTGATTTTAGAGACCATGTCAAGGATAGATGTGACACACTGAACACTAATAACTGAACACCAGATGAGTTGTGGGATGATATCAAGGACATTATACAAGAAGAAGGAAAAAGATCACTTAATAAAAAATAGGAAAGAAAGAAAAGACCAAAGTGGACATTAGAAGGGACTCTAAAACTAACTCTCTATTATTGAGTTGCTAAAGAAAAAGGAAGAAATGAAGAAGTAAAAGAGGTAAACAAAATATTGCACAGGACAGCTTGAGAAGACAAAGTAAAGTACTATAATAAAATGTGTAAAAACCTAGAGTTAGTGAACCAAGAGGAAAGAACATGCTTGGCATTTCTCAAGCTGAAAGAACTGAAGAAAATAAAGTAAGTGTTGAGTTGTTATATTGAGGTATTTTATGAGTAAAACTTTGACTCAGAAACCATCAAAAGAAGATAGAAGGAACGCACAAAGTTACTGTGTAAAAATAACTGGTCAACATTCATGCATTTCATTAGGTCTAGTTCTGGTAGCGTAGTGGTTATGAATTGGGCTGTGACCTGCAAGGTCAGCAGTTTGAAACTACCAGCGGTTCCGTGGGAGAAAGATGAGGCATTCTGCTCCCATAAAGATTTACAGCCTCGGAAAACCCTGTGCAGGGTCACTATGAGTCAGAACTGACTCCACGGCCCTTAACAAACAACAAGTGATGATATTGCAGGAAAAGTCTAAGGCATTGGCAAAACACAACACTCCAGGAAATGATGAAATGTCCTTTGAAATGTTTCGACATACGATGTAACACTAGAAACACTCACTGGTTTGTGCCATAAAATTTGGAAGACAGCTACCTGTCCAACCTACAGGCGGTGGTGGTGGTGTTGGTGGTTTGCCGTGAAGTTGGTTCCGACTCATAGCAACCCTGCATGGGGTTTCCAAGGCTGTAAATCTTTGGAGGAGCAAAAAGCCTCATCTTTCTCCCACAAAACAACTGGTAGTTTCGAACTGCTGACCTTGAGGTTGACTCATACCCACTATGCTTTCTACTGGAAGAGATCAATATTTGTGCCCATTCCAAAGAAAGGTGATCTAACATAATTCAGAAATCATCAAACAATATTATCAATGTAACATCCAAGCAAAATTGTACTGAAGATAATTTTAAAATGGTTGTTGCAGTACACTGAAAGGAAACTGACAGAAATTCAAGCAGATTCAGAAAAGGACATAAAACAACAGATACCATTGCTGACATCAGATGTATTTTGACTAAAAGCAGAGAATAGCAGATTGAAATTTGCCTGTGTTTCTTTGACTATTCAAAAAATGTAACTGTGTGGATCATAACAAATTATGGATAACCTTTTCAAGAATGGAATAACAGAACACTTAATTGTGCTCAAGCAGAACTTGTACACAGACTAAGGGGCAGTAGCAGTTCAAACAGAACAGGGTGATACTGCATAGTTTAAAATCAGAAAAGGTATTATGATACTTTTTCAGTTTATACGCTGAACAAATAAACCAAGACGATGGACTAGAAGAAGAAGAACCTGACATCAAGGTTTGGAGGGAGATGCATTAACCTGCACTATGCAAATTACACAACCGTGCTTGCCGTAAGCAAAGATTTGAAGCACTTACTGATAACTATCAAATACTATAGCCTTCATTATGAATTATATTTCAACATAAATAAAGCAAACCATCTCATAACTGGACCAATAAGCAACATCATGATAAACGTAAAAAAAATTTTTGAACTTGTCAGTGATTCTATTTTTCTGGGATCCACAAGAAATCAAACAGCCTATTGTACTGAGCAAATCTGCTGCAAAAGACATATTTAAATTGTTCAAAAATAAAGAGATCATATTGAGAACAACATTGCGTTTGACCCATGCCATGGCATTTTCCTTTGTCCCACATGCATTAGAAAGCTTGACAATAAAATAGACAGATCAGTAATTATTGCTGTCTTTGTATTAGGGTGTTGGCAAAGAATGTTAGCTATACTATAGATTGCCAGAAGAATGAACAAAGAACAAAGAAAGAATGAATTTGATAGGAGTAAACTCAGAATGCTTCTTAGAAGCTAGGATGGAGAAACTGTGTGTCATGTACCATGGGCATATTATCAGGAGGGACCAGTCCTGGAGACTGATAGCATGCATGGTAAAGAGGGTCAGTGAAAAGGAGAAAGACCCTTAATGAGATGTATTGACAAAGTATAGTAGCTACAACAATGGACTGAAACATAGGAATGATTGAGAGGATGGCTCAGGAGTGGGCAGTATTTTCGTTATGTTGGACATAGTGTCACTCGGAGTCAGAACTGACTCCATCACCCCTAAAAACAACAACTTTTAAAAGAAACTAGTTCCTCTAGTTCTTTTTAATTTTGTTTCTTTGAGTATACACTTTAGGGGTTGACAATGAATTTATAAGATCTAATCCTACTGACTCGACAGAACTTAACAAGAATAATCAGTTTATGAATCCTCTTATGTATTCTTCTAAACCGGTCTCTGCTTCCTGGAAGGTGTTTGCCTGTCCATCTGCCACCTGCCACTGTGGACTCTACAGCTGAATCTTACAATGCTATGTAGCAGTAAAAGTACTGATTTATTCAGCACATTGTTGACTGTGATTAGAAAACGCAGACATTCACACCCTTATTCAACTTCTTGTATACCCCATTCATCCCATATCCCTAGCTCAGTGCTTGCTATAATTCGTTGCCCAATACAGGAAGGCTGGTTTTTATTCACTTCTTTGCATGTGCAACTGAATTTCTCTAGCAGCCTTCCTCCATGTGTGGTGCAAATGACCAAATATTTGACTGTTGACCAAAAGACTGGTGGCCCATACCCAATCAGAGGCATTATGTTAGAAAAGCTTAAGAATCTATGGTCACAGCCTTGAGAACTCTACAGAGTGCAGTTCTACTCTACCACACATGGGGTTGCTACAAATCAGAATCAACTCAATGGATACAGATCGGTTACTTGGATATGTAACTGAATTCCTCCAGTCACCTTCCTCTTTAAGATGCTATTGTTGTAGCATAGCACACTGCAGGTAAGGATGAAGACACTTTTATAATCCCTCACTTACTTAGAGCTAGTTGGGAAAGACTGGAGTAGGGGTCTTTTCCAAGTGCCCAAAACTTTCAAAAAGATGGTATACTCTACTATTTCTCTGGTTGCTCTTACCAAAAAAAATGAGGCTGTTTGTAACAGATATTAAATAAGTAACAATGCGAGAGCCAGAGTGGAACCATCTTGTACCTCATCTGTTCTTATTTTAATCATCTTGCCCACTTAACATATGCATGAAAACTTGATCATTTCCACTCTCGCCTTCTAGGCAGTAGCAATGATAGACAGCAGGGGAGACTTGAAAGCAAAGAAGCCAATATAAATTTAATGGGTCAAAACCAATTTCTTAGCACCTGTTGGTCTTGAAAGGCTTATTGCAAGCTTTCCCCCTTCTTCCCAGGGGACTTTAAATAGTCATTCCTGCATTCTTTGGATTTTTCATGGTCTTTTAACCACTATTCAAAAAGTATAATAAAGCACCGCATTCATTTATTCTAATAGTGATAAAAAGCATGTATCTCCACTTAGTGAGACTTGAATTCCAAACAGAACTGTTTTGTAGAAATTCAGTGCTCATAAAATGGATTTCTACATATTGATTTTCTATGAACTTCAAAGGGCATAAAAATACAAAGTGGAATTTTAAATAAGATACTCACAAGGTGGCATAAACCAATTCCAAAAGATTTAGAAGAAGTAGATGATTTTGTTTTGCTTTATTTTGCTTTGTTTTCCAGATTTCTCAGAGAAAGGTAAGTCCATCTGAAGTAGGAATTGTTTTGACCCCATTCCAGCACATTGTACATGTATTGTATGTTGTAGAACTGAATTTGGAAGATCATGGAAAGGAAGAATGTCTTATTAGTCACAGGCATAATTTTTTTTTTTCACTAAGGGTCAAATACTTTTCTTACTACAACAGCAATAATACGTGAATAATGTTGTTGGTGTTGTTG
>NW_006408538.1:6361327-6400819 GCF_000296735.1 Chrysochloris asiatica | reverse complement strand
GGAGAAAGATGAGGCTTTCTGCTCCCGTAAAGATTTACAGCCTCGGAAACCCTGTACAGGGTCGTTATGGGTTGGAACCGACTCGACGGCACTTAACAACAATGTGTAAAGCTGAGTAGAGGCGAGGCCATGAAAAAAGCCAGATCTGGGTGGTTCTGCTTTTACTGGTCTTATAGGGGAGAACAACAATTTATCAATTAGGGAAACTTTCAGTTTATATTGATATAAACTGTTAAAATACAATTTTTAAATCAGCATTTCTTTGTTGTTGGTACATCCCTATGAGTCAGTTCTGAGTCATGGCAACCATCTGTAGGGTTTCCAAGGAGTGGCTAGTAAGTCTGAACCATCAACCTGTGGTTCAAATACACCAGGAATTTATTAGAATGTATTATTTACCAATTATTGTACTATTTATACAATATCTGACATTCTAATTATGTAGATATAATCATTATAATGTGATGCTACAAGATAAAGCACTGGACTGTAAGGTCGTATTGAACTGCAAGGCTGGCGGTTCACACCCACCAGCCACTTCTGGGAAACCCTTTACAGGGTCACTATGAGTCGAAACCAACTCGTTGGCATTTAACAACAACAACCATCAGTATTCTCAATTTGTTGTTGTTGTTGTTGTTAGGTGCCATCAAGTCTGCAACGACTCATAGCGACCTTATGCACAGCAGAACAAAACAATGTCCGATCCTGGGCCCATCTCACTACTGGTTCCACACTTGAGTCCATCAATGCTGCCACTTGGCCAATCCATCTCTCTAGGACCTTCCTCAGGGTTTCTCTGACCCTCCATCTTACCAAACATGATATTCTTCTCCAGTGACTGCTCCCTCCTGATTCTCAATTTAGAGAAGAAGAAACTGAAGCACAGAGGCATTAAATAATTTGCCCAAAACCACAGTCAAGAAGCAACGGAGGGAGACTTCCAGCAAGATAGTGGGCCAGGCAGTCATATCGCCCTGACCTTGTACAACGAAGATGTGAGAGACCAAAGAAAAATGAGATGATAATCCTGTAATCCTGAATTTCAGAGGAAAGAGTAGAGAAGTGGACTGAATACTGTCTAGGCATGGATGCCAAACGGGTAGTGAGAAAGTAGACAAATAGGTAAACTATCCACTGGACTGACTCGGTATGGCCATCTTGAAGTCCTGTGAGCAGCACTAGATAAGAGCAACAGTGTGATGCATATTGCTGGCTGGCAATGAACAAGGTGCAATTCCCTATTGTTTCCCACATTCCTCTGATGACCAGAGGCTTAGCCAGCCCCCACCCTCATCCACACCAAGCATAATCACACCTTTGTGAGCCTTGATATTGTCAGCAGGGTGCCAGGTGAACTTTGCTTCATCAGACCTGCAAAATAAGCAGAGCCAGTCGCTTGCCAGCCCAAGATAAGCAGGAACTCTTACAACCAGCCACTTTGCTCTCAACTGTCCTCTGGGGCAGTTTTGGCATCCTTGTTGTTGTTGTTAAGTGCCGTCAAGTTAATTCTGACCCATAATGACCCTGTATAGGATTTCCAAGGAGCAGCTGGTGAGCTTGAACCGCCAACCTTGCAGTTCAAATGGCTTTGCAGTCTGGCGCATTAACCCACAGTGCCACACCAGGACTCCTTTAGGGGACTTAAATCATGTTCCTTGTAAATGTTTTTTGAGTTTGAGTACCAACAACAAAAAATAGCCTAAGAGATCAGGGATACAGGGTGGAGGGGGTAAGTTTTCCCAGTGAGATACTCATAGAACAGCCCTTGCTACGTAAAAGAATGAAGAGGTGCATTGTCATGATGGAAAAACTGTTTCTCAATGCAACTTTCTTGGCCTTTTACTCACCAATGATGTTTTCCATTTTTTTCAAACTTCTTAATAGCAATAGTTTTTTATCCTTTGAAAAAAATGTATCAAGATTACCTCTTATGAATCCCAAAAAAGCAGTCACTTGGTGTGGCACTGTGAGTTAATGTGCCTGACTGCAAAGTTGGTTTGAACTGCAAGGTTCACTCTCACCAGCTGCTTCTCAGAAACCTTGTACAGGGTAGCTATGGGTCAGAACTGATTCAATAGCAGTTAACCACAACGATATAACCTTCTGAGTTAACCTCTGCCTTGAATTTTACTGGCCCAGGAGATTCCCTTTGAAGGCACTGTTTTGATTAGACTTGTCATCAGTTAGGATTCATTCCATAAAATGGTCTTCATTAGCTTCACTCTTGCTTAAAATGCTGATAGAAAGAATCAATTCTTTTAGATAGCTGATCTTCACACAATGCTTTTGACACCCAAAAGCTTATTAAGGCCAAGGTGTTGGTTTAAAACTGAAAACGCTGAAGCATGTGAGATCCCAACTTCAGTAGTTACCACATCAGTGCTAATTCTATGGTCTTCTCCCACCAGTTTCTGGGCTTCAGTCACAACTTCTTCATTCATCAAGACCAATGGCTTTCCTTTACTTATCTTGTCTTTCTGACCTTCCTCAAAATGATTAATCCATCTAAAAACTTCTGTTTTTATGTGGAGCAGCATTCCAGTAAATTGTTACAAAGCATCAGTGATTTAGGAATACGTGTGTGGCACTGTGAGCTAATGTGTCAGACTGCAAAGTTGTTTGAACTGCAAGGTCGGTGGTTCAAGTTCACCAGCTGCTCCTTGGAAACCCTATATAGGATAGCTACGGGTCAGAATCGACTCAACGTCATTTAACAACAACAACAACAGACGCAGATTTTATTAAAAATTTGATATTAGTCCTGACCTCAAAATCATTTTTTCCCAAAGCACAAAAAGTAGCCCTTTCTTAAGGTATTCTAATGAGGCTATACTTTCATAAGACTGGACTCCTGGTTTGGTGCTATAGGATAAGCACTGGGTTGTAAATCAGAGGGTCAGCAGTTCAGACCCACCAACTGCTCCTCGGAAACCCTATACAGGGTCGCTAAACAAGAACAATAAGGTGAGTCTAGAAGTCCCGGTGCAGCACCGTAGAATAAGCAATGGGACCACAAGGTAGGTTTGAACTGCAAGGTTGGCAGGTCACAGGGTCGCTGAGTAAGAACTGACTCAACAGCACTTAACAACAACAACAATAAGGCTAAAACAAGTGTGTTACAGAAAGAACATGTCTGTAGGCATCCCCAAATCTCAGAGACAAGTTTAAGCACGTTTTGCTTGGAATTAACCCATCCATATAAGAACTGGATCCTAGCAGCAATATTTTTTGACTTTTAATACTACAGTGTTGCTTCTTAACACTGCTTTGCTAGAGAAATGAAAGAGAAGTGTTATCATTCTCAGATATTCACTCACAGATGTCCAATGTTATGATTTATAAAAATATTGATAAGAAAAGGTAGTAATACTGAAAACTAAAAAATAGCAACTTATGTCAGAACTGATTTATGACGGAACAGAACCCAACATAATCAAGGAATTCCTTTTACTTTACAAAGCAATTTCCAGCCTATAAATGTGTTTGATCCTCTTGTGACTTAAATATAAAATGTGTGGTCATTCTTCTATTTTAATAAAAGAACATTATTGTTTTTAAAAGCTAAATTACTTGTCTTGATATGTCTAACGAATTACTGGCAGACAAGGGACTAGGCCCGTTTATCTGGGCACCTGATTCTTTCCATGCTCTGTCATAATTAAAATGCAATAGGATTAGGCCCTTCTGTGAAAGTCACTCTGCTGGTTCATATGCTGCTGCTGTAGTTAAGTGCTGTTGAGTCGGCTCCAAATCATAGCATCCCTGTGCACAATAGAACAGGGTCTTGACTCACAAGAAACCTACAAATCAGCACAGGTATTGAACTATCTCTATTTCTTGATCAACTTTTTTTTTCATTTTTTAAAACAGATTTTTACTGACCATGCATGTACCAGACATTGTTCTAAGTCATAGGAATGAGAGATGGTAAGAAACAAGTTTCTCCTTTGGAATCCCAGCCTAAGGGACTAGGTGAATGTACAAAGAGTTAAATGTGCAATAGGAATTTAGAGAGGAAGAAGTTCTGTACATTTAAATGGATAAATAGGAGTTTTCCATTTGAGCAGAGTATGAAAGGCTTCTTAGAATATGAATTGTATCTGCAAATGCCCAAGAGAAGATAAGAATAGGTGCCCACCATTTGCAGAGCAGATTAATATTAGTAAAGCATGAGGACCTGGAAGGGAGAGGGGAGACAGGGGAGAGCAGACAGAAGCCAGGTCATGAAAAGTCTTCATTATTCTGTTATGAAGTAAATAGGAGTAGCTAGTTGTCAAGAGGCGAAAAAAGCAAGCTCCAGAAAGAATGAAGTACATGGGATTTGTAGAAAAGACATCTGTTTAATCTTAAAAGCCACTTTCATCCCCAAATACAGAGTTACTCATCTGTTTTTGTTTTGTTTTTTCTAATCATAAAAGAAACCATTTCATCCTAACTCAAATTAACCGACCAATAGGTCTGGGTCATCAGGATTGCCATAATTCTCATCTGTGAACGCTTTCCAGGTCAGATGTTAATTTCTACACTTGAACTAATGTGTTGCTGCACCATCTGTTTAAAGATGATCCTCACAGGTGGCTGTCTGGCTGTCATATGCCTCACATTTTGTCATGCATACTGTAAGTTTTTTAAAAGAACCTGAGAGTATGCATTTCTGAGTGTGTTTGCCTAAGGGGGTGAAAATAATTATTTCTCAAGAACCAGTTTGATTACATTTACTCAGCGTGTGGAAAGGTGTGGGGAGCAGTGCTGGTGGAGTGGGCTGAGCACATGAAGGAGGTATGCAGGATGAGGACAATTAAGAAAGGAGAGGTAAATTATCATTGTCTATTCTGATAGCAGTGAATGCCTACCTGCTCTCATTTTCTGCCTCTGAAAAGCAATTAGAAGCCTGGATATTAGCTGGCATTGTATTTTATGTGGCTCTGTAGTATGTGAAGAAATAGAGAAAAGGTACTGCAGTTCATATGTGTCTTGTGTTTATGTATATACAGGTTCATACATGTGTATGTATGTGTTATCTGTATGCAGGTAAGTACATGCCTGCACATGCATACACATGTGTTTGAGTGTAGACAAGTCAGTGTATCCCTGTGTGTGCACACACATTTGCATGCACTCAGGAAACCTTGTGCATGTGTGTGGTGAAGGACTTACAGGTGATTCTTTGAAAACTTTCTCTGGCCCACATATTGTTCTAGGATTTTTTTCCACCTTTCCAGTTAATTACCCAAAGAGTAATTGTGGTTGTTGGTGTTAAGTGTCATCAAGTTGGTTCCGACCCATAGCGATCCTGTAGAGAGTTTCCAAGGAGCGGCTGGTGAGTTTGAACCACTGCCCTTGCAGTTCACACTAATCTTGCAATCCAGCACATTAACCCACAGTGCCACACCAGGACAAAGAGTAATTAGGATATCGAATACAACAAAATGCCCCATTTCCAGAAAAAGGGTAGGGCATAACAACTTAATATCTATTGTTTGTAACAATTGGTGAAAAGGAAAAGAAAAACAAACTGTCAGTGAAAAAATCTTATTTTGCAGGAAGAAAGAGAGGAATGAGATCTGATCGTTTTTAGAATGTGAATTAAAGTGAGTGAGGAGACTCTATTCCTGACTTAGGACTTTCCATGGTCAGTCTCAAACTGTGGCTTCACAGAAAATAAATGGTATTTGTTGTCTTCAGAGAAGAAACAAATAGTTGGTTGATTTAATACTGTGAGACTGGTTCAATTTTCAAAGCAAGTGATTTATTTTGGATCTTTCAGATCTGCTCTTTTACTAAGTTTCCGTTCTTTTCTTTTTAAGTAAGTGCAATGATAACTAGGTTTCTTGTCCCATGACCAACTAGATTAAAGTTATCAAAGGACAGTCCCAGTTATTCTTGTTCCATTTGAGCCTGGGGCAGAGGGCGGTGGGCAGTTTCTGATCCTGCTGAAATCTAACAAGGACACAGAACTGCAGTGTTGTTTTGTTCCCTTTGAAGGTCAGTCTGCAACACACTTGGCACCCAGGAAGCAATTCAATTCTGTTTAGGGATTGTATCTGATAATTACACTCTCCTTAAATCTATGCCTGAGTTGTAAATTGTAAGTTGGAGGAAAAAACTTCCAGCAACCACCCACAATCCTTTTTAAAAGGGCAATTCCCCCAAAGTTCAAGAACCTTCAAGGTGCAAGCAATTCTTTGATATTTAGGAGGCTTTCTATTAAAAACCATTAGATTTAATTATGTGAAAATGAGAATTTGTCCTTTAAAATAAATGAAACTAAGTAAAATCATTCACACTGTGTACTTAATCTTACATGAACTTAGAAAAAATGCACAACGCAGGGTGGATGTACCTGATAGCAGCAGTTCAAAGTCACCAGTAACTCCTTGGCTACGATAGCACTTTACAACAACAACAACAACATTGCCATTGAATTGCTTATGACTCTTACCAACCATGTAGGACAGAGTAGAACTGTCCCCATAGGGTCTCCTAGATTGTATGTCTTTATGGAGTAAACTACATCTTTCTCTCGTGGAGCACATGGTGGGTTCAAACCTCCAAACTTTTGATTAGCAGCCAGAGCTTAACCACTTCACCACCAGGATGCCATTTTAACCTTTGAAAACTAAATAAGTAAATTTTAGTTCTACCTCCCTAAATTCTTCCCAAGTGTTGCAGCACACTGAGGTGAGGAGATACTTAAACACCACAGCAAACAAGAGAACCAAGTGAACATGCCCAACGGATTTTTCTCTTTCAAGATATTTTCCTGATTTTCTAACCAGTTCACTACATACAGTTTGACCCCCTGCAGAACACTTGAATTTTTGTTCCAGATCTACTGAATCAGAATCTACAGTTTAACAAGATCTCCAGATGATCCTTATGTACACATTCTTACCAACTGGGGATTAGTTAAACTGTAGGTTATGATTTAGTATATCTGGGGTGAAAATGAAAATGTTCAGTAGGAAGAATATTGATAATGAACTCATTCTAAGTCCTGGCATTTTCACCTTTAGTACTGATTTTTTTCTTCTTCAGAAATTCCTAAGTCGGTACCCTGAACCAAGAATAGAAAAGACCACCACACATAATACTTCTCGTGCAGATATTGCTTATCAGTCACACAGATATTGCTTATCAGCCATAACACTCGTTTATAGTGAGTCTGGACATTGCTTCAAAAGACGTCTCAGCACAGTGTTCCAGGATGACTCTATCAAGCTAACGGGACTAGAACTAGAGATACACCATATTTGCCTCTCTGTCCCAGACTCTTCTGGGAATCAAATGGCATGTTGCACTAGACATATCAACAAAGATGCCTTTTTGAAGAATAAGGTTCGACTGATCCTTTTCATGGTATTTTTCAATCACCTTAAATGCATGTGAAGGCTGGACAATGAATAAGGAAGAGTATAGAATTGATACCTTTGAATCATGGTACTGGTGAAAACCATCATCTATACCATGAACTGACGAAAGTATCAACAAATCTGTCTTGAAAGAAGGATGGCCAGAATACACCTTAAAAGTGAGGAAGTCTAGACATCATCTCACATACTTTGGACATACTGTCAGCAGGGACCAGTCATCATCACAGGAGAAAGACATCAGGCTTGGTAAAGTAGACTTGGTAAAAAATTTTTTAAAAAATTAAAGAATGTCAATGAAATGGATTGGCACACTGGCTGCAACAATGGGCTTAAACATATCAAAGATTGTAATGATGGTACAGGACATTACACTGTTGTGAACAATGCTACAGTGAGTCTAAACTGATTAGATAACACCTAACAACAAGAACAACACTATACCTTTTTTTTTTTTTTAATGTTTTATTGTGAATGATGTGATAGTTTACATGGGAGAACATTAACTTTACATTCATCCTATCATATATAGTTTCATTGCCGTGGTTACAATCCCCTCCATGCATCATCAAACTAACCAAAGCGTACACCTGGCAAGCCATCCCCCTGGTTGTCAGCACACAGACCCTCTCCCTCTCTGGGTCTAAAGTCCCCAACTGCTCCATCACTCCACGTCATTGTGTCTGCCTCCATCTCTGGCATCACTGTTTCTCTGGGTAAGGTCCCACACTCCGCTCTTCTCCCTTGATGATCCCAGGGACCTCTGCTCCAGGACTGCAAAGTCAATCACTCCCCTCCTTTTGCTACATTTCCAACCCTCACAGTCAGTCCTGAGAGCAATTATTCACTATTGTGCCACATGAGTGCTATCCCCATCTCCTTTCATCAGCCCTGCCCAGACAGATTGGATACTACTCAGTGGAGATTCTACCTTCCTCCATGCCCTCTGGATCTAGGCTCCCTCTTGAAAGTCCTTGAGTCAGTCACTTCTTGCCTTTGTAGCCCCCCATTTTGGGTAGTCAGTGTCCAAGTTGCCCATGCCTATCTACCCTGTGTATTGAGGGGATGGGAATGATTCCTCGCTGTAAAGATTTGTTCCCTCTTTTGAGCTACTGCATCCATAGGTGTAGGTCAAGTTCCTCAAATTGTATCAGATTACTCTTTTTTTCCTCTTCTTTCTTCTTCTAGTTGAGCTCTGATCATCTAGTCATTGAAGCCAGGTCAAGTGGGTATTATCTGTAAGTGTGGGTGTTCTTATGCATATGCTCTCTCTTCTTATCAGTGGGACACCTCACTCTCTACTCTAGTCTGTGGTTATGTCACTGACTCTGGGCCCAAGAGTCCTCAGGTCTTGCCACATTGCTGCCAACCAGGTCTCCACCCAAGTTCACAGGAGTTTATTGAACGTTGTAGGGCTTAGCTCACAACTTCACTGCTGTTTTTCCCTTACTTCCCCTTATCGGTGACCAATGTGGTCACCAATCAGAGTGCATGTCTGGTTGTGTATTCCCATTGAGTCTTAGTCTTGGAAAGGAGTTTGCCCTGAGGGGACCCAACCACTTGCCTTGATGTCTCCTGGTGAGCAACTTGTTTGTTCTTGTAGTAGTCAGTCGGACTGCCATTATTGTCTTGTATTTTTCATGTTGGTCTTTCCTTCAAGAAGTATCTTCGGTTCTTCTAGCCACTCCAGGCTGGTCTGTTTGTCCTTTCCAGTGGAAATTTCCCACCTCAGAAGATTCTGGATGGGGTTCAGGATGCCACCAATGGTCTTATATAATGCAGAGGCTCTGCAGAAAGCCTCCTTCACTGGGTATGTTGTAACCCCATTTTAGGTATTCCAACCAGTTATAGGCAGAAGACAGACTTATAAGCTTTCTATGGTGATATCTCTGGCTATTCCTTTCTCTCCCCCTCAAGTGTCTATTTTCTAATGGTATACAAGGGAAACTAAGATTCAAAAGACATCTTAACATTATTTCCCCCCTTGTGCCCATTCCAACTATGTTTCAATCCCTGTATCCCAGAGCCCTGCTGTTCCAAGGTTGTGTATACATCATTATTTACCTCTATCCCACAAAACTATACCCTTTGTGAACTCTTCTCATTTTCCATCCTTTCTGAAATGCTAGGGCAAGTGAATGGCTACACCTTCTGGGTGATTAACCTTAAACCTTTTAGTAGTCAAATGTTAATGGTTTATACCACCCAGGGTCATATACATAAGACTCTGTCACATGCATGTATTGTTGCTGTGGAGTACCATGGAATCGATTTCCTCTCATAGCAACCTTGTATAGGCTATCTGAGGGCCCCAAAAAGCTTAGGAATTAAAGGGTAGACTTAGAATATACATTTTGTGGTTAAAATAGACCTTTAAATTGGGTAACAGAATGCCTGTTTCTCTGTAGGTAAGGAGAAACCTTCTACTCTTAATTCTGTTTTATAATAATACTGTTAACTGCTCCCAAGTCATTTGCAACTCATAGTGACCCTGTATGGGATTTCCGAAGCTGTAAAGCTCTGCGTAAGCAGAAAGTATCATGTTTCTTCCACAGAGGGACTGGTGGTTTTGTACTGCTGACCTTGTGATTGGCAGGTCAGTGCTTTTAATAATAGGAGTGATTATTATCATAATTTGTTAGTGGTGTTAAGTGCTGTCGTGTTGGTTCCAACCCATAGCTAACCTCTATAGAGTTTCCGAGGAGTAGCTGGTGAGCTTGAACCACCAACCTTGAAGTTCAGACGCTTTGCAGTCTGACACATTAATCCACTGCGCCACACATAATGTTGTTGTTGTTGTTAAGTGCCGTTGAGTTGGTTCCGACCCGTAGCGATCCTGTACAGGGTTTCCGAGGTTGTAAATCTTTATGGGAGTAGAAAGCCTCATCTTTCTCCCGCGGAGTGGCTGGTAGTTTCGAACCTCTGACCTTAAGGTTCGCAGCCCGATTTGTAACCACTACGCTACCAGAGCACACAATAGGAGCTATTATTTCATCAGTCTCTTCTGCACCCTTCCCTAGGACTTCTGTTATTGCCACATTCCTTTCATTAAATTGTCTGCAAAAGGATCTATAATTCAAAATTCTGCCATTTCTGAGAAACATCAGTGCCCTTAGAGCTAAACTGAGCAAACTAGAGAAATGAGTGAACCACAACTTCTATAGTCCATATTTTGAAATAATCTTCTTGATGACATTTAAAATAGAAAGTACTTCACTTAGCCTAAAATTGCAGGTAGAGTTATTCTGTGTGCATGTTGAAGATGATAGTATTGTAATATGATTTGTCACTTGTGTACTAAGTTAAGTGCAAATATCTGATAGCATTATTTTAAGCTCATTTTCCAATAGACATTTTAGCACTTTGAAGATGTTCTAGTGGAACAGTTGTTGTTGTTGTTGTTATGTGCCCTGGAGTGGAACAGTAGTGTCTGGAAAATCCTGCTTCACACATATAGTATCTAGGGGCAATCACAAAGAGATTAGTATTTCACAGGTGCAATTTATATAGTTTATGGATTATATAGTAAACTATGGAGGGGGAGACTGTTGTCACTGAGTCTTTTTGGACTCATGGTAATCCCATGTTTTAGAGTAGAACTGTGAACCTTAGGGTTATGACCTTTTGGAAGCAGATTTACAGGTCTTTCTTTCGAGTTAACTTCTGAGTGGGTTGGAACTCCCCATCTTTCAGTTAGGAGCTGTGTACTTAAACGTTTACACCACCCAGGGTCTCCAATTATATGGGGGGGGGGGCGGGCGGAAAATGTCTTCATCTTAAGAAACTTAAAGGACAAATTTGCTTCCTCAAGTTTATTTAAGAAGAGAAGAAGGTTAATACGTCTACAAGGGATACAAAATTGTTATGAGGGCTCCTCTGATTGCGCTGCAGGATGCAATTAGAAAAGGTAAATATAATTTGGCAGAACTCATACTACAAAGAATTTCTAAGATATAATTAGTTGGAAGAATTTGGGTTCATAGCATTGTTTTCCTAATCAATGTATGATGAACTACAAGGGCGTTTGGTGGAGAGTGTGATCCTTTTAACATATTTGTAACTTTTTGTGTTGCTAGTCTTTTAATTTACTGGTACTATTTGTACCCATAATAGTGTTAAGAATTAATAA
This sequence comes from Chrysochloris asiatica, assembly GCF_000296735.1. Taxonomy (NCBI): domain Eukaryota; kingdom Metazoa; phylum Chordata; class Mammalia; order Afrosoricida; family Chrysochloridae; genus Chrysochloris; species Chrysochloris asiatica. Next base: position 6,389,317 of record NW_006408538.1, on the reverse strand, counting down.
TAATAATAATAATAATAAAAGTTTATGCATCTCCCCAGAAAAATTATATGAAATGATTCTTTAAGCTATTTTCTTTATAATGTTGTTGTTGTTAAGTTCTAACTCATAGCGACCCTGTATAGGGTTTCCAAGGAGCAACTGGTGAGCTTGAACCACTGATCCTACTGTTCAAACCTACCTTGCAGTCTAGTGCATTAATACACAGTGCCACACCAGGACTCCTTCGTTTTAACAGTTGTATTTAAATAGTTTTTAAGAAAAATAAGTGATTTAAGCACTTAAAAATAATTATGAAGACCAAAGGGCCACAGGTAGCAACAATTTTTTTAGTATAGATGAAAATAAATATTACAAATACTTCTTTGCCTCAGACATTAGGCTAGTGACAGTGATTAATACAAATGGTTAATATTCCCCCAAATAAGAAGAAAGGTTAAAATGGTCGCTTAAGACTATGCCTTGAAACACAACTTAAGACCATGCAAAGATCCTCTTTGGGAACTGAATACAGACTCGGAGAATCCCAGTTGGGTAATTAAAAAATGTTTACTAAAAGTTAAATTACTGATAAGATTAGGAAGTTAGACTTACTTTTGCTTGTTCCGGTGGTTCCAGTAACAAGGAACTATTTAATGTGTATGAAGGGGAAAGTGCTTAAGATAAAAAGCGCTTCAATGACTTTAGAAGTCTGTGGTGAAGATCATTTATGAGTTTATCAAGTCTTAATCATTGAATGTTCCTTTACAGATATTTTTTAAGCAATGGAAGACAAAAAGGAAACGGATTTAACACTGACATGCCAGAAATAAATGTTAATGCTTTTCAAAACTGTTCTCTAACGGGAAATAATTTTCAAACGAAGTTTGATTTACAATGTTTTTATTTAACTATTTAACAAAGTTAGGATACCTATTTAATATTAGAGCTGCAAATATTGTTTTTCATTAAGGCAGAAAATTAAGACAATTGAATTTCGTTTGCATATAAGTAGCCCCATTTTTTGTTGTTGATTGTTTACAGTCTATTTAATTTTTTTTTTTTTTTATTTCGTTTATAGCTAAGAAGTTGGATTTGGGTTTATAGTCCCAAGGATTCTTTTTCCTACTTCCTAATACATTCGTTATCTAAGATCATGGTTCCCACAGTAGTCTTCAATAAGTAGGTTGTTCATCCTATTTATTAGTTACATAAGACTGCCTTAACAAACGATCCCACACTTTGTTGTTGTTAGATATAGGGACCCTGTGTACAACACAACAAAACACAGCCTACTCCCTCACTATCCTCACCATTGTTTTGTTTGGGCCCATTGTTCCACCCACTGTGTTCATCCATTTTTTAAGGGTTTTCCTCTTTTTCTGAAACATGCATTTTCTCACCCTTCTGGAGACTACCGGTCTGAATCAGAGTCTTAGTTATGTTGAGTATTCTGTGGGCCATTCTCATTTCTGGTGTCTGCCATACTCTTAGCCATTTTGGGTTTTTGTTTGTTTTTGTTTTTAGATGGTTCCTCACGTGGTATTTTCGATCTGTGTGCGTGTATCTGGGAGTTTGTTCTGATCTTTTTATAATATACATGTTAGAAGTGATTAGGTTTACTCTAGTTGGTGTTAAGTGCCATCGAGTCGATTCTGACTCCTAGTGATCCTGTATAGGGTTTCCGAGGAGCAGCTGGTGGACTTGAACTGCGGACCTTATGGTTAGAAGTCAGTGCTGATCCTACAGTGCTACACCAGGAGTCCAGTCATTGTTGTTATTAAGTGCCATCGAGTCGGTTCCGACCCATAGCTACCCTGTATAGGGTTTCCGAGGAGCAGCTGGTGAGCTTGAACCGCCGGCCTTGCAGGTCAAAGGGCTGGCTTTGCAGTCTGGAGCATTAACCCACAGCGCCACACCAGGACACCTCATTGATATATCAAAAGAAAACCAGTAATGCCATAACAGAAAATCCATATTTAGACTACAGGACATAAAGCTAGGATAAAATGAAAGAACATTGTTTGCCTCTTGGAATTCCATAGGTACTACATTTATTGCCTTGCAAAGGGGGAAGAAAAAAAAAGGATTGCTCCTGGAAATTCTTGGAGATCCCAGAATTGTGGGCAGGAATACAAGAAGCCGGGTGGACTAGTTTCCAGGGGTGGAGCCATAGTTTCCTGGATTTCAAAGGGTGGAGCCACCGCCTCCTCAGTTTCAAAGAGTCAGATCTTCAACGACTTGGTTCCGGAGTGTAGGGTAAATATTCAGTTTGACAAAGAGAAAAGGCAGAGATGAGGAAAGAAAAATATCAAGTCGCATGAAGATCTACCTGAAGCAGAAGCTTAAAAGAAGTAACAGAGCCAACAGAGAGAGAAAGCCTTCCCCGAATTTGGACTTCTAGCCTCCTAAGCTGTTGGAGCCCTGGTGTGGCCCTGTGGACTGATGTGTCAGACTGCAAAGTCATTTGAACTGCGAAGTTCGGGCTCACCAGCTGCTCCTTGGAAACCCTATACAGAGTCGCTATAGGTCGGAATCAACTCGACGGTACTTAACAACAACAAGCTGCTATGAACATAAATGTCAGATAGTTAAAACCACCCACTTGTGATATTTTTGTTATAGAATGCTAGATAACTGAGACAAAAAGTATCATGTGTATAGTTTGTTAGCTAACCAGATGATTTTGATATTGAGGTTATATCCCCTCTTCCCTCCTTCCTTTGGAGGTGTTTGGAAGTGATGATAGTTTAAGTATAAATAGAAGTCAGAATGAAAATGGATTGTAAAAGCTTAAGTTCTACTTATTTCTGTATAACATTACTTACACAATAGAAAGTGATGATCAAATGAAATAGGTCCAGATAAGCACTGATTGTGCATAATAATTTCATACAACAAGAAAACGAGGACATGGAACATCTTTACTATTGCTAACTTTATAACTGAATACCTGTGCTGGCATTTTATCTGTTATTACCTAACATGGACATACATACTTCAGCCATTTGCCCATCATCCACTAACCATCTGATGAAACTAAATTAAGAAATAGTGGATGGATGTTGGAATGGAAAAGAAGAGAAGAACTTCATACATTGACCACCTCAGAACTGGGGAGATCAGATGCCCTCTACTCAAATCATCATTATAATCTCATAGACATCGGACATTAACAGTTAGCTATGTTTCACTGTGTTGCTTAGATTTGTTCCTCTTGTATCTCATGAAAGTAATGGTGGGGGGGCGGGGGAGGAAGATAGAAATTCTAACACTGTGCTGAGAAATAGAATAGGAAGTTCCAAAGGAAAATGTACTACCAACTCCAATCCTTTTTCTGAGTTTGACAAATAGCAGAAGAAAACATTTTATCCAAATCAAAGACTGCCTCTCACTTCATATGCTAGCCCAGGAAGGTTGCATATCATTTACCTCTACTCATGATTTACAAGTATTTATTTTTGGCATATTCAGAGGTCAGTCCCTGACAGACCTATTACCCAAAAGCAATTTTATTCAGCTTGGAAATTGTACTTTGTAATTACACTATCCTTCAATAGTCACCCCAACTAGAATGTAAATAATCCAGAGAATTATATGGCTTAACATACTTATACATTTGAAATAAAGCAGGTTGTGAAGTTTAAAGCAAGGGATACAAACTGATTCCCATGTTCCTCTTCACTATAATCTCCAAATCCTATATCCAGGTGTTTCAATCACTTTGGTATATATAATCTGTTAAACACACAGTGTTTACTAGTGGGTTTTTTGGGGTTTTTTTTTCTTCAATTTTACAATACTAGATAGAGGGAGTGTTCCCCGATTAGACATAATATCCATACAAATAATACATTCAGGTGTGACCCGCAGTCCCGCGGGCGAAGTCCCAAAATGTGCGTTTTTTTTTTTTTTTTTGTCCTTTTTAAAAAATAACATTAGTATGGGAGGAATTCTATTTAGTTCTGCCCCTTCAAACCCTCCTAGGGAATAAGAGAAAGATTCTCTGGCCCACATAAATAAATACTATTTTGACTTGAATTTAGGTGGCTTTCCAGTACCTACTATTGGTTACTTAGCTATGCACAGCCTTATTTTCTTAATTTGTAAAATGAGGATATATATTTCATACCTATCTTGTTGAAAAGGTTATAGACAACGTATATAAAGACACAGAGACAGAATTCTACCACGTATTACTTGTGTAACTTTCAGAGAATAGCTTTGACCTTTCTATGATTCCGTTTTTTGCACCTGTAAAATAGTATACTTACCTGAAGATTAAACAAGCTCATGTATGTCAACCTTTTATAAGTGTTCAGTAAATGTTAGTAAGGATGATGTGATGACGTGATGCTGATGGTACTGAGGATGATGCGTACACATAGCACTCACTCTATAAATGATAGCTATTGTGTTTAACTTTATTAAATTTAAAGAGAATTAGTAAAATTCTATGCCATATGTATTCAATAGGAAAACTGAACCACATTGTCTTCTTGTTGTTTAGAGCCATTGAGTCAGTTCCAATTCATAGTAACCTTGTATAAAGTTTCCATGGCGGGACTGGTGAGTTTGAACTGACAACCTTGCAGTTAGCAGAACACGCTTATCACTGTCAGTTCTAATTTATAACCTATGTGGCACTATGGATTAATGCGCTGGGCTGCAAAGTCGTTTGAACTGCAAGGTCGGTGGTTCAAGCTCAGGATTTGCTCTTCGGACACCCTAAACAGGGTCACTATGGGTCGGAACCCACTTCCCACCACTTAACAATAACAACAATTCTAAAAACTATCCTCCATTGTAATCTACCAAGACCTGAATCCCTTGCAAAAATGACCAGAATGAATGGACTGATTTTCATTGGCTTTGTTCAACTATTCTAAATTCTCATTTTGCATTAGAATCAACTCTGGATCATTTTTAAATGACAGCTATAAGAACTGCATTCCTTGTCCTCACAATCAGTCTTGAATGCAATCACTCTACAGGTGACTGTGGTATGCAGACTGTATAGACAGAGCCATTTGGCATATGTCTCCTAGATTATGTATGCCCCAGCTAAAATCCTAGTGCTGAATAGAGGCTTCAGCAAAGAAGAATAATAAGGAAATAAAAATATCACATATCTTTCCATCCTTCATGTTAAAGATTTCCATTAACTCAAGACCCTGTAACTTTGTTTTAGGCAGTAGAGTTGGCTAAATTTGGGTCCCTAAATAAGATGTTAGCTAATTAAATTCAAACATTCACAGAAATCCAAACACTTTTATTAGCTACTCCCAGATGTTAATTATTTTTTCAAAGGTCAGATATTTTAGTTAAAATATATAAAGAATTAATCACAAGATAGAAGTGATGTATCGGAGTCTGTTTGGTAGGAGGAAAAAAGAACAAAGGAAAGCAAAATCTCCAAGAAGACACTAATCTACAGAGCTCGGAGCTTACACAGGATCTGGCCTCATCTATCCTGAGGAGACTAGATGGTGCCCAGCTACCATTAGTGACTGTTCGGATCAGATCCGTAATATATGAACCCGGAGAGAATGGGAGAAAACTCTGGAAGGGAAATCAAATTCTTCAAAGTCCAGACTTCCTGGAGCAGTTGAGATTCAAAGACTACCTGAGAGTATCACCCTGAGAGTATCATCTCTTTAAACCTTGAACTGAAACTATTCCCTGAGGTCACTTTTAGTGAAATAGCAGACTGAAACACAAAATAAAGGATATTACATATAAGTATATTAAAAAGCTATCTCTATGAATCCAAAAGGTCAACAAATACTCTAATGCAAATGTAGCCAAAAAAATTATAGAAATATGGAATAATCATGATGAAAAGAGACTATTGAGACATTAAGGAGCCATGGTCGTGTCCTGGATTCTAAGCTGCAGCCTCAGAAACCGTGGACAGGGTCACTCTGGTTCAGAATGACTTGGTGTCATGCAACCACCACCACCATCATTGGCACATTATGAAAATGTTGCTGAGCAATTTGTGTAGACACTGGCAAAGGGGAACTTAATTATCCGCGTAAACTGTCATTGAAAACACAATGAAATATTATTATATTTTAAAAATTAAGAAGGTAAAAGTAGATTACCGCACCATGGGTGGAGTCTGGGTAGACTCAAAGGTCCAACCTTTTGGTTAGCAGCCTACCATGTTAACCGCTTACACTATCCAGTAGTGTCATAATTCTTGCACATTTTTATAATTAGGTAAATGGTGATAATACAGCAACTACGTACTTTGTTTCAATCATGTTGACAATAATTTGGGGTAAAGTGGATCAAACAAATGCTAAATTAATCTGGTTTGACCTGCATGGATCAAGGAAACTAGGTAATTGCCAAAATCCCACTTAGTTTTAGAGTGTGTAATCACAGTCAGAGGATAAGATATATTGTATTTAATTTCATCTTCACTATAGAAAACCAAATCCTACATTAAAACTTCCAATAGAAAAATAATGACAATGAGGAATTGAAGGTCCCAGCTTCTCCTATGGAGAAGAGAGAGAGGGACTAAGTAGGACTGAAAACCAAACATTTACAAGTTTTGAAAAAGGTCTGATTGGAAATTGCTCTTGAGAGAAGATCAAAGATTGGGCTTTGTGGAGAGACAAATGGGATGGTTTAAAATCATCTTTTAAATCATAAGTCTTTGTCAGTCAGTTCAGCACAAAGCATCAAGGCCTTTACAGAGCAGAGAACAATCTTGACATCATAATAAAATGGGGGGTGGGGGTGGGGGAGTATAGAAGACGGAAGTTAAATGAACAAATTTGTGTGATTTTTTTTTTTTTTTAAAGAAAACTTTAAATATAAAGAATAGATAGTAATAGCAGTAATTTTCCAGATACATGGTCCACTGGACTGGGCTATCAGGTCAGACAGTCCGAATTTCAAACCTGATTACCACTTACTAGCTGTTACGACAAGACACTTCTTCTGAGCCTTTGCTTCCTCATCTGAAAATGGGGCTCTTGTGTACACTTACACAAAACTGTAGGAATGAAATGAGATATTGCGCATCAAGTCCTAGAAATAATACTTCCAGATGGACTATAAATATAAATTCCCTTCACCTATCTGATTCTTGAACACCTAGATGGAATGGTATCTGGTTAACTTGAAAACAGTCTCCAACTATTGGTATCTAAGGTATTATATTATAATGGCTGTAAATGACTAACAACAATAAATAACCAGATACACCGATCAGTGGATGGTGTTTGACTTCTCAACCCAGACAACTACCAAAATTCACACATGCTGCTAAAAGTGTGGTCCATGGACCACCAGTATGAGTAATCCTGGAAACTTGTTAAAAACAAACACAAACCATTACTATTGAGTTGACTTGACTCATGGCAACCCCATGTGTTACAGAGCAGACCTGCTTCCGGTTTTCCTTTCTGTAACCTTTATGGAAGCAGTTCAACAGGCCGTTCTTTCAAGGCACCTCTGAGCAGGTTCACAATGACAACCTTTCAGTTAATTGTTGTTGTTGTTGTTGTTAAGAGCCATCAAGTCGGTTCCAACTTCTAGTAACCCTACATGAGGTTTCCAAGGAGTAGCTGGTGAGTTTAAACACTGACCTTGCAGTTCAAAGTAATCTTGTGGTCCAGTACTTATTCCACAGTGCCACCTCTTTGTACCATCAAGAAACCCTAAATGTCTTTAATCAGGATCTGCATTTTGAAAAGAAAAAAATAAATCCTAATGTGATTTGTATGTAGATTAATCCTGAGACGTTCTGGTTGGACTCTACATTATCCACTTATCAAAAAAAAAAAAGAAAATTCAGTTTACATCTTATCTCAATTGTATGTGTGAAGTGGCCTCAAAAAGTTTGTGGAAAAATAAAATTAAAACAGTGACTTTTTATTTCACAGACTTTTTGAAGACCTTTTGTATACTTGATTTCTAACACCAAATATTTAAGATTCTACTTATTTCAGGAAAATTGACTTTAATCCTTATTTTTAATGTGGTTCAGATACACCTAGTCTTTGGATGTTTTTGTCCATAAATTATAGGACTCCATGTTATCTTTATCCCTTTTCTTAAACCTATTATGGATATTAGTAAACGCTCAGCATAATTATTTCATAGTATCCTAGTGGATATTATGAAATAGTTCAAAACTATATTTAAGTAGTATTAAAAATTAACAGTTTATTTTCAAAATATGAAATAAATGCTTTTCATAACATCCCTAATTTATTCCAGTAGTTTGAAATATTTTAACTTGGTTTAAAATGAAGAGAATTTATTTAATCATAAGTGATTTCTAATTACATGATAAAAAAATTTTTTTAATTATATTTTCTTTCTTTCCTATATCCATGTATGAACGAAAAACTCTTAATAAATTTTCCTGAACAACTTTTCTGGTATTCTCTGCTTTCAGCCAAGATCCATCTGACTTTAGCAATGATATCCCTCATTCCATGTACTCATTTCAATGAAACTTCTTTTATTAGACTTACATCTAATAAAAGGGACAAGGGTCTTCCTTGAAGGGGGTTAGTGTCTCAAATCTGATGGTTAGGGGAAACCTCAGCATTCTCATTTTCTAGACAAATGATGCTAAGATAATATTCAGGTCAATGAAGAAGGAAAAGGAAATGTGACTGGTCATTGGAACCCTCCTGCATTTGGGGACAGTGTAAATTACATAGAAGGAGTTGTTGACAGAGTAAGACTTAGTATTTTAAAAACCCAAATTCTTATGCAGGTCCCACAACAGGTTGTTGGGTTCTTCTGAGCACAATACATACTGTTCTAAATCTCTATGTATACTTCTATACAATGAGGAACAACGAACCTCATGAGATGATTTTATGAACGAAATTATATGAGTGAGTATATGTAGAGCACCCAGAACTATGCTTGGCTCTCACTCTCATTGTGCTGGAATGAGATCTCGAGGCCTTCAGTTACAAAGGTAGATCACATGACCCTCAGTCAGAGTCAGGTGCTTCCTTCTCCATGCCTTACACTGTGGGGAGGTGAGAATATAAGTGCTGACAAATACTGCAATCACAGTGTATAGATCAGAAATGAGAGCACCTTTCTTTATCAATCACTTGCCTTGTTCCTGGCTCATATATTTTATGAGTTCATCTTTACCCATATATGGAGGTACTATTGTTACTGCCATGTTATAGAAAAGAGGTGTCTGAAGTACAGAGATAAATGCCTTGCCCAAGGTCATACAGAAGTGCATGCACAAGGTACAGGCAACTGTCATTTTTTTCCTTGCTAAACTTAATAAACATTTGCAAGAAAGATCCTATTATAGATATTGAATGAGGATATAACTTTCCTATTTCTACCCCTTAGGACTTAGGACACACACATCTGACCCTGCACAACCAATCATGAAGATGAAGAGATAGGTGGGAACTTATTCACAAGGGCAGTGGCAGCAATCTCAAAAGTATGCTAATGGCAAATGTCACACAGCAGCAGTGCCAGTGGCAGCTTCCTCATCAGGTTGTTCCTGGTCATAGTGTTGGCTGACTTCCACTATGCTTGACCTCCTTCCATTTCTGAGGCGAGTTTTCCAGCCTTAACATAGATTCTATGGAGTCTTGGTGTGGCACTGTGGGATAATGCACTGGGTCCTCAAGGTCAGTTTGAACTGCAAGGTCAGTGGTCCAATTTCACCAGCCACTCCACGAAAACCCTATACAGTTTTGCTATGAGTTGGAGACAAGTCGACAGCGCTTAACACCAAGATAGATTCTGTTATCCCTTATCTTTCCTATAATTCCTTTCTCTGCATACAGAGGTCCATTGGTCCCTGTGGCTTGCGACATGAGAGCCCTGGCTGTGCAGAGATGGAATCTAAAACTCTAGTGCCCATTCATTTAGCCTGCTTCACATTTCACAGAATTTCTCATTTGAAAGAGATCTTAATAATCAAGTCCAAATTCTAAATTTTACAGATGACTTACAAATGATCTGTTAAACACAAGGACTTTCTAAAATTCAGTGGGAATGATATATGATAAATGAATCCATGTGACAATGAATATATAGAGAGAAGTATACATATTTGTTCCCTAATGCCCAATATATCAAAGCTAAGATTTGAAGTTGGTGTTGTTAAGTGTTATAGAGTCGGTTCCGGTTTACAGCAACCCTCCTAGTGTTTCTGAGTAATAGCTGGTGAGTTTGAACTGTCGAACTTGTGGTTCACAGTCCAGTGTTGATCCTACAACGCCACACCAAGAGTCCAGAATTTGAAGTTACAAAGAAGACAAAAAACTAAGTAAAGGATCCAAAGGAGAAATAATTTTCTTATTTTTCTATAAAAGGAACACTCAGACACCCACACACTCTAGTGAAGATGGAATGTCTGATTTCAGGGAAAATGGAATCAGAGAGGTTCTAGACCCCTAAATAAGGGACACTGGTCACAGCAATCGATGGGGGTGAAGAACTGCATTGGATATAGGGAGACTGTTGTTTGTTGTTGTTGTTAAGTGCCGTGGAATCGGTTCCAACTCATAGTGACCTTTTACAGGGTTTCCGAGGCTGTAAATCTTTACGGAAGCAGAAAGCCTCATCTTTCTCCCGTGAAACAACTGGTAGTTTCAAACTGCTGACCTTGAGATTTGCAGCCCGATTCGTAACCACTACACTACCAGAGCTCCTTGGGAAATATCTATCTACAAACAACTCCAGCTACCTTCGCACAGTTCAAGTCCTAGACTTCTGGCAGCCAAACACATACTCCTCAGGCAATAAACTAGAGTATTCCTCTCCATGGATATCTATGTCTAAAAAATAGTGGCAGCTGGAACTCCCCCAGTCAAACAGCGAGACCCCTGTCATTTGGTATTATTAGGTTTATCAGTCGACAAGCAACCCTCATGCACACAGTACTTCCAATCAGCATGTCAATGCCTACCTCTTAAATATGAACAGAAAACTAAGCATCTTCAGAGATTTGAGAAAAGTCTCTAATCAAAGTTTAAATTTCAATAATCCAAAGAAATACTTCTCTTTAAACTATATTTAGTACTTTAACCATATTGATTTCTGCTCAAAAAGCCCAGGAAATCTTGAAATAAATTATATCACCAAGATGATAGTGTCAATTGGCAAATTTTCTGTACAGAAGGTCAGAGAATTGTCTTATTTGTCTTGAGAACAATGAATTGAAGACTGGCCATCTAATAACAAAACCTTGGTGAATTTAGAAAACGGAATGCTTGTCCAGAGATTGGCATTCAAATGAGGAGGCTTGGGAATTGAAATTTATTTCTGAAGTCCCACAGTCTAGTTCAACAATTGAAGAGACATCCTGTTCAAAAAACAGTTGGTTGGAAACTGAAGCTTGAAGGAAACACTCTTGCCAAAAGGTTGACCTACAAGTCAATTCCAGAAAGCTCAGTCCCTGTCAAGTTCTGGGACATGCATCCTCTAAACTGATAAATAACCCCTTGGCTCTGTAGGACCAGCACTGGCCTGTGAACCACAAGTTGGGCAGTTCAAACCCACCAGTTGTTCCTCCAAACTCTATACAAGGTCTCTATGAATTGGAACAGACAGCACTTAACACAAACATGAGCAAAACACCTGCACAAAAAAACCATCAATACACAGTCTAGACTGAAGAAATTTTCTGATTTGAAATGGACAAATAAATGTTAAATCCCCATGGAAGTTGGCCTAGTGATGCAATTTTTGCAAACAATAATCATTGATAATGACTTATAAAATGCAGTGATTTTAGTACACATTTTAATAATTCACTTTTCACTTATACCATTGCTAATGACAAAGAAAAAATTTAAATGCTCTTTTTATCTTCCTTTCTTTCGCTTCTCCCATTTTGTCATTGTTAAGGCAGGCATGACATTTCTGAGGTAAGGTTTACTACATAGCTCCAAAGAACAAATCCGTTGCATCAGTAATGTTTAAAAATAAGCTTAATATAATTTCCCCAGTAATTACTTTTCACCAACTCTATCAGCCACTCCCCAGGAGAAAGTGAGGCTCTTTGCTCCTGTAAAGATTTACAATCTCAGAAACCCTAAGAAGCAGTTTTCCTCTCTCCTATAGGGTCACAATAGCAGTAGGTTTGGTTATTTGGTTTGATTACTTTCTGATTCTAAAGGCAGCAATAAATATCAGCAATTAAAGCATGCAGTGAACATTGCTATACCTTTTTAAATAATAGAGAATAGATCCATCTTCCTACTTTTCTGCATATTCATTTCTCTTTATATTTGGCATATTTCTCATATCTGAGCAACAGCCCTAGCAGTTTCCAAAAACTCAGCATGTCTGCTGGAAAGGAGACGGCTGTTTACATGTTTTTAGAGATGTGATAAGCAGGGTCCAAAGTGCTGTTTCCTGACTAATAAGAAATGAATTTCCCATTGCCATTGGATAGCACATTTCGACTTGATCAATTATTACCAAAAAAAAAAAAAAAAATTAGGTTTAATGGAGAAATCTTACCTTTCAGTATACAGCTACTCATACTTTCTTAATTGACACATATAAATTTCAAGGTCTTTCCTTTTATAGCAGATTGAACTCAGTTTGGTTGGAGGACGTTAGCAAGAAAGCAAGGCCAGAGTTGAGGAACACTGGATGCCTCTACCCAACAGAATGGGAAGAAATTAAAGTTAATATGGGGGATCCATGAATGAGAACTTTTGCAGCTGGATACAGAAAAGAAGAATGTGAAGAAGACCTCAACTAAATAGAGTGAGGAACCAGGAAAGAATGTATTTTTGTCTGATGGTCAAAAAGTATTTAAAGCCTGAAGGCCTAAGGTTTACTTTGAAATTAGCCCTTTCTGCTTTACAAATACCATTTTCATGAAAATCATCCACACTTTACTAAAAATGCTATATCCCTGAGTGTAGACAAAGAGAGAAAGAGGCAGAGAGTAAGATGAAGAAGGGAGTAAAGTTTTCCACTTAGGAATGTATAAGAGAGACAGTGAAAAACAAGAGGGGAAGTGAAAACCCTGAAGTAGAGGAGACCACAATGCTGTATGATACTTGTTGTTGTTGTTGTTGTTGTTGTTGTTAGGTGCCATCCAGTGGATACCGACTCAAGGACCTTAAAGCACAGCAGAATGAAACTCTGCCCGATCCTGGGCCAACCTCACTACTGTTGTCACCAGGCAGTTCATAAAACTTGGAGAGAGTTTTGAACTTTGAAACAAGTAGCAGAGAGGTTCTCGAATAACTCTTACAAAAATCAAAAATTGCACTTAGTGAAACAAATTAAATGCAGTTACTAGTTCAACACAGTGTTCTTTATTACCCCAAAGTACAAGACTCCATGTTCATTTTATAGGAAACTGGGTGGGATAGAGGACTATGGAGAACTAACTGGCATTGATTCTTCTCTGTATGATCTCTTTGAAGCACAATTATATTTTTTTTCCTTAAAAATTTGGCAGTTTTAAGGATTATATTTGTTGTAACTGGTTATTTTGGAAGGGTTATTTAACATAATGTAAGAAAATTTCAGTTAAAGCTGCCTTACACATTTTTGGGTTTACACATTCATGCCTTCCTATATCTGAGTGAGAATTGCACAATGCAAATATTTACTTCTGTTTTATTCTTTCTGTTCAGCTAGTCCTTTTTCCTTGTGAATACCTGACATAGTTTACCTACTTCCTCTAGCTCAGTGGAGTTGAAGTTCTATTTTCTTTCCCTTTTGACTTTTGGAAGTTTCTCTTTAAAAAATAGATTACTATTTCACGTAAGCCAAAGGAAAAAAAAAAATAGTTCTTTTCATTCAGTTATCATTCACCCTTTATATTTGCCTTTTCTTCTCTCCTGTCAGTGCACTACATTTAAAAAAAAAAAAAGTGTTCAATAACTAGCTGGCTGAGTTCATTTTCACATAAATTTATTCCTATCACAGCAGCTACTTGGCAAAAAATTCCATAAAATTCACTGACCTTGGAAGTCAGAGAGGTATGAGGAATGTTCTAACTCTTAAAACCAAATGGAGAATATTTACAACAGGATGATTTTTAAATGTTGTAGGCTGCAGTCTACAAAACAATTCTAGAGTGTCTATTAACAGCACTGGCTTTATTCCCTTTGGACTATGGACTTATTATTTTCATTACAACCTGCCAGTAGTCATTTGCTGCGAAACTAAGGTGTGTTGCCCAGTAACCTGAGCAGAGGTTTCTGAACAGACTTCCTTGGTCATTATGATACACATGGCCAATCACAAGTGAAGGATTTGGTGACGGGCAGGTTCTAGCTCTCTGTCCCAGACTCACTCAGTATGTCCAAGTGAGAGAAACAGAGGAGTATCTAGCCATGTGATAGTTTAAGAACATTTTCACTTTCTTCATTTGATGACCTCTTCAAATCCCCTCTAAGCCTTCATCCTGTGCACAGCACTTCTGAATTTCAATATTATCTTAAAGAAAAAGAAATATGCTTTAAAAAATGAAAGCAAAAAAGATTCAGATATCCTGTGGTCAATCCAATTTATGATTCAGTGTGAAGGAAGTGATACTATCTTTATTTCTGTGTGTTTATGGGAGCTACCAATGTTAAAATGAGGGTAAGTAAAAATGTATTGCTACAAAATCATAGAAACATTTTCCAGTAAAAATATAAGAAAGTGGAGCTATTGTTTTTTCACATATCCTCCATCTAGGTATATACACTTGTGAAGGAGTTGTTTCCATCTCTCTAGCGCTTCTCCAAAGAATTCTGAGCAATTCGATATACACCACGTCAAAATGGCAGTTTTGGCATCATTGTTGTTGTTGTTGTTGAGTGCCATCAAGTCCGTTCTGACTCATACTGATGCTGTATAGAGTTTTCAAGGAGTGACTGGTGAGCTTGAACTGACAACCTTGTAGTTCAAATTGACTTTGCAGTCTAGTGTATTAGTTCACAGCGCCACACCAGACTTTAAATTGTGTTATTTTTAAATGTTATTTGAGTTTGGAGAGTAAAAAGAATTCTGAAGGGGTAAGATCAGAGTAGTAGCGCAGATGGGGTCATGTTTCCCAGTGAAATTCCTATTGGACTGCCCTTGTTACCCTCGTAGAATGACTAGGTGCATTGTCTTCATAGAAAAACTAAATCCAGGGAGCAACTTTCCTGGTCATTTTCTCACCAATCCAGTTTTCAGTTTTCTTAAAATGTCTTGATTATGAGTCCTTGTAATCATCCTACAACCTTCAAGAAAATCTGTCAAGATTACTCCTTTGGAATCTCAAAAAACTGTTGCCCTAACCTTCTGAACAGACCTATCTACCTTGAATTTTACATTAGATGCCCCCCAGAAGCCACTGTGTGATTGGACCTAACTCTCTGACCATATTGGTAAATCCAAGACTTGCCCCCAATTACGGTTTGTTTCATAAAACATAAAAAAAATTTAAAGTCTTCACTAGCTTCCATATTGCTTAAAAGACAAATCTTTGAGCTAGTTAATCTTCACTCAACACTTTTGCCACCCATGTAGCTGCAAGCTTGCTGAGGCCAAGATGTATGCTTAAAATTGAGAATGCTGAACCATGTCAGATCCCAACTTCAGTAGCTATCACATCAATGGTAATTAAGGATCTTTTTCACCAATTTCTGGACTTCAGTCACAGTTTCTTCATTTTCCAAGTCGGATGGTCTTCCCTTTCTTGGCTCCTCTTTAAGATCGCCCCAACCTTCCTTAAAAGTTTATTACTTAGAGAACTTGTCTGCAAACATCTACTTATCACAGAGATAGGTTTTAACATCCTTTGTTTGGAATGAACCCAGGCACACATGAGCTATAACAATAGTAGCAATACTTTTTTGCTAACACTTGTGTGAAAAAACAATGGTAATCATGAACTCCCAGAAAAGGAAAAGGAAAAAATTCATGTGAAACTCTGAAACCATGAAAGAATCACCATTAACATTTTGGCAATTATACTGTGGGTTAATGCACCGGACTATAAAGTTGCTTTGAACCTTAAGGTCCATGGGCCAAGCTCACTAGTCGCTCCTCAGAAACCCTAAACAGGATCACTATGGGTCAGAACTGACTCAACAGCACTTCACAACAACAATAACATACCTTTATTAATAAACACCCATAATTGAAGGTCAGCAGTTCGAAACCAGCTGTTCTGTGGGAGAAAGATGAGGCTTTCTGCTCCTGTAAAGATTTGCAGCCTTGGAAACTCTGTACAGGATCACTATGAGTCCGAACCGACTCCACGGCACACAACCACCATAATTGTAGCTGAGTAAACGATTTATAAAGTCACTTGAGTCAGCTGAAAAATCCCAGATGTCTTGGAAGGAGGATTGTAGAGGCAAAAGTCAGTGAAAGCTGGTCTAAGTAAATCCAACTGATGGAAACACAAAGTATAGGTGTTTTTAAAAATCCAGAACCAACCTTTATTGCACAAAAAAATCAATTAAGTTGTCAGCCCATGTTTTCTTCACCTAATCATTTCTAAGAATGTATAAGGGGAGTCCAAAATTATCCACACTCAGGCTGTAGAATTTATTTTCATCGACTTTTAATAAAGACAAATACATCATTTTTCGACATAATCTTGTTTTATAATATACTTTGTCCATCTGGAAACAAGCTTTCATATTCCCTTATTAAAAAATAAAAAATAAAAAGTTTTAGGCTGAGCTGCATATCACAAATGCACCACTGTCTTCACTTCTTCACCAGAGGTGAGACTTCATCCATGGTGAGAAGTCTGATGGAGCAAGATCAGGACTATAGGCAGGATGCTTTAACACCTCAAAACAAAGTTTTTGCAAGTGTCAGCAGGGTGAGCAGAGGTGTGTGGATGTGCATTGTCATGCAAGATCACAATGCCCTTGGATGGTAGTCCTCTGTGTTTAATTCAAATTTAGCCTTCAGCTCTTCACTGAGCATCTCACTGTAATGACACCATTGATTGTTGAACTTTTTTTCTGATAGTGTCTCACTACTGGCCCTTGAGAATCTCAGAAAACTGTAAGCATCCATTTTCCAGCTGATGGTTGACTTTTGAACTTTATCTTGGTTGGAGATTGAGGATGTTTCCATTCCATACTCTGCTGTTTACTCTCAGGTGCATAGTAGTGAATCCACGTGTCATCACCAGTAACATCCAAATGCTTCCATGTACGCTCGTCCATGAGTTATTTTGGTACCCATCTCACACAAACGCAATTTTAAAGCCCAAGTCTGTTACAGATTATTTCACAGGCAGAACGATGGCTGATTTGCAAATGATTTGCCACCTAAGCCACTGTCACTTCTCTATTCAACAGAGTCATTTCATGCGCATGCTCAATGCTCCATCAGCTGGAGACCTAGGCAGACATTTGAATATAACAGGTGTGCAGAAAAAATTTGACTCACTCTCTGCGTTTAAGCTGCTGACTTTCTCCTGAATCACATTTTAGACCAAAGAGTCAAGGACTAACAGAGGAAATCAAAAGCGAGAAACGCACGTATGCCTAGGATAGATGTAACATACAAAAGAACAAAACCAATGTGTTCATTTCAAATGAGAGCCATATCCATCAGGTGAGGCAAATATTGACATAATCCTGACCAGCTCACTTTCCTTGAAAGCAAACCATGTGGAAAGTGAAATGTCTGAAAGCTTGTGGTTGAAATGGTCAACAGCAGGAACAGATAGGATGCTACATCTGTTGCTGTAATAACTGTTTATCCACTCACAGACCAGCAGATTAGTCCCATTGTCATCATTAAGATCTCCGCTGTGTCTTCCTGACTCCCCTGCAGTTCATCCACAGAACATCCTACCCAGCAGTCTCCACACCACTCCTATTCCATCCAGCACTTACTCACTACACAAACAATGAGATGGTATTTTGAAATGTTAATACATGAATTTTCCCCTATGTTTTCTGGTTTCCTTTAGGCTTTCCTCATTCAGATAATAGACATTCTGTAATCATTGCCTCAGGGAACTGGATCGCAGTGCACAAGGGAAGCAAAAAAAGTCTTCTTGGCTTTTGAGTTTCAATGTTGAAACCCTATGGGAAGAAGGAAGACTCCTTAAGGGATAATAGCCAGTGGAGAACATGATGGTAAAAGAGAAAACCTCCCAGCCTCTGACACAGAGAAGTTGTTCTGGGGGCAACAGTAGACTCAGAGCATTTATCCATGAGACATTAAATGCTGTTCTGTCCCCATACAAGCAATCCCTGGGGATGGACAGGGAAGTAGACACTGGAATGAAATGAAATTAAATGCTTATCATTAGGAAGAATGGCAGTTCAAACCAGAAGTTAAATAGACATATAGAGAAACAGCAACTTGTATTCCTTATAAATATGAGTTTATAAAAGTTTATCACTGCTCATTAATACTATAAATCAAATAATCATCTAATGTCCCTTTAGTCACTGGCCAATGGCCAGGAAGAGTTTGTACCTCTGAAAGTATTAACATTAAATTTCCTCTCTGCTCTATTTGGTTTTCATTTACAGATTTAATTCCGGGAGTCAAATTTACTTTCTCTATTTTAATTTCCCCCTAATTTTGAACTGTGCATCATTTATTGCCTAAATTATAATCCAATAAACACTAGCTCATCTGTTGGGACAGCTTAACAGAATTGTTAAAGGTAGAACATCAGAAAACATGACACATGGTTCATACTTTCTAAATAATACATTCCACGTAGAAAGTTCAAATAGAAAACATAAAAGCAAAACTTGAATGCATACACATTTCAGTTCAGACATTTACTCATTGACTTTGTAGATTATTTTACATACATGCATGTATAGAGAATCTGGACAGCTTTTAGTTTTGATGCTAAATTAACAACAAATATAATTGAATTGTCAAAATTTTTATATTTATATTTCCTGATGCCTATAGCATCCTATAGAATCCTGCTGTGACACTTTAGGATAAGCACTGGACTGAAAGATCAATTTAACCACAAGGTTGGGGGTTCAAATGTACCAGGCACTTGCTACTTGGAAACCCTCTACAGGGTCAGTTTTTTTTAGTAGGAACTGACTTGATAGCACTTAATAACAACACAGCATCTAAAAAAAAATAGCCTATGGATATTTCTAATTCGACTTCATTTAATTCCAGAAAACCAAATTCTGGGACAAGGCATTTGTTTAGGGAGAACCCAAAGACAATGTTCTACATCACCATCCCAAAGACAGTGTGGGTTCTGTGTTCTGCTTTGGGACTGCTTAGGGACGAAGGTCTTAGAAACTTGCAAGCAGCCATCTAAAATCCAACTATTGATCTGTCCCTGTTCAAAGCAGGAGAGAGGGGAAATAAAACAGCACCAAGGACTAATGGACCACACAAACTACAGCCCCACTACCCTGAGACCAGAAGTAGATGATGTCTGGCTACCAGTACTGACAATTCAGATCAAAATCATAATAGAAGGAAGGTCCTGGACAGAGTACAAGGGGAAAAGACTTAGAACAAAATTTTAAATCATAAGAAAGACAAGACATACTAGTTTGATAGAAGGAGTTAGAACCCCTGAAAGTATGTCCCTTAGACATAATTCACACCTAGCACTGAACCTACCCGCAGGCACCACCTTTCAGCCAAACAATAGACAGACCTATAAAGTAAACGGGCTCCTGGTATGGTACTGAACTGTGAACACAGGTCAGTGGTTTAAACCCACCCGCAGTTCCTCAGAAATAAGGTAGCTATGAGTCCTGGTGTGGCTCTGTAGGATAAGCACTGGACCACAAGGTTGGTTTGAACTGAAAGTTTAGCAGTTCAAATTCACCAACCATTCCTCAGAAACCCTATTCAGGGTGGCTGTGAGTCAGATCTGACTCAATGGTACTTAAAAATAGTAACAACATAAAGTAAATAAAGAAGGCTTAGGAGCACAGAGGGTTAAGCATTGTGCTGTTAACTGAAATGTCAGCAGTTTGAGTCTACCAGCTAGTTCACAAAAGAAAGATGAGGTAGTTCTGTAAAGATTGACAGCCTTGGAAATCTTATGGAGCAATTCCACCCTATCCTATAGCGTCTCTACGAGTTGGAATCAACTAGACAGCGGTGGGTTTGTAATATGATAATAGCACTAGAAAGAAACATTTTCCTCAGTGCAGTCAACCATATGAGACCAAAATAAAAACAAATTCTCAGAAACAAAGCTGAGGAGGCAGGAAGGAACAAGAAAGAAGGAGGAATGGAAACAAGGAATCCAGGCAGAGAATGGGAAGAGTGTGGGACATTAAGGAGATCACAGTTAATGTCACAAACCAAAAGGTGCATAAACTGTGGAATGGAAACTAATTTGCCCTGTAAATTTCACCCCAACCACAATAAAAATTAAATACATGTATGGAGTCCTGGTGTGGCGCTGTGGGCTAATGCATCAGACTGCAAGGTCATTTGAACTGCAAGGTCGGTGGTTCAACCTCACCAACTGCTCCTTGGAAACCCGATACAGGGTCACTGTGGGCCAGAACCAGCCCGATAGTACTTATTGACAACAATAACATGTCTATAGAAACTATTCAACACTGATACTCAGTACCCAATTTTAAAACCGTACTCGTTTGGTATAAGTGTAAGGTCATTCATTTTTAATAGGTTTCCCTCTCTCGAAAGTTTTAAATGGTTCACTCACTCATCTTTAATAGCCTCAAAATAATTGAGAGAGAAAAGCATGTCTCTTCCCAGGTGATACCTGTCCGACTCCTCACATACACCAATTAAGTATGCATAGCACAGGAATAAGTCAAGACTGAAAGGTTAAGAAATGCACTATTGATCAAAAGTCAAATTATTTTAGCTCAGAAGAGATTTTCTGAATATGACAGAAGCATCAGAAAGTAGGAAACTTACTTTACAAGCTAAATTGCAGGGCTTCACACTGGTTCTTCCCAGTTCAGTCACGATCAACAAAGCCAAACTGGGAGGGACCAGAATTTGCAAAATGTAGGAGCTTGACTCTATAACTGAAACAGGAGAAATTACCAGCTGATACCTTGCTAGAAACTTAATATCACTCTTAGGAAACAAGGGGAGTTATAGAGCCACTAAAACCTCTTTCTTGGCAGAACTGGAAACAACAGTGCCCTGCTCAAAGATGGCAGCACACTGTGCCACTTTGAATATATGTTGCACTCCATAGTCCTGGAGACTTTTGTGGCACTTTAGGCTAACCACAGGGTCTGGTTCAAACACACCAGCTGCTCTTCCAAAACCCTCTACAGGGTCACTAGGAGTCAGAATCAAGTGGATGGCACAGCAGTCCTGGCAATAATCCGATCGCTTGTATTAGGCTCCTCAAGGTCTCATTACACGTCCTCAGAGTCTCTCATTCCAGGGTTCAATCTGTAATTTTCCCATTCCAGTTTGCCTTCCAGCACCCACAACTTGCAAATTCCATTCCGTTCAGGTTTCACTTCATCAGCTCTGACTGAACTGGTTTAAAACAATTCAAAACCCTACTAAAATTGTAGCATCAGCCTCAATGACATGGAATCTCAGAATAAACTCATGTAGTTAGCTGACAATTTTACCACCCAATAAGTAAGACTGAACAGGCTCAAGGCTGGAGAGTAGGCTATGACAAATTGAACTCACTAGGAAAATTCTCCTGGTGTCCACAGTTCAATTTTCCATACGCATTTTGGAAAAGATGACAATGATGGCTTCCTATTTCCCCAATACATAGTGTTCCTTTAAACAGAGACTCTGAAGGCTGGCCTTACAGATACCTAAGCGTTTGTTGTTTAAAGAAAAAGCCATGTTGAATTAAAAGAGACGCTAAGACAAAGAAACAGGAGGAAGTCAGAAGAGAAGAGGAGAAAAAACAGTTTTCTAATGCATTATTCTTCCTTCAGGGAGATATATGTATATTTTTTTTTTTTTTTCACTGAAAATCAGATTTTCTGTACTTTGGCAGAAAATCAAATTGATTTCCAAACACTTTATGCTGTAAAACTTTGCCTGGAGCGGAGTTTCTGTAGTACAGACGGCTTGTGACAAATCTAGATACAGAGAGAAAGAAAAAAGAAAAAAGGGAAAACCAAGAAACCATGTGTTTAGTTCTAATGATAGAGAGGGAAAAAATATATGCCCGTGTTTGAAAGGGGTCTCAGTGAAATGGATAAAATCTACAACTGGTATATCCCTGTCAAACTTGAGGATTTTGATAAACCAAAAATCGCAAACCACATCTGAATAATAAATTCATCTCTGAACAGCACATTAACAAATATTCTACCCTTCAGTTGTACTACTCTGACTAGTCAATTCAAATTCACCTTTGAGAACATTTTAAGTTTTAACTATTGAGTGTTCTCTTGCATTAGCTATTTCCCATTTTTTTCTCCATTTATAACAGCCAAACTTATCCCTAACTCATGATTATTTTTGTTAGGTGTCTTCAAGTCACTTCTGAATCATAGTGAACGCATGAACAACAGACTGAAACATTGTCCTGTACTGCCATCCTCACTATTACTGCCAATGTGTCAGCCCATCACACTGAGGGTCTTCCTCTTTTCCACTGACCCTCTATTGTACCAAGCACGATGTCCTTCTCCTGGGAGTGGTCCCTCCTGACCACATGTCAAAGTTCTAGAGACTAAGAATCCCCATTCTCATTTCTAAGATGCATTCTGGCTGTACTTCTGCCAACTCAGATTTGTTTGTTCTTCTGGCACTCCATGGTACTTTTGGTATTCTTTAAGAACACCATAATTCAAATACATCAGTTCTTCTACAGTCTTCCTTAGCCATGTCAACCTTTCACATGCATATGAGGTGAATGAAAATGTCTGTGAAAGGCACACATTAGTCTCCAAAGGGGCATCTTTGCTCTTTAACACTTTAAAGATGTCTTTTGCAGCAGATTCACCCAGTGCAATATGTCCTTTGATTTCTTGACTGCTCCTTTCAGGAGCACTGATTATGGACCCAAGTGAATTGAAGCATTTGACAACTTCAAACTTTTTCTCTCTTGGGTAATGCTGTTGTTAAGTGCCTTTGAGTTGGTTCCGACTCATAGGGACCTTGTATAGGGACCTTGTATAGGGTTTTTGAGAAGAAACTGGTGGGTTTGAAGTGCTGGCTTCATGGTTTGTTTTCCAGTGCTGATCTTACAGCACCACACCAGGAGTCCTTTTTATGTTAGTTGTTGTTGTTGTTAGGTGCCATTGAGTCAGTTCCGACCCACAGCAACCCTCGATATGGTTTCTGAGGAGCAGCTGGTAAGCTTGAACTGCCAATTTTGCAGTTCAAACGGCTTTGCCGTCTGGCAAAGCCACAGTGCCACACCATTATTTATTGGCCTACTTGTATTTTCATTCTCTAGACACTGCACTGCAATCCATACTGAAGGCTGTATGGATTGATCTTCACTAGTGGGTATCCAAGTCCTCTTTTATTCCAGCAAACAGGAATGTGCATATCACATTAATGAGTCTTCCTCTAATCCTGATGCCACATTCTTTATTCATATAATCCAGCTTCTTATATTATTTGCTCAACATGTGGAGTGAATAAGTATGGTGAAAAGATACAACCCTGACACATAAAGTTTCCTGATATGAACCATTAAATATCTTCTTGTTTTGTTCTTTTCTTGACCACTTCTTCCATGAGCTTTGATTGTCTTTGAGAATTTTAATCATTTTTCCATTTATCATGATGTTATTTATTAGTCAGTTGTGGGGACTTAAGTTTTCTTTACATTAAGTGGCAATTCATACTGATAGCTATAACCTTTCATTTTCATCAGTAAGTATTTCAAGTCATCTACACTTCTAGCCCACCATTCATCTGTCAGTTTGTTGTACAGTGGTAATTTTTGCTTTGCTTTAATGTTAGAAGCTATGTCACTGGTATTTAAATATCATCAAGATCACCCATGGTGGACAGGTTTCAACGGAGGCTCCATACTAAGATTACAAGATTAGAAGAAGAGACAGACTATTTTGAATGATTAGCCAGTGAAAACCTTATAAATATCAGGAGAACATTATCAGACATAATGTCAGAAGATGAACTCCGACTGGAAGGCACTCAAAATACAACTGGGAGAAGAGTAGCCTTCTCAAACCAGAGTTGACCATGATGATGTGAACAAAGCAAAGCTTTCAGGACCTCCATTTACTGATGAGACACAACCCAAAATGAGGAGAAACAGCTGCAAACATTCATTACTAGTCACAACATGGATTGTATAAAATATGAATCTAGAAAAATTGCAAGTTGTCAAAAATGAAATGAAATGCATAAAGATCAATAATCTAAGCATTAGTGCAATGAAATGGACTGGTACTGGCAATTTTAAGTGGGAAATCATGATTAACAATGCAGAGAATAACAAATGGAAGAGGAAGCATCGCATTCAACGTTAAAAAGATCATTTCAGGATCTATCTTGAAATATAGTGCTGTCTGTGATGGGATAATATCCATACAGTACTTTATTTCAAGATAGGCAAGTTACAATTAAAACAAGCAAGACAAGTTAAAACAACTATTGTTGAAATGAACACACTAACTGCTAGAACCAATGATGATGTAATAGAATTCTACCAACTTCTTCAGTCTGAAATTGATTAAATATGCAATCAAGATGCATTGGTAATTACTGGTGACTGAAATGCGAAAGAGGAAAACAAAGAAAAAAGATAACTAATTGGAAAATAAAAGAGCTCTGGTAGCATAGTGGTTATGAATCGGACTGCGAACTGCAAGGTCAACAGTTCAAAACTACCAGCCGCTCCACGGGAGAAAGATGAGGCTTTCTGCACCCGTAAAGATTTACAGCCTCAGAAACACTGTACAGGGTCACTATGGGTCGGAACCGACTCGACGGCACTTAACAACAACAAAGTTGGAAAATAAGGTCTTGATGATACAAATGATACTGGAGATCTCATGAAAGAATTTTGCAAGAACAACATCTTTTTCATTGTAAATAACTTTATTCAACAACATAAACTATGACCATACACATGGACCTCACAAAGAAATCAAATTGACTACATCTGTGGAAAGAGGTGACTGAAAAGCTCAATTCATCAAACAAAGCAAGGTCAGGTGTCAACTGTGGACCAAACCATCAACTGTTCATATATAAGTTCAGACTAAAGCTGAAGAAAATGAAAACAAGTACATGAAACTCAAAATATAACCTTGAGTATATTTCACCTTAATTTAGAGACCATCTAAAGAATAGATTTGCTGCATTAGACACGAAAGACTGAAGACCAGATGAAGTGTGGGGTGTCATCATACAGGAAGAAAGTCAAAGGTCATTGTAAAGAAAGGAAATAGGGAAAATACAAAAATGGATGTCAGAAGAGACACTGAAACTTGGTCTTGAATGTAGAGAAGTTAAAGCAACTGGAAGAAATGAGAAAGTAAAAGAGCTAAAAAGAAATTTTCAAAAGACAGCTTGAGAAGACAAAATGAATTATAACAATGAAATGTGCAAAAACTGGAGTTAAAAAACCAAAAGGAAAGAACACACTCAGTATTTCTCATACTGAAAGAATTGAAGAAGAAAATCAAGACTTGACTTGAAATATTGAGGGAGTCTATGGGGAAAATAAAGAATGATGCAGGAAGTATCAAAGGCAGATGGAAAGAATACACATTGTCACTGTACCAAAGAAAATTGGTTAATGTTCACTCATTTCAAGAGGTACCATATGATCAAGAACCAGTGGTAGTGAGGGCAGTGGTGAAAAACAAACTGATTTGTCTGTCAGCTTATCATACTATAGTAGTTTACATGTTGCTGTGATGTTGGAAGCTATGCCTCTGGTGTTTTAAATACCAGCAGGGTCACCCATGGTGGACAGGATTCAGCTGGTCTTCCAATCTAAAACAGATCAGGACAGAGAGACAGACTACTTCAGGATGTTTAGCCACTGAAAATCTTCTGGATAGTAGAGAAACATTTTGAGATGTCGTGTCAGAAGATGAAAATATTATGAATAGCACCAGTATATTGTCAGATATAGTGTCAGAAGATGAGCTCCTCAGGTTGGAAAGCACTCAAAATATAACTGGAGAAACTCCTCAAAATTGAGTTGACTATGATGACCAAAATAGAGTAAAGCTTTCAGAACCTTCCCTTGCTGATGGGGCACAGCTCAAAATAAGGAGAACCAGTTGCAAACATACATTAATAAGTATAACATGGAATGTACAAGCATGAATCTAGGAAAATTGGAAGTTGTCAAAAATGAAATGGAATGCATAAACATCGATATCTTAGGCATTAGTGAGCTGAAATGGACTGGTATTGACCATTTTTAATCTAATAATCACCTGGTTTGCTATGCCAGGATGATAAATTCAAGAGGAATGGCATAGCATCATTATCAAAAAAGAAAACATTTCAAGCTCTATCTTGAAGTTCAATGCTGTCTATGATAGGAAAATATCCATGTGCCTAGAAGGAAGACCCGTTAACACCACTGTTATTCACATATATTCACCAAACACTAAGCCAGTGATGATAAAATTGAAAAATTCTACCACCTTCTTCAGCCAGAAAGTGATAAATCATGCAATCAAAATATATTGATAATTACTGGTGCTTGGAATGTGAAGGTTGGAAACAAAGAGGAAGAGACAGTAGTTGGAAAAAAAGGGTTTGGGGGATAGATATGGTATTGGAGATCACATGTTAGAATTTTGCAAGACCACTGACTTATTCATTATAAATACCTTTTCTAAACAACATAAAAGGTTACTATAACATGGCCTCACCAGATAGAACACACAGGCATCAAACTGATTACATATATAGAAAGAGATGGTGGGGAAACCTCAATATCAACAGTGAAAATAAGGCCAGTGGCCAATTGTGGAACAGGCAACCAATTGTTCCAATTCCAATTCAGGCTGAAGCTGAAGAAAATTAAAACAAGTCCATGGGAGTCAAAATCTGACCTTGAACATCTCCCACCTGAATTTAGAGATCATCTCAAGAACAGACTTGATGTACTAGACACTAATGACGGAAGACCAGAAAAGCTGTGGGATGACATCAAGAACATAATACATGAGGAAATCACAAGGTCATTAAAAAGACGGGAAATAAACGACCAAACTGGATGTCAGATAAGACTCTGAATCTTCTTCTCCAGCACAGATACGTTAAAATGACTAGAAGAAATGAGGAAGTCAAGAACTGAACAGAAAATTTCAAAAGGCAAACTTCTTAGCTCGAGAAGACAAAGTCAAGTATTATAATGAAATGTGCAAAGACCTAGAGTCAGAAAAGCAAAAGAAAATAATATAATTAGCATTTCTGAAGCAGTATAAGTCTATGAGGTCAAGCTGGTTGACTGTGTTGTTTAATTCTTCTGTATATTTGTTGAGTTTCTAGTTGTCCATCCTTCATCAAAAGTGGTGTATTAAAATCTCCTACAAACAGTCCCCATGGGTAGGTATCGACTCTATGGCACTTAACATCAGCAAAAAACAACAACTATTATTGTAGAGTTGTCTCTTCAATTCTTTCAGAGTTTGATTTATGTATTTTGAGGCTTTTTCATTTGGAGCATAACTATTCATTATGGTTATGACCTTTTGTTCAATTGACTCTATAATCATGATATCATATCCTTTGTTGTCTCTTGTGCTGGACTTTTCCTTAAACTCTATTTCATCAGAAACTAAAATTGCACTTCCTGTATGTTTTTATTTTAAAAATTGCTCTTCCTGTATATTTTTATTTAAAAAAAGGGTTTTTTCCATCCTTTAATTTTTAGTCAATTTTTGTCTTTGTGTTTAAGGTGTGCCTCCTGTCGATATTACATTGAAGCATCCTGTTCTCCATTCTGCTTCTCTCTGTCTCTTGACTGGTGCATTTAATCCATTTACATTCAGTATAATTATTGATAGATATAAAACAATTACTGGCATTTTGCTGTGAGTTTGTGTGTATGTGTGGCGCTATTGGTTTCTCGTTCCACATAATTTTCTATGCTGAGTTCATTTTGTTTGTGCATTTTCTTTTCATTTTCTTCAT
>NW_006408538.1:6312247-6357182 GCF_000296735.1 Chrysochloris asiatica | reverse complement strand
AAAAAAAAAAAAAATGAATCTCTTCCAATTGTTTGGTCAAGTGTCTGTCTTCAAATTTCTTGACATACATGAGTTTCCTCTCCGGTGTTTCTTCAATTAGTTGACTGATTTCAATTGGTATTCCCGCAATTCCTGGAGTCTTCTTTTTGTCAATACCTTCAGTGTAGCTTAAACATCTTCCTTCAGTACCATTGATTCTTATCAGATGCTACCTCCTAAAATGGTTGAACACTGACTCTTTGTATACCTTCCATTTTCTTTTGCTATTCTCTGCATCATTCCATATTTTATCCAAAGAATCTTTCAATGTTTTAAGTTGAGGCTTGAATTTTTTCTTCAGTTCTTTCAGTATGAGAAATGGTATTATTCCTTATTGTTTTCTAACTCCATGTCTTTGCATGTTTAATTATACTACTTGACATTGTCTTCTCGAGCTGCCCTTTAAATCTTTCTGTTCAGTTCTTTTCCTTCCTCATTTTTCCATTCGCTTTAGTATCTCTGCACTGGAAGGTAAGCTTCAGAGTCTCTTCTGACATCCAGTTTTGGTCTTTTCTTTATTTCCTGTCTTTCTAATGACCCTGAGATTTCCTCATGTATTATGTTCCTGATGTCATTGATGTCATCCCACAGCTCTTCTGGTCTTCAGGCATTATTGCCTAATAATTCAAATATGTTCTTGAGACGGTCTCTAAATTCAGGCGGTAAATGTTCAAGGTCAGATTTTGTCTCTCATAGATTTGTTTTAATTTTCTTCATCTCCAGCCTGCATTGGCATGTGAGCAATTTGTTGTCTGCTCCACAGTTGTCTTCTGACCTGGTTTTGGCTGATCATATGGAGTTTTTCCATCATTTCTTTCCACAGTATAGTCAGTTTGATTCCTGTGCATTCTATCTATCAAGGCTCATGTATACAGTCACCTTTTATGTTATTTTAAAAAGGTACTTGCACTGAATAAGTCATTAGTTCTGCAAAATTCTATCATGTTATCTCCAGCATCATTTTGATTACCATGGTCGTATTTTCCAACTACTGATCCTTCCTCTTTGTTTCCAACTTTTGCATTCCAATCACCAGTAATTACCAATACATCTTGATTGCATGTTTCATCAATTTCAGATTGAAGAAGTAGGTGGAATTTTTCAATTTCATCATCACGGGCTTTGGTGATTAGTACATAAATTTGATTAAAGTTATATGTCTTGGTCTTTCTTATAGGTGTATGAATATTATCCTATAACAGAAAGCACTGTAATTCAAGATAGATCTTGAAATGTTCTGTTTGATGCTGAATGTGATGCTATTATTCTTGAATTTTTCATTCCTCACATAGTAGACCATTTGATTGTCAGGTTCAAAATGGCCAGGACCAGTCCATTCCAACTCACTAATGCTTAGGGTATTGATTTTTATGTGTTCCATTTCATTTCTGACAACTTCTAATTTTCCTATATTCATATTTCATACATTTCATGTTCCATTTATTAATGATGCAGCCACGTGTTTCTTCTAAATTTGAATTGTGCCCCATCAGCAAATGTAGGTCCTGAAGGCTAAGCTCCATTCATGTCAACTCTGCTATGACTAAATAGCACTTTCCCAGTTGCATACTAAGTGTCTTCTGACCTGAGCAACTCATCTCCAGGCACTGTACCTGACACTATTCTGATACTATTCATTATGATTCCATCTTTTGGCACTATAATATTCCAATGCTATTCATAATGTTTTCAAAGTCTAAACATTCAGAAATAGCCTGCCTCTCCTTCATCATAGTCTGTCTTAGTGTAGAAACTGTAAAACTTATACACCAGGGGTGACGCTGCTGGTACTTAAAATACTGGTGGCATAGCTTCCATCTTTACAGCAATATACAAACCTCCACAGTGTGATAAACTGATAGACTATTTTTGTTTTTGTTAAGTGCCATTGAGTTGGTTCCAACTCATAGTGACCCTGTACAGGGTTTCCGAGGCTGTAAATCTTTACGGGAGCAGAAAGCCTCATCTTTCTCCTGAGGAACAGCTGGTAGTTTTGAACTACTGACCCTGAGGTTAGCAGCCCAATTCATAACCACTACACTACCAGACTATTAGCTAATACCAATTCATCATTCTCCTACCAGACTTGTATACAGAGATTTCTCTTAGGGTTCACTGATTGGGCCTTTGATTGATTCAAATCTACTCCTATGACATTTCTAAAATCTTAGTATTAATCTTCTGGATTTCTATTTTCAGTCTTGGTATTGTTTCTAATTTTCATTTGTTTTGTTCATTTTTTAAATTTTTGTTTTGCAATGTGTTCATTTGTTTTTATAGTGTTTTCCTAATTTATCTCATTTTTGTTTTTGTTTTTTTTTTTCTGTTTTCCTTGATTTTATATGCAGCTTTCTTCATCTTTGTATCAATCTGTTGAAGGTACCTAAATGTAATTTTTCAAATTCTTTATCAGATAGTTCCAATACATTTTCTTCCTCAGAAACCTTTTCTAGCTATACATATTGGTGATTTGTTTGAGCCACTCTGTCTTGCTTCTTCAAGTGAACTGAAATGGTCTCTTGTCT
The DNA here is from genome assembly GCF_000296735.1 of Chrysochloris asiatica. NCBI lineage: Eukaryota > Metazoa > Chordata > Mammalia > Afrosoricida > Chrysochloridae > Chrysochloris > Chrysochloris asiatica. The sequence continues at coordinate 6,354,618 of NW_006408538.1, read as the reverse complement.
CTTAGACATTGTGGTGTCATTATATGATTATTTAATGGATGACTATATGTTGGTGTATTCTTAGGCACTCACCTATTGGTAGGTGTGAAGGAGAATGGGAGTGTGTGCCCAGCTCTGTTTGCTATTGTATAGCACAGCTCAGGGTGAGTTTTACTGGTGTTGGCTGCTGTTTGTCTTGATCAGGTAGTAGAGGCGTTGGTAGTGGCTCTTGCCCAGTGGGTGGAACTGCAGAGAATAAGGTTTTGACTGGGCTGTATGGGTACATTTCTGTCTCTTGTCAGTTGAGACAAGAATAACAAATAAACAATAGCAAAAAGAAAGAAAGTAATAAAGGAGAAAAACAACACAGGAATCAGCCACAAAAAAAGAAAATAGTAACTTAAAAAAGGGATAAGTAAGTAAAACAGGGAAAACAAAAAGAATACAATAAACAAACCTAGGAGGAGGGAAGAAGAAAGGAGAAAGAGATATGAAAACAGAAAGGAAAAATCAAGAAAAAAGAAAGAACAAGGGAAGAAAAAGAAGCTGAAAAAAGGAAATCAGAGAAACATAGGATTGAAAACCAAGGGAAGTGAGAGAGAAGAAGGAGGAAAGTAAAGAAAAAAGAAAAAAAAAACTAGGGCAGGAGGTGGACCAGAGAGGAAAAAACTGGGAGAAGCATTTTCAGTATTCATTGGCAGCTTCTACCATCCAAGGAGCTCACTAGGTGGGAGGGGAAGAGGTGAGAGAATTGCCTGCCGGCCCCAGATGGTGTTCCTATAGGCCTATGTGTTGTTAATGATCAGGTTACCTAATCCTGAAGTAGTTTGTGCAGGCTCTAGTAATGGCTGATGTAGTTTGTCCAGGTCCTGATGGTGGCTAATGTCTGGGTATTTCTTTCCAGAAGGAATTCTTTTAGAGGGCAGCTAGGGGCAGAGTGACCAGTTATAAGAGAGTTCCTGCTCATCCTGAGCTGACCAGGGGGCCAGCTCTGTGAATTCTGGTGGTTTGAAGAAGTGGAGTTCATGAGGTTCCAGATGGGAGGTGATGGACCCAGTGCTTGTCTCCCAAGGTTGTGGCTCCAACCTCTGGCACAGCAGGGACTGTGCAAGGGGTGGGTGAGGGTGGGGAGTAGTCGTACCTATGGTAACAAGGAGAGAATGGGGAACAAAAGAGAAGTGCACCTTTCTCATCACCAGCCACCAGTGAACACCTGCACCATCAGGTCACAGTCTGGATCCTATGCCATTAACTGAATTTCAAGATGGCCAAGTTGAGTCAAGTCCATTGACAGTTCATCTGTCTATTCCACTTCTTGCTTCCCTGTTCAGCTTTTTTGCCTAGTCAGTATTCAAGTCCCTTCTCTATCCTTTTATCTGAAGCTCAGGGTTCTAAGATTGTGATATGTATCAGTTTCATGTTCCTGGTTAAAATGGGGAGCAGGGTGGTATTGACTTTTCTAGAGATTTGGCTTTCTATCCATCACTCTATTTTGAATTTTAAACATACACATGCATTCATGACTCAATATCTTTATTGTTGAGGGTCTGTGAAGCATGTCTCCATTTTGCTGGAAGTTTGATTTGCTGCTATACTATGCATATCACATGACCAAGCACAAAATAGGTGCTCAAAAAATACTTTTGAATGAATAAATGAACCAAAATATCCATTTGCTTTTATTGTCTCAAATGAATTCATTTAATTCACTAAATACACCCACCTTGAGGAAAAAGTTTTCAATACACCAAAGTTATATCTTCCATATACATGTAAATGGAAGGTAGAGAGGAAATGTTTTTCCATGAACAGAAAAAGCTAAGATGTAAGAAGATTAAATTCATTCATGTAATGAAAGTTGTTTAGCTTCCTGAGACTGTTGGAAATCTTCCCATTACCAAAAAGTAAAACTTAAAAAAATAAAATTAAAATTACTATACTGGCATATTTTCTGAGCTGAAATGTTATCCATTGAAATTATAGACTTGTAGTTTGGAGAAAAAGAACACTATATATAAAGCTAAATAGGATTTTGATATTTCTGTTTCACTGTTTAGCAAAATAACATTCCCCACACTTATTAATCTACATCATTAGGGATTTAGTTAATAATTATAAAATTGAGAAGTCTTTTTTACCATATATCAAGGCACTGATACAGAAATACCCAGGGATTTTTTTTTTAGATTTCAAAAGAAAGAAGTTAAAAAGTAAGAGAGAAATGAAACCTCTAAGCCTGCATTATTTACACAGACTCTTTGGTGGCGTAGTGGTTACAAATCGGGCTGCGAACCTTAAGGTCAGCAGTTCGAAACTACCAGCTGCTCCGTGGGAGAAAGATGAGGCTTTCTGCTCCCGTAAAGATTTACAGCCTCGGAAACCCTGTACAGGGTTGCTATGGGTTGGAACCGACTCAATGGCACTTAACAACAACATAATACAGAACACTGTTGTTGCTGTTTTTAAGTGCCATTTACTTGGTTCTGACTCAGAGACCCTGTATAGGGTTTCTGAGGAACAACTAGTGGGTTAGAACCACCAACCTTAAGGCTAGCAGTTTAGTGCTTATCCTACAATGTCAAAGCAACATAGGACAGGATTTGTATCAGTGGTATGTTACAAAGAGTTTTCTTTCATATTAAAAAAATATATAATGAATACATTAGAATCTAGTTCACATCTAGGTTCCATGGAAACCTGCTCATATTTTCAATTTTTTAATACTTAGGTACAAATGATCCTGGTTGAAATGTGGGATAGGGTGGTATTGAGTTTTCTAGAGAATTGGTTTTCTTTCCCTAACCTTATTTTAAAATTTTAGACATACACACATATTTCATGATGACCCAATCAATATCTTGATATTTCCTGTCTTAAGTTTCCTTTGGATTTCAATATGTCAGGTTTCAGACGTTACTTAGCCTTTGGCTCTTTCTGATAAACATGCCTCAGGAGAACTTGACGAACCCTTGAACAGCAAGATAAATCTGGGACCCAACTATGTTCCAACATCACCAAATATATTGTGCCAGGGATTCCAGACACATTTTTAAACCTCTTGCCAGAGGTGGGAACAAAATACCAAGTATTCTATCAAAGCTATAAGAAAAGAAGCTCTGAACTAGTCAACAGATACTTGATTCATTTATATTTTTATCCTACAACAGCACAGTTTTCAAACTGTGCTTCCAGGACATCAGGCATTCCGTGGAGTCCTTAAAGAAATACTGCAGGGACAGAGAGGGGAAAGAGCTTAAGTGAAGCCCCAAGATCTTCAACCACACTTTAACCAGAGTATCTTTCACTGTTTTAATATATAAGGCTTCATTTTAAAAAGAGAGGAGGGGATGATGATTCATTACTTGCTGGGGCAGTGGTAGATAAATAAACAAGAGTTTGAAAACCACAGTTCCAGAATAATCTAGTGGATGAATGAGGGAGGGAGTAAGAATTTTTGGATAAACAGAGTCAAAACTTTCTTATATAGTTATACCAAATAAAGAATTCAGAATAAATGTTCCAATATTATTAGATGGTTGCAACTATACACCATGCATAGATAGTATGCTAGAAGTTGACTGGGATTTCTATCTAAACCATTTTTCAAGCATAATTTTTATTTTTAGAGTATGGCATTCGGGTTTCTTTTGCTTCCTGAACTAGCATCAAATTCTCTCCAGTCCCTCATGAAAGAGAAAAGATGATCTGATTGGGTGCCACAGTTTCTCTTCAAGTAAGTATATTAGATATCAATCAATCGGTCAAATCAATTCATGAAATATTATGTTGAAAATGCCAGTAATATATTATTGACTGTTTTATTGCTTAGAATTGTGAAGTGAAATAGAGGAACCCTGAGGAGTTGCTTATTAAAGTTCATCTTACCCATCTCACAATGGGTTTCAATTTTAGTTCTTCAATTTATTCATTAGGTGAGGGTTCTGTAATTATTGTACTCAGCCTAACCAAAGGTATTGGAATTTATTTTTACTGGTGTAAATAGCAATTTAGCAGAGTGGGGGTATTTGTTACACAAAAGTAATTTTAATTCAGTCAATTTTCTTTGCAAAATTCAAATTATAGCTAGTATTAAATTCTCCAGAAGCCATCAAACAAACAGAAGCAATATGTGCTATGAAATGAAAGAAGCCCAAACAAGCTCAGAGGCAGTTTGGCTCTGCCAGGTGATGCTAGTGAATTTGGCATTGTTACAAAAGAGTTCAAAGAATACAGCCATCCAGGACTATTGGATATCTATAAAGTTGGAAGTATTTAAGGGGTCTAATGGTTACGAATCGGACTGCTAACCTCAGGGTCAGCAGTTTGAAACTACCAGCTGTTCCACAGGAGAAAGATGAGGCTATCTGCTCCCATGAAGATTTACAGCCTCAGAAAGCCTGTGCAGGGTCGCTATGAGCCAGAACCCACTCCACGGCACATAACAAAAAGAACAATAATGGACAAGACTCATAGGAACAACCTATGGCGACTCCCCACTACAAGTAGCATCCCAGAGGGCTCCAGAGGATTCTCTGAGTGGATTGGAATTTCTCTAAAAGGGACATGAATTTTCAAATGGATTCACCAGATCTGGGCAGTATAGTATGCTAGCTAGAGAGGAAAATAAAAGGAGGGGAAGAAATACAGAAATGGGAAAGTTATGATGAGGAAAGAGGCAAGCTGTCCAGGGATGAATACATTCTGGAAAACAAAACAACCAAGTGTGTGCACCTAGGTTCTCAATGGGGAAAGGAGATAGGGGCACAGGCTGCCAGAGTGGAAGCCCAGTAAATAAGTAAGGCGGAAAGAAAATATCCAAAGTGAACCAAACATATCATCAGTCTTAGTGTCTTAACACTATATAGACTTTACCCTGTATTTTCTGTATTTATCCTGATGTGGCATTGTGGGTTAATACACCAGACTGCAAAGACATTTGAACTGCAAGGTTAGCAGTTCAAGCTCACCAGTTTCTCCTTGGAAACCCTATACAGGGTCATTATGGGCCGGAACCAACTCAACAACAAATCCTTATTAGGTTTTAACAACAACAACAACAAATCCTTATTAGGTGTCCCTTAGCTCCTAAATAGACAAGGCCAGTATTTTTTAAAATCTGTTGTCATGTATGCCTTTAAGTCAAATTTCTAGGTCACTTGGAACAGGTGCATACAGTTCTTACTTAGCCTTATTTTAACGCAAGAGAAGGGTCCCAGCCTTTTCAATGATTTTAAAGCTGCACATTGTGATTATGGTGAAGAACATGTTGCCAGGGGAGGGTTGGTTCAATCATTTCAAAGTAATGGCAAATTTACATAACATTAAAGAGCAAGTACAATTTGTCCATAAATTCATTCATAACTCAGGAACACTAGGAAATTTCTTAACTTGGAACTGAGCCCATACTACATTCTCCAGCTGGAATATGAGTCCATTCCTACCTATGAGACCATCTAAAGAAGACTTATTCAAGGGGTTTCATTTTAAATGTTATTTCTTCTGGAAAACCTTTCCTGGTCCTCAGACCTACATTAGTCCATCTGTTAAAGGATTCAGTAGCACGTTATCTTTTGTGCTAGTCATACTTACCATGCTTATTACTTATTGTACTTATCTACTTTGTTGACCCTGATATCCCAGCACTTAACAAGGGCTGGTGTGGCACAGTGGGTTAATGTGCTGGACTGCAAGGTTGGTTTGAACTACAAGGTTGGTGATTCAAGCTCATCAGTCATTCCTCGGAAACTCTATACAGGGTCACTATGGGTTAAAACTGACTCCACAAGAAGTACTTGGAAATGGTGCTGCATTTCTTCTATATGATTATAAAGAAACATTCATTTGGCAAATGTAGTAGACTCGAGTATGTGGGGGTAGCCAGTCTTGCAGCAAAGTTTTTATAGTCCTGTTGTGTTACCATCTTCCCACCATACCCCAGCACATGGCTTAATTAGGACCTTTTATGACCCACATTTGGCAGGCATTTTAAGTTAACCCTGAATAACACCTATTTCCAACCTCATTTCTCCCCTTTTGCTGAGTCAGTTGCTCTTGCACTTCAGGTGCCATTGAGTCGGTTCCAAGTTATAGCAACCAGATGTACAACCTGATGAAGTACTTTTAGGTCCTGCGCCATCCTGACAATTGTTATTCAACTTATTGGAGTTCAGCGTTGCTACTACCACTGTGAACATGCACCTTATTGAGTGTCTTCCTTTGTTTGCTGACCCTTTACTCTACCAAGCATGATGTCCTTCTGCAGGATCTGGTCCCTCCTGATAATATGTCCAAAATACATGCAACAAAATCTCACCATTCTCACTTCTAAGACGTATTCTGATTTCACTTCTTCCAAGACAGATTTGTTTGTTCTCTAGCATTCCATGGCAATTTCAATATTCTTCACCAACACCATAATTTAAATACATCATTCTTCTACAGTCTGCCTTACTCATGCTGAATTTTCACAGACTTATGAGGCATTGAAAATGCCTTGGCTTGGATTAGGTACACCTTGGTCCTTAAAGTGGAGTTCTGGTGTGGCACTGTAGGATAAGCACTGGACTGGTAACCACAAGGTCAGGGGCTCAAACCCACCATTCATTTCTTGGAAATCCTATACAGGGTTTCTATGTCAGAACTGCCTCAATGGCACTTAACAACAACAGTCCTCAAAGTGACATCTTTACTCGTTGACACCTTAAAGAGCCCTTTTGCAGCAGATCTGACCAATATAGTGTGGCCTTTGATTTCTTGACTGCTGCTTTCATGAATAGTCATTGTGGATCCAAGTAAAATGAAATCTTTAACAACTTCCATCTTTTTGCTAGTTGTCATAATATTGTTTATTTGTCTGTGAGGATTTTTATTTCCTTTACATTGAGGTGTGATCCATACTGGAGTCTGTAGTTTTTTATCTCCTTGGTGGTGGTGGTGGTGGTGATGGTTGTGTTGGTGTGCTGTGGAGTCAGTTCCGACTCTTAGCAACCCTGTAAAGGACTTTGGAGGCTGTAAATCTTTATGGGAACAGATGCTGTGTTCTTCTTCATATAACCCAGCTTCTCAGATTGTTTGCTCAAAGTACAGGTTGAATCTTGTGAAGGGATAAAACCCTGACACACACCTTTACAAGCAGTATCACACTCTTCTATTTGAATTATTGTCTTTGTGTGAACAGGTTCCACATGAGCACCATTAAGTGTTATGGAATTCCCACTTTTCTCAGTGTTATCATAATTTGTTATAAACTATAGAGTTGGATAACTTTTCATAGTCAGGAAAACACAAGTAAACGTCTTTCTGGTATTCTCTGCTTTAAGGCAAGATCTATCTGACATCAGCGATGGTATCTCTTATTCCACTTTACAAAAACCCGTTGTCCAAAATTTGCCCAGCCCCTCAATAACCAATTTGTTACATAACTGAAAGACTACATACAAGCAATCTCAGCCCTTCTAAAAACAAAGGCAAACAACAGATTTCATTGCTGATATTAGATGTGAGGGGGAATGGAATGTGCCCTGCCCTGCCTGCTGTTCAGCCCAGCACAACCAATACCAGCACAGCCAGACAAAACCCAGAGCTATGTCCTCGACTTCACCTGCCTGTTTCCCACCAGTGGTCCAGTGCTGCAAGGGTCTGGGTTCAGGGGTCTTTAAAATTGTGTTGGTGCTGTTGTTAAGTGCTTTGGAGTTGATTCCAGCACACAGCATCCCTGTATAGGGTTTCTAAGGAACAGGTCGTGGGTTTGACCTGCTGACCTTGTGGTTCACAACTCAGTGCTGATATCCTATAGCACCACACCAAGACTCCAAAACCTGCAGTAAAAATAGATTTACTTGGCACGACTCTTCTAGCCATAGTCCTCATGTTGTTGTTGTTGTTGTTGTTGTTGTTATGTGTCGTGGAGTCGGTTCCAACCCATAGTGACCCTGTACACGGTTTCCGAGGCTATAAATCTTTACAGGAGCAGAAAGCGTCATCTTTCTCCCATGGAACAGCTGGTAGTTTCGAACTGCTGACCCTGAGGTTAGCAGCCTGATTCGTAACCACTACGTTACCAGAGCTCCATATAGTCCTCATAAATTCCAGCAAATAATTGAGTGGGACCATGCAAATAGGGTGTATGGACTTCTAACTTGGGGATTGATTGCTTTTGCCATTCCACTAGGCTTGAAGGAGTCATTTCAGACATGGAGACAGGGAATCCCAGGACCATTAGGGAAGAAGAACCCTGAGCTGAGCACATCCTATCAACCTCAAGCAAGATTCCTGAGCAGAGAAGTGGTGCCCCTAGAAAAGGCAGTAGAAGCAGCGGCATTGAGAGATAGAGCTGCAGGCTTCCTGATGCATGGACCAAGTAAAGCTGAGTTCATCCAGGCTGGAGGCTAGCTTGCAGAATGTGCTCTTTGAGCTCTTATCCACAACACTAAAAGAGTTGTGTAACACCTGCCTGAGCAGGGCAAAGGAGAACTAATGTATCCTGAGTTGATTGTGATCCTAAATTATGCCCTGTTCACTCTATAACTCTCTAACTGTGAGTATAGTCTGTGAATTCTGTGTGGCCATGCAAGGAATTATCAAAGCCAGCAGACAAGCAGAGATTGCCATGGGATAGCGTGAAAAAGGTTGGAGGGTGGAGATATGTCTGCTTCCTAGGAATTGGCCTTGGGCTGATTTGGATTTGATTCTCCTTCCCATCTGTAAAGCCGGAAGAAGTCAGACTTAGTCTTCATGGTGTTCTTGTAAAAACCAGTAGTGGGAAATAGAAAACAAAGGAGAGAACTGCTTTCCCTTAAAAAAAAGAAAAAAACTTACTGAACCAAGGACATATGTGTGGTCAGATACTGTCTGAACTGACATTAAGGGACACATGTTGTTGTTTTTAAGTACCAGAAAGTCAGATCCAACTCATAATGACCCTGATTAGAATTTCTGAAGAGGGGCTAGTGCATTTGAACTGCTGGCCTTGTAGTTAACAGTCCAGTGCTCATCCTACAGCACCACACTAGGATTCCAAGGGATGCAAAACTGTTGCTGGGAAGCCATAGAAGTTGTCAGAACGTCTATAGCTTCCCAGAAACCAGCATGACGACAAATCACAAACCAAAGTCATCAACTGCTTCAACCTTCCCAACAATCCCTTCCTTAAGATCCACATCAAAAACCAACACTGAAGCAGCACCTTGTCTATATTTTTGCTCACTCAGATATAAAAATTCCTCCCTGTCCTTCTCCAGGTCATTATGTGCACTTAGATTTAATGTTTTGCCCAATTGCCCTAGCTCAATGGCCTATAAAAACTTTGAGATGATTCTCTCTCCCCACTCTTGCCACCACCTTAAACTGGAGGCCTAGTGACCAGTGTGTCAGTCCAGGAGCACAATCTCATTTATCAGCCAACACAAAGAATTATCAGCCTCAGGTTATATCATTTTCCTGTCATAATAATCACAGCAATGTACACCAGGAGAAACAGAAAATATTTATTACAACATATTTCTAAGCCCTTCGACATTAACACACAGCATCTCTTGCCATTTCCATTTGGATGAAGTTGTTTGAATAAAACCAGGATTGTCTGCGTATAACATCTATCTCACTGAAAAGTCAGATGTATGACTTTATCTTTCTATGAAACTCACAAGTGTTCTAAAAAGAGGCTTCTCTAGTTAAACAAAACAGGCAAATCCCTGGATTGTCAGGTAATAACCCGTACTTTAGGTCTTCCTTGCTTCCTCTTGAAGGAGGAACAAAAAGAAGATTGATTTCCCCTCTGAAGAAATGGCAGACCTCCTCCTAAGGGGACTTCTGCCCCAGAGAGAAGGAGATTGTTATCTGGCTCTTAAAGGCTCTGTTTACTTGTCCTCACTTCTCCCACACTCAGTTAAACTGGCACCACTAATGAATAATAATTCAGCAACGCAATATAGCTTATGAAATCAAATAAAAACACAAGACGGCTTCAAAAAGTTCATGGAAAAAATCTGTTATCTTTTCATCCCATCTTTCCATTAACTTTTTCAAGCTCCCTTGTCCATATCAATCTCAAAGCAAGGAAGCAATCTTCTTCACTTAATTTTCTTCCTATCTGTTCCTGGGTATGTTGGCTTTCTTTTGGGCTCCTTGTAAAAGGCATAAAGAATCTAGAGGAAAGTGAGTATATTCAACACATATTAGTTGTTTTTATGAACAAAGACATTGCAGGGGAAAAGATGATCTAGCCAGGATGAAAAAATATCATCATCAATAATAACATTATAAAAAGGACTCCTGGTGTGGCACTGTGGGTTAATGCACTGGATTGCAAAGTCTCTTTGAGCCACAGCTCAGCGGTTCAAGCTCACCAGCCACTCCTTGGGAACCATATACTGGATTGCTGTGAGTCGGAGCCAACTCCATGGTGCTCAACAACAACAATAATAATAGTAAATGCAAAGTTTTATAAATGCTTTAAGAACATCACAGAGAAAATGCTAAAGACAAGACAAGTAGAAAAGGTTAGATGCTAGAGTAATTTGAAAGGAGAGGGAGATAAAAGCAGAGACTTGTTGTTGTTGTTAAGTTCCGTCGAGTCGGTTCCGATCCATAGCGACCCTGAACAGGGTTTCCGAGGCTGTAAATCTTTACGGGAGCAGAAAGCCTCATCTTTCTCCCGAGGAACCGCTGGTAGTTTCGAAAAGCAGAGACTACTTCATGAAAAAGGTGGCGTGTGAACTCGGCCACTGAGCTCACTCAACAGCGTTTAAGCATGGATCCATGTACTCTAAGTTTCTCACCTGTAAGAAAATGTTCTTTTCTGAAATGTGAAATCCTTTTCTTTAATAATCAATACACCATGACTTGCCTTGTTTCTTTTTTCCTTCTAACTGATAGAAAAACTTGATCAAATATGTTTAGTTGTGGGAATCATCACAGACTTGGTTCTTCCCTTTCTTATGGTTTCTGGTTTTGCTCTCTGTTATTTTTTTTTACTATTCTATATAAACCTTGCACCTGTATTTTTACTCTAAGCTGCCTCACATCAATTTTGGACATTGATATGGTATTAAATATAAATAAATACAATGCCTTTTTGTACCTTCTAGTTTTTCTTTAGTCTTTACATTGGTGCCTTGGTTCAAGGATAGAGAGATTATTCTTTCCTTGTGGTATCTACAGAAGCTGATAGCGTGGGCAGTAGGGAATGATCAATCCAAAATGGCTGTGAGTTATTAAAGTGCTCATTTTCAGGTTACATTCAATTGCCTTCATTTTTCACTTTGGGGAGAAAAAAATCAGCATAAACTAATGGTGGGTCACCATTACTCAACTGAACAGTAGTTTTAAGTTAAATGACATGTTTTTAGGTTGAGGTGGTTCCAACCTAAAACGGAACTTTAGTTATCTGAAAGAAAAGCAAAATCTTTTCATATCAAAGCAGTCAAACTATCTCATGTACTCCAATCACAGAATAACTGAATCCTTTCAAGTAAGGGAAAACTCAAGTTCTTTCTTCAGTATTTGAATAACAGAAAAAAACCACATCCTTTTAAAAGACGCCTGTGCATAAGAGCAAGTGAGAGTTAGAATTCAAATGTTTTCTATTAACATATCCAGAACAAATACCCATTTCAGAACTCTTCTAAATTCTTCTAAGGGGCATAATCAAATTGATTTTCCATGATCATTAAATAAAGTAAGTAAGACTGTACCACAGAGATACTAACATCATTAGTATTTTTGTCAAATGATAAAAAAGCAATTCATATGAAATATATCAGCAAAACAAAAACCCAACAGACTTATTCTAATATGAATTGGCCATTTGAAACTCGTAATTATTCATTTTACTGTAGTCACTGTTATAACGCCTTTTCATAAAGCCAAAAGGAATATCTAAGAGGCTTTTGAAAACTAAAATTGACAATCTGCTACTCATATTCATCAAAATTGTTACCAGAGTGGCTATAAAATGTATACTTATCAAAATGAAAGGAACCCTGGTAGCACAGTGATTAAGTGCTCAGCCACTAACCAAAGCCCAACAGTATGAACCCAGCAGCCTCTCCAAGGGCGAAAGATGTGCCAACCTGGTTCTGTAAAGACTACAGCCCACAAAACCCTATGAGGCAGATCTACTCCATCCTATTTGGATCACTATGAGCCTGAAACAACAGCCATTTGGGTTGGGTGTCAAATTTAAACTGTTATTCAGGAAAAGTAGTACAGAATTACCAAGAATGCTTTCTGTTCTTTGAAAAATGGCATTTTTGCTGCATAACAAGGAATTGCTCTCTCATAAAAAGAAAAGAAAAAAGATTGGAGAACAGTTCAGTGGTGACTTGTAGTTTGTTTGTTTTTCTAAATACAAATGTCACATCTTTCTTATATAACTTAAGCTATGCAGCAAGATACTATTATGTCCTTTTCATAGTTCGCCATGACTGATATCTGCTCACACAGACAAATTCAAAAATAAGAGGGTGATGCAAGGTACAACATGGATGCACCCTGAAATCATTATGAAAAGTGTATCAGTCAGTCACAGAAAGATAAACACTGCATAACCTTACTTGTATGAAATAATATGTTGTTGTTGTCAGGTACCATCAAGTCCGTTCCGATTCATAATGACCCTATGAACAGAACTGAACAAACACTGCCCTGTCCTGCGCCGTCCTCACATTTGTTGTTAGGTTTGAGCCCAACCACTGTCCATCCGTCTTGCTGCAGGTCTTCCTCTGTTTTGCTGACCCTCTACCTTTCCAAGTATGATGTTCTGCACCAAAGGCTGATCCCTCCTGATAACATGTCCAGAGTACATGAGACCAAGTCTTGCCATCCTCCATCCTAAAGAGCATTCTAGCTGTACTTCTCCCATGACAGGTTTGTTCATTCCGCTGGCAGGCCATGATATACTCAATGTTTTTCACTAACACTGTAATTCAAACGTACTAACTGTTCTTCAATTTTCCTTATTCATTGTTCAACCTTCACATGCATATGAGGCATTTGAATGCTCCATGCCTTGGGTTAGGAGCATGTCAAAGTGACATCTTTGATTTGTAATACTATAACGAGATCTTTTGTGGCAGATCTGCCCAATGCAATACGTCCTTTGATTTATTGACTGCTGTTTCCATGGACATCCATGGAAAATATTATGGACTACATAGCTCAGTGAAATGAAACTCTTGACAACTTCTATCTTTTCTCCATTTATCATGAAGTTGTTTATAGCTTTAGAAGTGAAGATTTTTGTTTTCTTTATGTTGGGGTGTAAGACTGTATTATTTTATCTTCATCAGTAAGTGCCTCAAGTCCTCTTGACTTTCAACTTGCAAAGTTGTGTCTTCTGCATATTGGTAGTAGTGCTGGCATGCTATCCTTTTCTTCCGACTCATTACAACCCGGTATAAGGTCTCCAAGTCTGTAAATCTTCATGGAAGCAGAAAGTTTCATCTTTCTCTCAAGGAGCAGCTGGTAGATTTGAACTGATAAACTTGCAGTTAGCAGTCCAACAGGTACCCACTACTCACCACCAGAGTACCTCCATCAGCATATAGCAGTTTGTTAATGAAACTTCCTATAATTCTGATGCCAAGTTCTTCATATAATCCAGATTCTCAGATTACTTGCTCAGCATGTAGATTGAATAAGTATGATAAAATAATACAACATTCTTTCCCTGGAACATTCTTTTCCTGATTTTAAACCATGCAAAATCACCTTGTTCTGTTCTAACAACTACCTCTTAGTCTATGTACAGGTTCCTCATGAGCACAATGAAGTATTCTCAGATTCCCATTTTTTGCAGTGTTATACATCATGTGTTACTATCCACACAGTTGGATGCCTTTGCACAATCAAGAAACATATGTAAGCATCTTTCTGGAAATCTCCACTTTCAATCAAGAGCCGTCTGACATCGGCAATGATATCCCTCATCCTACATCTTCTTCTGAATTAGGCTTGAATTTCTGGCAGTTCCTTGTGGATATACTGCTACAACCATTTTTTTTTTTTTTAATTCACTTCAGAAAAATTTTACTTATGTGTGATGTTAATAATATTGTTTGACAATTTCCACATTCTATAGGGACATTTGTTTTTTAATGGATGCTTGAATCTCTTCCAATCAGTTAGACAGATAGCTGTCTTCCTAGTCTCTTGCCATAAATAATTGAGCACTTCTAGCATTGCATCCATTTCTTGGAACATCTCAATTGGTACTCTGTCCATTCCTTATTTTTTAATGAATGCCTCTGGTGATGCTTAGACTTCTTCCTTTAATACCATCAGTTCTTGATTACATGCTACCTCCCAAAATGAATAAATGTCAACTGATCCTTTTTCATACAGTCACTCTGTGTAGTCTTTCCTTTTTTTTTTTTTTTGCTTTCAGGATTGTTTAGTATTTTTTCCATAAAATCCTTCTTTGCACTCAAGGGAGTGATGGCATTACTCAGAGGGTACTGATTTTATGTTAATGGTGGTAGAATAATTTGGAAAATGATAAATTCTACCAAACTTGAAGAATTTAATGTGTCTTAAGATTATGTAGAAATTTCTGGAAGAAAAGAATAGAGGGAAAATCCTATCTTCCCAGGATAATAACTGGTGACCTTTGGTTTATCTTTCTGCGCTTTATCTATACATACATAGATGCAAACCATATGTATTGCACAAATGTGATATATATTTATACTAAAAACTATTTTCACTTAAAAGCACTTTATGAATTTATTTCCATGTCAATGTTGTTGTTGTTGTTGTTATGTGCTGTGGTGTCAGTTCCAACTCATAGCTACCCTTTCCGAGGCTGTAAATATTTACAGGAGCAGAAAGCCTCACCTTTCTCCTGTGAAACAGCTGGTACTTTCAAACTGCTGACCTTGTGGTTCACAGCCTGATTTGTAACCACTGCGCCATGTCAATACATCATCTTTTTTCATAATACATGGAATTTTTTAGTTTCAATTTAGCAGCGCATATTTAATATATACACTCAAAGAAATCTAAGGATATATGACATCAGGCAGATCTGTGGTATTACACGAGGCAGATCTCTTTAAAATTTTCAAGAGCAAAGATGTCAGTTTGAGGACTAAGGTGCACCTGACCCAAATCATGGTATTTCCAATAGACTCATGTGAAAGTTGGACAATGAATAAGGAAAATCATAGAATTCTTATTTTTGGAGAAGAACATTTTAAGTTCCATAATCTGTCAGCAGAACATCTGTGTTGGAAGAAGTACAATCAGAATGCTCCTTAAAAGCCAAAATGGTGAAACTCTGTCTTTCATACTTCAGACATAGCATCAGGAGGGACCAGTCCCTGAAGAAGGGTGTATGCTTGGTAAAGTGGAGGTCAGATAAAAACAGGAGGACCCTCCCCCACCCCCCGTAATGAAATGGACTGGTAAAGTAGCAACAACAACTGGTTCAAGCTTAACAATGATTGTGCGGATGATGCAGCGCTGAGTAATGCTTTGTTCTATTGTACATAAGGTCACTATGAATTGGAACTGATTAGACAGCACCTAAGAACAACAGCAATTTAATAAATCCCCTATTACAAAAGGTTTTACACCACTGTGACTATGCTAGTAAATTTATGTTTACTTAAATAATTGGTCCTTATGACAATTCCCACTATGTGGAATGTTTATGTCAAAGAGAAAACATTTGGGTTTTGATGCATATTGCCCAATTGTCCTAAAAATGTCTTTGCCCATTTAAACTACTGCAAACATGAGATTATTCATATTCCTTCATTTTTCCAGCACTTGGTATTATTACTTATTTTTAAATCTGCTGCTGCTGCTCTTGTTAATTACCATTGCATCAGTTCTGACATAGCGACACTGAATAGGGTTTCCAAGGAGCAGCTGGTGAATTTTAACCCGACTTTGTGGTTCAAACTGACCTTGTGATCCAATGCTTTATGTCACAGCACCATATCAGAGTTCCCCAATTTTTTTTTAATTTAAATCTTTTTAATTTAAACCTAAAGATGAGCATTGGTGTGTTGTAGAGTGAGGTTCTTCTTGCCACCAAGGCATTCTCTCAGACTTAGTGGGGTTTCTTTTTGTTGTGAAATGACTGAAGAGCAGATCAATAGTTTTACATTCAACAAATCACTCACTTCATTTCATCTCAATGATTGCAATCCCCTCAGCATGCATCACTTAACCCACTTCTTCCTGTGTTTCTGATTTCCATTCTTCCTTCTTCCTCCATCTTCCTGAATTTTGTCCTTAGGTAAATGCTGTCCTTTTGATCTCCAGTGGTTGACCATCTATGGTGTGCAGGCTTCACTAGTGTTGGTGTCTCCACTCAGGACCTATCTATTGCTTGTCTGACAACTGAGTCATGGGGGTGAGTTAAGTTCCATACCTGAAGACTGACCAACGGCCATAGTTTGAGGGCTTTGCCAGTCTCTGTATGACCAGTAATTCTGGTCCTTTGTATGATGTTGAGTTCTGTTCCACATTTTTTTCCACTCTATCCAAGACTGTCTAATGTGAATCCTTTCAGAATAGTTGGTAGGTAGTAGCCAGGTGCCATCTAGTTCTTCTGATATCAGGGCAGTGAAGACTAATGTTCACGGGCTCCATTAGTACATTGGACTAATTATTTCCAATTGTCTTCCATTTTTTTCATTATGATTATTTCTTTTGGACAGAAGAAACCAATAGTTGCACCTTACATGGCCACTCATGAGTTTTTAAGATCCCTGTTGCTATTCACTGAAGTAAGATGTAGAGGAGCATCAACTTTGTGGACTGTGTTATGCCAGTTGACCATGTTGTCCCAATTTGGGGTGCTTTTTAAGGGTAAGACCTTACAGAACTGATCTAAGTCCTCTCACCTGGGCCTCTTAACCTGAAATTACTGAAAAAAATTACCTAATCTACAGGGACAAATTACTCATGGTATGCATGGATTTACTTGTGACCTGTCCAAAAATAAGTCAATGAAAACCCTGAACCCACTGCCAAGGTGACAATCCAGGCTCATAGCACCCCTAGAGGATACAACAGAATGGCCCCATAGCATTTCTAATCTGCGAATTTTCACAAAAGCAGACTGTCACATCTTTCTTCCACAGAGTGACTGGTAGGTTCAAACTACAGACCTTTCAGTTAGCAGCCACTGTGCCTCTAGAGATCCACTTACTAATACGTGGTGGTGTTGGTGATGTGCTGTGGAGTCGGTTCCGACTCATAGCGACTCTATACAGGGTTTCTGAGGCTGTAAATCTTTATGGGAGCAGAACGCCTCCTCTTTCTCCCACGAAACAGCTGGTAGTTTTGAACTGCTGAACTTGCAGTTCACAGCCCAATTCATAGCCACTATGCTACCAGAACTTCTTTACTAATACGTAGTGAAAGTATTCCCAAGAGAGGCTATGATTCTGTAAGAAGATGCTGTGAGGTTGGGAGACAAACAGATGTCTCCATATCTAAAGTAGAACCTTTGCTGAGTTGGAAAAAAATGTGAAATCATTCACCACAGATTAGTAAATAAGCAGAAGCCAACCTGTGCTTACCTTGCTTGTTGGGTAATCCAACACAGCATATTGGAATGATTTTAAAAATTAGTCAGTTAAGTATATCAGGCACTGAAAGATATGTTAGTGACACCCTCATCTTTGTAACCTTTAATGACTTCCCATCTAAGGGAGATGAGGTACTGGAAGGAGGAACTTAAAAATAAGATGGGTACAGAGTAGAGTATAATTGTACAGTTAACTCAAATTGTACCCAGAATTGAAAAGCAGAGTTGTTGTTTTTTTTATTCTTTCTAAATAAACTGAGGTCTCTGTAAGTCTCCCATCCATCTGGGCCAAATGGAAAGAAGAAAACAAAACAAACAAACAAACAAAAGCTACACTTGACAATCTAGAGAGTATCAGTCTGATGTTGGGGATGGGCAGCTAGGAAGTCAATAATGGGAACAGATAGTTAAGAGAAAGCTAAAATTGCCCTGGCAGAAAACATTGGCTAGGAGTAGGATGGTGGAACCACAGGATATAGGCACCAGTATTTGTTGATGATTTGGCTTTGATCTTGACTATAAAAGAAGTCACTCTGACTTACAGTTTTTTGGCCTAACCAAATGGAAAAACGGGAGACTCACCTACTAAGAAGGAGAAGACCAAGGAAGACGTAGGCTGGGAAGTTCATTTTGGGGACATGTTATTTTAGTGCTGTAGGATAAGCACTGGATTGATAACTGCAAAGTCAGCAGTTCAAATACACCATTGGCCCTACAGTGCCACACCAGGAATCCTGACGCATAAAGACCATGTATAGGGCTTCCAAGGGACAGCTGATGGGTTTGAACCACCGACATTGTGGTCCAAACTGTTTATCCTACAGTGCCACACCAGAACTCCAAAAGATTAATTTAAATTAGCAGAAGAAACTGAGAAATTGTGTCCACTGAGTTTTGTTCCGATTGAGAACAAACCTTTTAAAATAAAAGATAACTTTATGTCAATAATTACAGAATTTTTACACACACAAAAAATGTATCACCTACAACATGCAATAAAAGTTAACATAAGGGTTCTTACAAAAATATCTTATTGGTTGTTCTTGTTAAGGGCTGTCGAGTCAGTTCTGACTCACAGCGACCCTGTATAGAGTTCTTGAGGAGAGATTGTTGAGCTTCAACTGCAGACCTTATGTTTCAAAGCAAGTTTGCAGTCCAACACATTAGCCCACAGCACCACATAGGGGAAAGCAAATATAGAAAGCACATGTTGTTTACATAAACATACTTTTCATATTTTTCTATTATGAGTGATTTACTCTGCCTGTCCTCTGTTACAATATGAAGATGCATTAGACAATGCTGTTGCTCTCTAATCAAATGCACTGAATAGATATAGAAGTCAACCTTTAAAATGGCTCCCAATGACTCTCACATCTCAGCACACCTACTCTTCACTCATCAACTATGTCATTTTCTGACATTTTGTATTTACGGAATGGTTTTAAAAAAAAAATCTGACTATTTTGTTCATTACCAAAGAGAGTAACAAGTAATAAGGTCTGAGGTGAAAACCACGCTCGTCATCATGGCTCAGGTTATGTGTCAACTTGGCTGGGCCACGATTTCATAAATGGTTTGGTACTTCTATAACAGTGGCATTTGACAGTAATGTAATGATATAATTTGGCAGTTATTTAACAACTTCCTTCCTTTTTCATCTGATGTGATCATCCTCCACATTTTCATAACACCAGTTTTATATAACAACCTGGTCTTTGGGACTTAACCATGTGGATAATTAAGGAGCAGGTATAACCACCTCCCCTTCAATGTGGGCTGGACTTAGTGACTCACTGCTAATGAGTAGAATATAGCAAAGTGATGAAATGTCATTTCTGAGATTAGGTTATAAAAGACAAACTTTTATCTTGCTGGCATTCTCTCTCACTGTGACTCTTCTCACATGCTTCCTCTAATGGAAAGGGTGACTTGGTAAAAAAAACTGAGGTTGACCTTTGGTCAACCAGCCAGTGAGGAAACAAAGCCCGTAGTCCTTGAATAACTGAATCCTCCATCAACTACATGCACTTACGTCCTTCCCTGCTTGAGTCTTCAGAACCTTGGTCAACACTTTGATTTTATCCTGTGAGAGACCATGATACAGAGGATCCTGTTTACCCTGTTTACTCAATTTCTGACCCATAAAAACTGTGGAGTACAAAATGCTGCTGTTTTAAGCCCCTACATTTTGCTCAAATTGGTAGGACAGCAGTTCAGTGCTCAGTTGATAACTAAAAGTTTGGTTTTCAAACCCAGCCAACAACTTCACAGAAAGGCCTAATAGTGTGATCCCGTAAAGACTGCAGCCTAGAAAATCCTATGGGGCAGTTCTACTCTGTCACATTGGGTCACTATGCACCAGAATCAACTCAATGGCATCTAACAAAAAGTTTTGGAGTAATTTGTCCCTCAGCAGTAGATAACAAATACATTAAGGATAATAAGATAAAAGCAGAATATAGTGGCTCCCCCTTCCCTAACCTCTGCTTAGGCATCAGATGCCCTCTCTCTGTGATAGTAGCCATAACCATCTTGTTGTTTTTGTTGTTAAGTGCCTTGGATTCCGGCTCATAGCGATCTGTGTGTATGAATCATTTTAACTCACTGAGTTAACTTCTCTCTGATATAGTTACGATTTGGGTCTTATCTCAAATTGAAAATGATCACATCTGAAAAACAATGTTTTACTGGATAGCCAGAGATTCTGGCCCTGGTTTAAATACATTAAACCATCTAATTTGTTTAGAAACTCCTCTTTTTTCTCCTGCTGACTTTTCAGCGAGTGCACCCCAACCTTGGTGACTTAACTCCAACTTACACTTCTATCAAACCCCATTATGATTTACACTTCACTGCCCTTGAATGCTGTCGAATACAACGTAATTAATGGGTCACCTTGCTAGTAGTGTTTCTTCTTCACACTTCAGAGGAAATGCCAATTTACATTCCCTTTGGAATTCAAGACTATTTAACATATTTCACTGTCATTAATAAATTAGTCAAATAACAAACAAAAAGAGGTATTTGGTAATAGAACAGTTAACAAAAGCATTTATTCACACAATATATCACATAGGCTTCTAAATTGTTGTTGATATTAAGTACAATTGAGTTGGATCTGACTCACAGAGAATCAGATTTCTGAGGAGCAGCTGTTGGATTTGAACTATTGACCTTCCGATTAGCAGTCCAGGGTTTATCCTACAGAACAACACCAGAATTCTTGGCTTCTAAATTGTTGTTGTTGTTGTTAAGTGCCATCGAGTTGGTTCCGACCCATAGCGACCCTCTAGAGGGTTTCCAAGGAGCGACTAGCGAGCTTGAACCACCAACCTTGCAGTTCAAACTGACTGTGCAGTCTAACACATTAACCCAAAGCTCCATGCTAGGACTCCTCTAAATAGTTTCCTTTAAAAAATAAATAGAAGACTGATTTAACACAAATCCAGTACTTACTGCAAATGAGCATAAAATCCTGGGTAAAACAGAGCAAAAATATGGTAAGCATAGAGTTGAATGAAAAGCAAAATTTTACAAACTTGGGGGTGGAGTGGGGAGAGTAGAGTTAAAGCAAAAGAAAACATAAATATAGAGAAAAGAGACAGCCAGTTACTTAATTCCAAGAGACTTTGATTCTAAGTAAATGGAGCTCCTGAAGTTAAAGGTGGAGCGGTGAAGAAGAGAGCAAGATTAGAGGTCCTATTGGCCAGGGCTGATCTTAGTCTACTTGAGGCTGGAATGACCTTTCTGCCTAAAGTGAGGACCCTCAGAGCACTACGCAATTTGTGAAAAAAGGATTAGAAAGTTCCTACTCAATGGGCCAAAAAATACCAAGAAAATCTTCTGTCTGTTTTAAGATATAGGAAATAAATAAGTCTTCAAAGAGAAATATAGTAGCCATGAGTGTCAGAATTGAACTGTGTTGCACGGAGTTTACAGCGGCTGACTTTTTAAAAAATTAGATCACCAGACAATTCTTCCAACTCCAACCTTCCATCTTTTAGTTAATGGTGAAGTGTGTTACCTTGTGCACTATCCAGAGACACAAAATCATACAAAATGAGTATGTGGGATTCAAACACACATTTAGCAAAATATGAATCACAAGCCCGGAACTTGACATAATTATCCAAGGACCTCTGAAAGCCTTGGAGTCACTACAGAAACCAGTGAAAAATCACTCAGTAAAAACACATCCACATTCTTTAAAATGCTTTATTGTGAATTCAGTGCATGTTACTGAGCAGATCATCAGTTTTACCGTCAATAAATCATGCACTCCATTTTGTCTTAATGAATGGATTCCCCTCCATGTAGCATCACTTATTCTACTCCTCCCTGTGGTTCTTGTTTCCATTCCTCCTTCTTTCCTAGCCTTTGTCCTGGGGTAAACGCTGCCCTTTTGCTCTCACCTGATTGCCCATTCTATAAGGTGAGAACTTGGCTAGTGTTATTGTCCCACCTAGAGCCCTATCTTCTGCTTGACTGACAAGTGAACTATAGGGTGAGTTCAGTTCCAGACATGAAGGCTGAAGAAGGGTCATGGTCTCTGTATGACCATTAGGACTAGTCTTTTTTATGATTTTTAATTTCATTCCTCATTTTCCTGTACTCTTTCCAGGACCTTCTAATATGATCCTTTCAGAACAGTCCATAGTAGGAAACAAGCAGCCTACAGTTCTTCTAATCTCAGGACTGTGGAGACTAATGGTCCCAGGGTCCACTATTACACTGGACTTATTGTGTCCAAGCATCTCCAGTTGATTCCGAGCATCTCCACTCTTTTTCCTTCAGATAGGATGAGAAAGAAAATGCACTCTACATGACTGCTCATGAGCTTTTCAGATCCCAGGCGATACTCACCCATGTTGTTGTTTATATTAAGTGCTGTCTAGTTGGTTCCAACTCATAGTGATCCTGTATAGGGTTTCTGAGCATCACCTGGTGAGCTTGAACCACCAACATTGTGGTTCAAACCAACATTATAGTCCAGTGCATTAACCTGAACCACCACACCAGGATTCATAGTAGGATGTAGACTAATGTCTATGTGGACTATGTTATTTCAATTGACTATGGAGTTCCTCAGGCTCATGGTCCTGAGCCCCCAGTTCCAGTGACTCATTCCCTCAAGGTGTTTGATAATGTCTAAGGTTTTCATAACTTTGCTGCCTACGTGCTCCATCACATTCTTGGATAGGTTTGCACAAATATCCTTGTCAAATCTTTATATATTTGTAGGTATACTTCCACTCTCCCCTCCACATCCTTCAGACTGTAAAGAAAACAGAATTCCTACAAAAATTATTTTACTTTAAGGCCTTTGGAAAACCTACTTTCTGTCACGAATATGTATTTCAACCATGACCTTAGTGAACAATTGGGGCCCTGGTTCCACCCTTTTAATACAGAAGTGGCCAATCTCCTGCTACTGTCTAGGAATATCACAAGAAATTAGAAAGTTATGTGTATAAAAATATCATTTATCGATACACATATAAAAACATCTAATGCATTTATAAGATACATATGCATGGGTATTTTCTCTACAGTCTTGTAACATGTGCAAGCGTAAACGTTCAAAGATTCTTCTAAATAAATTATCTGGTTTGGGGACATTCTGAAGAGATTGTTCCGTGCCATGGAAAGCAAGAACAGCAATATAAATGGAAGCATTCGTCACCTTTAAGCATCAAATGAAAAGATTTTTTGATATTTAGAAACTCACTGACATTCCCCCTAGAAAGTCATTTCCAAATACCCTTTAAAAAGTGAATGGGTAATGGAAAATTCAGGTTTCCTATTCATGGCTTCATGCCACTCTGTGTTCTTACTTTTGAAAATCAATAGAAGCTATTAATCATTTCACCCAATACCTAAGGAAGTTAGATTCTTTAAAGGTGAACTGAAAAAGTTTGGGAAGGATGTTTAAAGAAGAATGTGCCCACTATTGTAGAAAAAGTGTCCTACAAATTAGGGATAATGATGGGCAATTTTTATTATTATTGGTTATTAAACTATTACGGTCATCTCCAAGTACAGACCTCAGTCTTGAAAGGAACAACAATGCGTCAATGTGACCCTGAAAAACTGGGTAATAAAATAATTGTTGGTCAGGATCTTTACCAAGGACTTTGCTCTCTGAACCACAGCCCGGGGACTGGCATATTTGGGATTTTACTGTTATTTTTAATGTGTTTCTCCTTTTTAGAATCTTTACAGTTATAGTGTGACAATGTGGTCATCAGGAGACAGAAGAGTACCACCTAATAAACCTAGAGAGGCCTTCTTTCTAGGGGGCTTCTTTTCCAACATTGAGTGGATCAGGGGAGGGTCACAGGAGAACTGTAAGATGATACCCACTTTATTTTTAAATGGACCCCATAGTGTACAGTCTTACAATGTATTTTGAATGAGCAAACAATGAAAGATCAAATGTAGTTCTGAAATTCCCAGTTTAGAACAACAGGTCTCACACTTGAGTGTTCATCAGAAACATCTGGAGGGTTTCTGTTCAAACAGACTGCTGGACCTACCCTCTCCCTGAGATTCTGATTCAGTTTGACTAGGGTGGGACCTGATAATTCAGTCTGATGATATTTATGAGGCTAATCTGAAGGCATTTTGAGAACCTCTGATTTAAATCAAGAGACTTTTGACTAATGTTGTAATTGTTGTTAAGTGACATTCCGTTGGTTCCAACTCATAGAGACCCTGTAGAGGGTTTCTGAGGAGTGACTGGTGGGTTTGAACTGCCAGCCTTTCAGTTCAAACTGATTTGTGGTTCAGTGCTTATCCTCAGTGCCACGCCAGAACTTTGACTAGTGAGTTGTTGTTAAGTGCCGTCAAGTCAATTCTGACTCACAGTGACACAGTATATGGCTTAAAGGAGCATGTAGTGAATTTGAACTGCTGACCTTGGCATTCAAACTGTCTTTGAAGTCCTGTGCTTATCTCACAGTGCCACATTGAATTATTGCCCTCAAATTTGCATATCCTTCTCCTAACACAAAATCCTTAAATGTGACTTTATTTGAAAAAAGTGTCTTTCCAGACGTTAATTATCTCTCAATTAAATTGAATTACGATATTAGTGAAAAATACCAAATATACCATATACAGTCAGCAGAATGAACAAATCTGTGTTGGAAGAAACACAGCCAGAATGTTCCTTATAAGCAAGAATGGCAAGACTTCATATCACATATGAGGGGTCTCCAAAACTGTTGTGGGAAAATTCCTTTTTTTTTTTTTTTAAATCCCATTTTTCACAAATTTTTCAAAGTCCCTTCATACTTTGAACAGCGTATCAGATGGGATCAGTTCGGAGAAGGACACTATGCTAGGTAAAACAGATGGTCAGAGAAACAGAGGACCAGGCGATGTTTTATTCTTTTATACATGTTGTTTTTGTTGTTAAGTGCTATCAAGTTGGTTCTGGTTCATAACAACCCTGTGTAGGGTTTCCAAGTAGCATCTGGTGAGTTTGAGCCACCAGCTGTGTGGTTCAAACGGACCTTTCAGTCCAGTGCATTATTCCACAGTGCCACACCAGGGCATAGGGTCTCCTATTCAGTGCTCCATGCCACTATTTTTTGCTATGAGATTACCTGGGTGAGATTATGGGGCTCGTTTAATGCCATGGCTATACATTCTGCTGCTAACCAAAGGCAGTTCGAGCCCATCAGTCACTCCATGGGAGAAAGATGTGGCAGTCTGTCAAAGATTTCCAGCCTTGGGAACCCTCTGAATCCTCAGAATTCACTGGATGGTAATGAGTTTCCTTGTTTGGTTAGAAGAGAGTCTTATCAGGGAGGGTCCTAACTGTACTGATGGATGTCATTCCAAAAGAAAGCAGAGAAAGATTTGAGATATGGGGACATCATGGAGACACATGACGAAGCCCATGTCTAGACAGACACAAGGAAGAGAGGCAACTGGAGTTAAAGAGTTTCAAGCCATTGAACACCTGGAGCCACCAGAAGCTGGTAGCATCAAGAAAGAATTCTCCCCTTGAGCTGTCTGAAATCCCGCCAGCACCTTGGTTTTAGACTTCTGCACTCCACTAATTGTGAGAGAATGAATGTCTTTCAGGTCACTTAATTTGTGATCATTCATGACAGAAATCCTAGGAAACTAGTACAACTAGTTACTAATAGTTGTTTACATCAAAAATGCTCTCTTTCTTGCTCCTCTTCTCCCCACTCCTTAATAAACCCGCCATCGGAATTAAGACCATAGTATCAAGAGAGTGAAGAATGATAAATCGTGGCAGTAACAGCTGACACTGTTGTGGTATTCTTTCCTACCCTCACAGCAACCTTTTGAGGCTGATACAATTCATTCCATTTTTAGACAAAGAAACTGAAGCTCAGATGTTCTAAGCACAAAATCTGTATTTTCCACTCTGTTTAACTGATAGAAAATGGCAAGGTTTCTCCAGTGCCCTGGTCATTCCTGGCTAAAGATTTTCAAGCTCAGTTTCCTACATACAAGATATTGTTGACTTACCCTAGAATTGTTGTTGTTGTTAACTGCTTTCAGGTCAGTTCTGACCCATATTAATCCAGTTTTGGGTTTCCAAGGAGTGATTGGTAGATTTGAACCACTGACCTTCTAGTTAGCAGTCCAGTGCTTATCCTACAGCACGACACCAGTAATACCAAACATATAAAAAAAAATTTTAATCCAGCATATTATACTTAATATTGACAGTAGGTTAGAATAAACAGTTCAGTACACCTATATAATGTAAGCCCAATGTTATATTTTTCTTTTCTTCTAACCCTTATTATAGTTACATTTCTAAAGTTAAAGAATTCTTAGAGGCAGTTCTACAGGCGCACAGAATATCACAGACTCAATCCTCGGGTCCTGTGAAGGATTAGTTTTGTTAGGCTCGATCAGATAATTAGGGCTTTATAGAATCCATTCCCTGCAGCGCCTCATCCTATTTGAAACAGTTCTAAAAGCCTGGCTTGTAGCCACTGGAATCAGCATTGGTAGGTATGGGAAGAGAGGTGAGTGAGGTCAGCTCTAACCAAAGTGTATAGCTTTTTCTTTCTTCTCATTTGTACTCATGGACAGATGCAATCAGAATTATTTAACTAAAGTCACATTGTTGTTGTTAAGTGCTGTACAGTCAATTCCAACTCCTAACAACCCAGTATAGGGTTTCCAAAGAGTACCTAGTAAGTTTGAACCACCAACCTTGTGGTTAGCAAGCTAGTGTTTATTCTATAGTGCCACACCAAGACTTTAGATGAGATTTGACTAAAGACAGTTGTACTTCTAAACTGCTATTCAGTAAAGATAGACATATTGTCAGCTAAGAATTGAATGGGAAAGTTGGACAAATTCTGAAGAAAATGCCTTGGTACAACAGCGTGGAAAGGTATGAAGGACAGCAGTGCAAACGACGTATGTTATAGTGTCCCTGTGTGAGTGGAAAGATCTCTGGTGGTGTAGTGAGTTAAGCATCAGGCTGCTCACAACAAGATCAGAGGTTCAGACCCACCAGCTGCTCCATGGGAGAAAGAAGGAGCTGTTTGCTCCTGTGAAGGTGAAAAACCTCAGAAACCCTGGGGGACAGTTCTAGTCTGTGCTATGCGGTCACTATGCATCTGAATGGACTCGAAGGTAGTGGGGGAGGTGTTACTGGAAATTCTCTGTTTATCCTGGGTTAACCCTGAACCTTTAAGAAGTGACCAGCACCATAACGAAGTGCCATCTTTGGTAGACAAAGGAAAACATCATGGCACCAGAAATGAATTCCTCAACGTGCGTTATCTCATTCAACTCTTGTTTTTGTTGTTAAGTAAGCACCATCAAGTCAGTTCTGACCCATAGCGACCCCATATAGGGTTTCTGAGAAACAGCTCATGAGCTTGAACTGCCAACCTTGCAGTTCAGCGCATTGACCCAGAGGGCCACACCAGAACTCCTTTATTCAACTGAAGAGGGTAAAAATCACCTCCAACTAGACCAACTTCAAATTGCAATGAAGAGTAGGCCTCCAGACTGTGGATGACTGACACCTGGTGCCTGTCATGGACTCCAAACAAGCCATCAGGATGACACTTTAATTAGTGCACAAACTCCATAGTCATAATAGTGTTGCTGGTGCTCCAGAGTCGGACAAGGGACCAGACTGTGATGCTTGTCACTTTTTCAAACTTAGAAAACCTGCTATTCTTCCTCTAAAGAAGTTTAAATACCCCTCTTTTTTTGAAAGAGCAAGCCAAATAAAATTTTTCACATTTCAAACAGTTATTGATCCAACTGATTTATGAATAAAAGGAGATGGAAGCAAATTATTAGATGGCAAATGATTCAATCGTGTATGCTGTGATTTGAAAATCATTTTGCATCTAAGCTCAAACAACTGAAGTCTGCCCTCCAGGGCCATTGTCTTCCCCCAAGGAAAAACCTACCCATGCCCACAGCGCCTGGAGTTCCAGACAGAAAACAGAAACCTGCTCCCTACAACAGTGCCCCATGTTAACAAATCAATGGCAAAGTGACACTTTTCTGATGAAACTTGGTCCCATTTCTATGTATGTTTGTAGATTCAAGACTGAGTAAACACCACTAAACTGTTGAGAAAAATTACACGTGACTGGAAGTTCTACAGACAAAAGCAATCTGGGTTCTGTAGACAGCTCTACCACTCAATATTTATTATAAGCTAATAATAATGGTGTGGGGCTGTAGGACAAACACTGGTCCACAAGTTCAGTTTGAACTTCAAGGTCAGCAGTTCTAACCCACCAGCTGCTCTTCGAAACCCTATACAGGGTCACTATGAGTCAGAACTAACTCGACGGTACTTAACAATGATGACAGAAATGCACACCCAGCCTGTTTGGAAAAGGATCAAAAGCAGCAGCCAATGATTCACTAAGTGTTCCTTACCAGTCCACGTGACCAGTGATTATTAAAGGCACCTTCAAATGCCTATACTCAATCATCATCATCGCCAATAATGATTTACATTGGCTTAACAATTTGGAATTTAATTTTCACACATGGCATCCATATCATTTGACCCTTATAACTATCCTAGGAGGAGGACAGGACAGGTGAGAAATAAGATCATCAAAAAGATCAATAACTGGTTATTATTATAATTTGTCAGTAACAATCATTATCTTCTTATGATATTTCTACCACCGGCTTGAAAATGTAGAAAGTAAAATGACTTACAGATAGTTCAAAGAGAAGATAAGAGTTCTAGTATTTGTTTCACCACTTACTGACTAGCCTCTGTGCCCTCATTTGCTTAAAGGGGATGCTGGGAGACCCCTTTCAGTTTTAACACTGTGAGGATATGTGAAACATACAGGAAGTTATTCAACATCACGTTAACCTCTGATCTAAGAACTGGGGCTTTGATCGTCTGGTTAGTATCAATTCTGAGGCTATAAATCTTTATAGGAGAAGATATTCATTTCCCCCACACAAAGCAGCTAGTGTTTGAATGGCAAACCCTTCAATTCATACAAAACTGGGGACCATTTTTGGCTATTACAGAACATCTGTTACTTCTTTAGTCATTGACCTCCCATTGAGTCTGTGACTTCGTCCTGTCATCATCTCCTGATACTAAATTGCACACCAGGAAAGATTTCCATTCATTTTCTACCATCTCCACCTCTTTCTAAGTGTCTGCTAAGTAATTTCTAAATACATTCCTATCCCAGCCTGAGTTCTGGGCTCCACTCAAACCCAGTTCTTGCTCTTCTCAACCCCTTCTCCACTATCTAAGTATCAGGGTTTTGGGGTGGGTTTTTTTTTCCCCTTTTTCTTACAGTCTGTGAGTTTGTTAGAGCTGGGGAAGGTCAATTTTGTTCACATGTTGTCAAATCTGAAACATGTCCAGTAAGCCCAGATGTTAGCTGTCTGGTGGAACCAAGATAACAGATGGTGGAGTTGACATTAAAGAATGTTTCTATCTAATGACTTGAATTTGAGAGACTTTAAATTGCTCCGGACAAATCTGAGGCCTCTTCTTCTATAACTTCTCCATTTTCCAACAAAATAGTTTGGATAAGGTACCTAGAATCAAGTCATGGCAGACAAAAGAGGAAAGATGGGGGGGAAACAAGGTTGGTGGTTCAAACTCACAAGTGACTTCTTGGAAACCCTATACAGGGTTGCTATGTGTCAGAACTGAATTGATAGAAATTAACAACAACAACAAATTAAGTACTGGGTTGAATTGTGCCCCCAAAACTATATGTTCAAATCCTAAGCCTATATGTGGACTTATTTTCAGGTGCAATCAAGTTACAATGAGATCATACTGACTTAGAGTAGGCACTAAATCCAATGTGTCTTTATCAAACAAACAAGAGAAGTGTTAGGACACAATAGCACAGAGAGACCCAGAAAGAGAAGAAGGGCAATGATACAGCAGAGGCAGAGACTGCAGTGATGCAACTGCAAACCAGAGAAAAGCAAGGATTATCAACAACCAGAGCTGTTGGTGTTAAGTGTCATCCAGTTGGTTCTGATTCATAGCAACCCTATGCACAACAGAACAAAACACTGCCCAGACCTGGACCATCCTCACAATCACTGCTGCACTTGAGACCATCACCGCTACCACTGCGCCAATCCATCTCATTGGGTATCTTCCACTTTTTCACTGACCTTACACTTCACAAAGCATGATGTCCTTCTCTAGGGTCTGGTCTTTCCTAATAATATGTTCAAAGTATGAAAGAAATCTAGCCACCCTGGCTCTTAAGGAGCATTCTGGCTGTGCTTCTTCCAGTACAGATTGGTTTGTTCTTCTGGAAGTCCATGGTACTTTTCATATTCTTCATCCACACCATAACTCATATGCAACAATTCTTCTACAGTCTTCCTTATTCCTTGTCTAACATTCACATGCGTATGAGGCTACTGAAAATACTATGGCTTGGGTCAGACACATTTTGTCTTCTTCAACACTTTGAAGAGGTCTTATGCAACAGAATTGCCTAATGCAATATGCTGTTTGGTTTCTTGACTGATGTTTCCATTAGTGTTGATAGTGGATCCAAACAAAATGGAGTCTTTGACAACTTCAATCTTTTCTCCATTTATCATTATGCTACTTATTAATTCAGTGGTGAGAATTTTTATTTCCTTTACACTCAGGTGCAACCCTACTGAAGGCTGTGGTCTTTGATCTTCATCAGTTAGTATTCTAAGTCCTCTTCCTTTCAACAAGCAAGGCTGTATCATCTGATATCGCAACCAGAGCTAAGATGAATAAAACCAAAAAAATCAAACCCAGTGCTGTCAAGTTAATTCTGACTCAAAACAATCCGATAGAACAAAGAAGAAACACCCCCATAGTATTTCCAAAAGTGTCAATCTTTACCGAAGCAGATTACCACATCTTTTTCCTGAGGAGTAGCTGATGCGATTGAACCACCACCCTTCGGTTAGTAGCGAGCACTTTAACTATTCACCACCAGAGATCCTGGAAAGCTATAAAGAAGGATTTTTCTGTAGAGCCTACGGAAGATGTTTGGCTCTGCCAACATCTTAATTTCTGATTTCTAGGCTCCACACTGTAAAAGATACATTTCTGTAATTTTAAGCTACTCAATGTGTAATAATATGTTGCAAATGCCCTGCTAAACTAACACACCAAATATTAATCACTTTCCTGCAACAAATCCTTAAAAAGTAACTCACAATGTCCCAAATGCCTGAAAGTTTGGCCCATTTACTCCCACCCCAGAGGTTTTCTGCTATTTACAGAGACAAGGCAAATATTGGTGTTCTGGACTAGTGAATATTCTTTGGCAGCATTTTAGTCATCAGGGGAAGTTCTTAATTTACCAGCAAACAGGCCTACATACACACTCAGCACAATGATAATTTTTAAGCAATCCCACAACATCAATCACTATCGTGTGCTTTTCGCTTTGTGTTTATACAGCTATATCCAACCATTAACAAGATTAAGCATTTCTAGGATTCCAGATCTAACTCACTTGGACCAACAGTAGTTCTTCTCACTGGCAGAATCTCAGGTGTTCTTTGAGCATTTCCGGTCCTAGTTCTTGTATGGTATTGTAGAATAAACACAAGGCCCACTTGATGGCATTTAACAACAACAAATCTTTGTTAAAAAAAAGCAATTGCTGACAAGTCATTTCTAATGCATGACAACTATATTGTGGCAGAGTAGAACTGTGTGCTCCATAGGATTTTCATTGGCTGGTTTTTGAGAAGTTGATCAAATGCTCTTCTTGAGGCGCTTCTACTGAGGGTGGACTCTAACCTCTAACCTTTTGGGTAGCTGCCAAGTACATAAATCATTTGCACGACCCAGAGATCCCCGGAACTCATTCCCACTGGAGAATAGCGCCTTCCATTAACATTTCCCCATCTCAACGCTATTTGAATGTTGAGTATGGTGCCACAGGGTTCCCCACATCCTTTTTTTCCTCAGGCCTTACCAATCACCTCTTCTCAGCAAACATATTTCATGGCAGGCTCCTGGGGCAGCTTGCTACCAGACTCCAATCTCTGGTTCCCAGTCTCTTCCTTCCCCCTCATCACCACCATGTAGAGCTTCTGCACTGCGCTAGCATGTGTCTAAAGTCCAGATGTCAATTTGCACTTCCTGTCTCAAAATATTGTCATTGTCCTCTGAAATAATCCCAGATGCCACAACCTGATGTTCTAATCTCTCTATGAGCTTTCCCAAACTAACTGCATTCCCCACAGTATGCCCAGCTGTTTTGCAAACCTTCACATCTTGGTTGCCACAGTTCTCTGGGCATCAGATGCCCTTTCCTCAGCTCTATTTGTAAAAGCCTCTTTGTGAAGTCTCAGTTTAAATGCCTTTGCCTCCAAGAAACTTTCTTTAACTGCCCTCCTTCTCATCTGCCACTCTTAGTTTATACAAAATTAATACCTCTCTGTGTTTATACACAAAACACTTTATTTGTATCATTTCTAAATCTCTTGTTGCCTCCTACCTATATTATAATTATTTGTAAACCTGCCACATCACTCTTCATTAAGGTGTTTAATCAGTAAGGTGCTGTTTACACTTTGCACGGGTCTTAAACCATGCCTTTCACATGGTTGTTGTTGTTGTTGTTAAGTACCGTCAAGTCGTTTCCGACCCATAGCGACCCTGTACAGGGTTTCCGAGGCTGTAAATCTTTACGGGAACAGAACGCCTCATCTTTCTCCCGCAGAGCGGCTGGTAGTTTCGAACTGCTGGCCTTAAGGTTCGCAGCCTGATTCATAACCACTATGCTACCAGAGCTCCTTCTTTCACATGGTACATGTTAATAAACATTTAGGAGTTCCAGAGTGGTCCAAATGGTTAAGAGCTTGACTATTAGCCTAAAGGTTGGTGGTTCAAACCCACCCAGAGGCAACTCAGAAGACAGGCTTGGAGATCTGCTTCTAAAAATGAGAATCTTGACACGTCTGTGGAACAGTTCTACTCTGCACACATAGGGTTACCATGAGTTGGAACACACTTGATGGTAACTAACAACAGCAGTAAACATTTGCTGGGTTTGCACATCCCTCATCCCCTTGGAGGTTGACTATTTCTATGTGATGAGCTTTAGTTATCCTCAGGGTAGCACAGTGGTTGTGTAAGATAAGCACTGAATTGTTAACTCCCAGGTCATTGGTTCTAGCCTATAAGCCACTTCACAGGAAAAAGATAAGACTTCCTGTGCCCATCAGAACGGACTCAACAGAACCTAACAACAACAGCTTGTCCTCAATATTAATAATTGATTCTCACAAAAATAGCCAACATTTTTCAAAAATAGAGTGGCCCCTGGCCTTGTTTTAGCTGATCGTATGGAGTTTTTCCATCATTTATTTCCACAGTATAGTCCATTTGATTCCTGTGTATTCTATATAGTAAGATTCATGTATGTAGTCATCTTTTATGTTGCTTTAAAAAGGTACTTGGCACTGAATAAATCATTGGTTTTTCAAAATTCTACCATGTAATCTCCAGCATCATTTTGATCACCATGGCCTTATTTTCCAACTAATGATCCTTCCTCTTTGTTTCCAACCTTTGCATTCCCAAGATGGTCATTTTACTAGGTATTGCCAAAAATAAATCATTGCTATGAACGGCTTCAAGAAAAATTAGTGATGCTAGTTTAGCTGCTAGGTCTTATTCGGTTTCTAGCTCAACTTCCAACATTGTATAGAAATTTCACCACTTCCTTCCTAAATGTTCTCAGTGATGGGAAACCCTTTAGTTCATACTGCTACTTTAGAAAGTGAAACTCTAAGTGACTTGAATAATTTTCCTTCATCAGAGCTAAAGGGTAAAAGTGACTTCTCTCGGCACAGTTACCCTGAAAATAATTTATGGCTGTTAATTAAATACTAGCCTGATATCTTCTGTTTTCAAAGAGGCAACCATTATTTACTCATTTATTTCCTTGATGTGCTTGGGAGCATTTTTAAGTACATTGTCAAATGTCAAGCAGAGGTGAGTGGCAGACTGGAATTAAAGCAGTTGCTCTGTGCCTTCGGCTCAGGTTCTCCTGGTCTACTGGGCACCATGACTCAGAAATGTATCTCAGTTATGCTTTAATGCTCTATATTTTTTTCATATTTCATTTTAATAACTTTATTGACATGTGAAGGTAGACAAAGTTGTCAAAGGTGACATGAAACGGCCAAATTAATCAAACCTTGATCTATCCACATTTCCCACTACTTTGCTGTCTATTTGTAACATAACCATGGTCCATCCACAAATCTTTGATGCTTTGCAAATGTCAAATGGATTTTCAGTTTCTCCTTGAAGACTCCTCCTTAGTAAGTTTCAAAATACAAGCCCGTTATTTTAAACAAGGGCAGGTCAAAAAGTATTGTTACTAGGGTTACAGTTCATACATGCACAGGTATATTCTAAACAAGTGTGTTTAAATATGTCTCTACAATCTGTGGATAGCAGCAGACAAGTTCTTTCAGCAATACACTGTCTCTTTCTCATTAGGATGTCTGTAAATAAAAGGCCCAATCAAAATAGCGGCTTCTGAGAGGATCCACTGGGCCAGTTAAATTCAAGGCAGAAAGGTCAACTCAGATAGTTATAGCTAAGGTTTGGAGAACTTCTAAGGAGAAATCTTGAAAGATCTTCTTAAAGGACACGGGACAATCATGGGTTTATTATGTATAAGTTTTAAGAGAATTAAAAACTGTATTGCTGGTAGCGTAGTGGTTACGAATCGGGCTGTGAACCTCAAGGTCAGCAGTTTGAAACTACCAGCAGTTCTGTGGGAGAAAGATGAGGCTTTCTGCTCCTGTAAAGATTTATAGCCTCAGAAACCCTGTTACAGGGTCGCTATGAGTCAGAACCGACTCCACGGCACATCACAACAACAACATTGTTGACACAAAGGCCAGGAAATTTAAACCAAGGATTTTTTTTTTTTTCCTATCATTACATTGCACCTGTTCATTCTTCAATGGTAGCAAGGTCTATCTTCTGAGAATTTCATTGGAAGCATTACCCCATCCATTCTACAGCCCTGATCTTATCCCTTCAGACTTTTTTTGTTTCCCAAACTCAAAGAACATTGAAAAGGAACACAAATTT
The DNA here is from genome assembly GCF_000296735.1 of Chrysochloris asiatica. Classification (NCBI taxonomy): domain Eukaryota; kingdom Metazoa; phylum Chordata; class Mammalia; order Afrosoricida; family Chrysochloridae; genus Chrysochloris; species Chrysochloris asiatica. The sequence continues at coordinate 6,319,486 of NW_006408538.1, read as the reverse complement.
AAATCCCTCAAGTATATCAAAACTGATGTATTCTTCAGGGGAGGCTTAGAGAGAAGGAAGCACCGCATTTAGAAGTGTACAGACCTAGATGGAGAAGATGTTGAGAAGCAACAGTTTTACATTTTGATATTTTTATTTAATAAAGGTGTCTATGATTTGGTGGCAACACTTTCTTTACCCTCATATCAGAGAGGGTTTGACTACTTTTTAAACACTATCCTGTAGCCCGAGTCCTGATGTGATGATGTAGAATAAATATTGAACTTCTAACAAGGTCTGAGTCCTGGGGTGGCGCTGTGGGTTAATGCGCTGGACTGCAAAGTCGGTTTGAAACACAAGGTCAGTGGTTCAAGCTCATCAGCCACTCCTCAAAAACCCTATACAGGGTTGCTATAGGTTGGAACCGACTCAGTGGCCATTAACAACAACTAGGTCAGTGGTTCAAAGCCACCAGTTATTACTCAGAAACCCTATACAGGATCGCTGTGGGTCAGAACAGACTCAGCTGTCCTTAGTAACAAAAAACAACATTCCATAACAAAATATATTCTAATGCTTTGGTTGAGTTTTGTATGCTGTTTTACGTGGATATTTTCTAAGATTTGGAAATATGCACCACTTCCTCTTTCTACTATCATGGCTTCTGAAAACCAAACCCGTTGCCTTCAAGTTGAGTCTGGCTCATGGTGATCCCACATGTGTTAGAGTAGGCCTGCACTCCGTGAAATTTTGTATACCTTTAATCTTATGGAATTAGATTACCAGGCTTTTCTTCCGCATCACAATGGCAGACATCGTTAGTTAGGCATAGCACTCTTCTGTTGAGCACAGAAAGGCCTCAGCATTCATCAGGACTGTCCTTTAGTCAGTTGCTAATAAATCAACCAGAGTTTGAACAAGAGATAAATCCTATTTGCTATATCAAAGTGGAGTAAAAAATCCTACTAGGTCATGGAAAAGAATCTTTGAATATTAGAGCTGGTCAGATCTATGGTTCATTAAGCTCAATATCCTATTATTGAAAGCAACTACAAAGGAAGGACTGAGGGAGGGATCTGTGTGCTCTTTGACACCAAGTCTAAATGCTATCTCCCCTTGGTACATCTAATGGATCTGCAGTGCATAAAATGTACCCAAGGCCATTTTGAATTTTAGTTTGCAAGTGAGCAGTAACTAAATCAGCAGAAGTATTCAGGCATATGAAAGGGCTGGGCTGCCTCTTGGCAACTGACAGACATTTCAATGAGATTTCTTAATACTGCAAGTGTTACGAATATGAGGTGAACAGGTGCTTTCATTAGTTTTGTATTTTTATTTGCAAAACCCTTCTTTCTGGATTCATAATTTCCATCACAAAGCATGTGACCATATCATATAGCAAATAAAGAATAAGTATCTACTGTGTGTGACAAATGCTGTTTCATACACATCACATGTACTCACATACACGCAGTATGTTTTCAACACCTCTGTTTCCCTCACTAGTGAAGGAAGGATTCCTGGCCCTAGGCTGCAGGCAGGGTTCACCACATGACAGCCAGCATTGACAGATGAGATTGACAGCAGTTTATTACTCACAGATATCAGAACCTGGGGGAGGAAGACATTACACATCACCCAGGACCTCATCTGTAGGTTGCACTTGTCAACAGAATAAATAATCAGGCACTGTGGGAGGCAGGCTTTGTCATGTCATGAGGATGAGGGATCCCCTGGTTCCTGCAGAAGCACGTGATTGCCTTGTTTGAATAATTCTGTGGGCTGACAGAAAACTTAAACCAACAACTCAAGAAGAAGCAGGAATCCCTATTTGGTCCCATTAATAAAGGAGGATTGTTTGGCTATAAAACCTTATATGCATAGGAGAAAAGTGGAGCCAGATAAAGCATTACCAGTTTCACAAGCTGTCAAAGTAGCACAAAATATTGGTGTGAAACTGTGGGTTAATGCCCTGGACTGCAAAGTTGGTCTGAACCACAAGGTTGGTGGCTCAAGTTCACCAGCCACTCCTTGGAAATTCTATACAGAGTAGCTATGAGTCAGAATCACCTAGACTGCACTTAACAGCAACCACTACGATTTGAGACCTTACATCACAACACCTGACTTCCTGTCTCAGTTACTGCATATCTTTACTAAATCATCTACTTTTCAGGGAAGTCCTCTGAGCCACCATGGAAAAATGACAAATGATCCACCTATCACTAATAATTTCCTCTTCCCTGATTTACATTTTTCCTTATCACTTACCACCATTTAACGTACTTGTAACCAACTTACTGTAGTTATTTATTGTCTAAACCAATTTATTTTGGTTATTTATTGTATTTACCTGGGAGTCATGATGTGGCAATGTAGGATAAGCATTGGACTGCTAACCCCAAGGAAAGCTGTTCAAGCCTACTATTCAATCCTTGGAAACCCTAAACAGGGTCGCTATGAGTCAGTGCCTATTCAATGACACTGAACACAACAACAACACCCCTCTCTAGGCTATAAGTCCTGGTGTGGTGCTGTAGGATAAGCACCAGACTGCTAATCGCAAGGCTGGTGATTCACACCCACCAACCACTCCTTGGAAATCTTACACAGGGTCTATATGAGTCAAAACCTACTCAACGGCACTTGACAACAAGAAGATGAAATGAATAGGAATTTTTGTCTATTTTGTTACATTTCTCATCCCTACTACCTAAAACAGGAGTGTGGTGACTCGGTAGAATAAGCATTGGACTGAGAACCACAAGACCTGTGGTTGGAGTCCACTAGCCACTCTGTAAGAGAAGGATGAGGCTGCCTTCTCCCACAAAGAAATATAACCTCAGAAACCATATACAGTCAGAATCGACTCCACAGCACTGAACAACAACAACAAAATAGTAACTGCCATGTAACAGGCATTCAACGTATTTGCTAATAATAATAATAAACACCCACTCTACAGTATCATTATTATCATTTTACTGATAACGAAACAAAAGTTCTGAGAAGGCAAGTAACTCGCTCAAAGCCATAAACCCTACATAAAGAGAGAGAAAACAAATTATCTTAAATACTTCTATTGATTCAGAAACAGAGTCAATTACCGGACCAATGATATGTATGTATAGTCCCTGCCCTGTGCTTACAATGTGTTACTGAACTTATGTTCAATCTTTCATGAATAACAATTTTCTTGCAACAGTCTCTTTCTAATGGTTTATCTCAGCCAAAAAGGCAGCAGTCAATATATCCCAGGCAAGAAAAAACAAACATACTCATTTTATTCAATTTCGTAACAATAACATGCATTTAAAAAGGCTCTTAATAGTTTTTCAGCAGACTTTCTGATGTTGTTGTTGTTGTTAAGTGCCGTCGAGTCGGTTTCGACCCATAGCGACCCTGAATAGGGTTTCCGAGGCTGTAAATCTTTACGGGAGCAGATCGCCTCATCTTTCTCCCGCGGAGCAGCTGGTAGTTTCGAACTGCTGACCTTCCGGTTCGCAGCCCGATTCGTAACCACTACGCTACCAGATAGATTTAATTAAATTACCCTTGTGAAGTAGACTTTGGTGGTGGTGGTGTTAAACGCTGTCCAACTCATCGCATGCCTATATAGGGTTTCCCAGAAATGGCTGGTGGATTTTCACTGCTAACCTTGGAGTTAGCAGTCTAGAGCTTATCCTACAGTGCCACACCAAAAAGTAGACTGAGCAGGTAGTATCATCTCCATTTTATATTAAAGAAAACAGAAAAACAAAATAGTCATGTGATTTGCCCAAGAGCATATACATCAAATGACAGAAAGCAATGAAGACGGAACTGGGAAAGAATGGTCTTTAGAGTAAGACATCCCTGGGTTCAAATCCCCACCTTGTCTCCTTCTGCTGTATGACTAGGGGAAAGTGATTCACCTCTCTCAATCTCACTGTCTTTAAATCCATAATAAAAACCCTAACTCATCACAAGGTAGTTGTGGGAAGTAAATGATATATGTAACCAGGAAGCCTAATAAGAGGGGCATAGTATGAATCCCCTAATGTCACTTCTTATCTTTGTCCCTGCCCTGATACCCACTTTTCTCCCTGCTCCTAGCTCAACACTCTTTCAAGCAGAACAACTATATAAGAGAGGATGGAGACACATTTTTTATGGACTTACCTTAAAAGCTGGTGTACTCTTCTGTGAATTTGTCAGTAACTCAGTCAGAGACATCAAACCCCAGTAGGGTATTTCACAGCCTAAATGTCAGATGTACTTATAGAAGGCTAAAGCATGTGTGATTAGAGTTGGGAGCAGCTACTGATTTTCCCAAATAAAATCTAAGATATTGTGGCCTCTTTGAAGGCCTCCTGTGAGAAGTATTTTTCACTATAAAAATGCAGTTCGTTGGTAGAAGGTTACCATAACCATAATGTGTTCCAAAAGCATTGTCAATTTAATAGTTCATTGAGCAGATGCATCTTGATATTAATTGGTTGTTTCTCATCTTTCATGTACAATGTTTATATGCACAGAATACCCCTCAATAAAACAAGTTTAACAGCATGGATCTGATATACATTATTGGGAACAGTGTTTAGTTAAATGCATTGAGTGTGTTAGAAGTGTGTAACGTTATTGGATACTAAAAGCCATGATTATGTTTTTATTTTGTTGTCCAAAACCCAATTCCAATGGTGACTTCCAGGGGAATGCCATTTGTTGCTCAGGTGGAATGAAGATGCATATTCCTATCACTATGCACATAGAGTCATGTTAGTACCATGCAAAGTGCTCTACCACTAACAGAAAATTTAGTGGTTCAAACCCACCCAGCATCCCCGCTACAACAAAGATCTGACACCCTGAACTTCAGAAGAGAGGTTAGGGAGGTGGATGGAGTGCTTGCTGGGAGGAGAGGCCGAGCAGGGCTGGTGAGAAAGGGAGATTGACTGGTGGGCAGCTGGCCAGACCCAGTTCGACCAGCCTGTGAGCAGATTTGGCAGCAGAGGGAGGCTTGGCAGAGCAGAGTCACACCAGCAAAGGGAAAGGTACGATTTCTTCTTTTTCTCCATGCTCTCCCAGTGACCAGAGGGCTAGCCAGCTCCCACCCTCATCCACCCCTAGCACAGACCCTGCTCTCCAGGAGTTCAGCGACGCATGGTTGGGAGCCACACCTGTGTGATTTGAAGGCACAATGGCAGAGTTTTGATGAATTGCTTTGGACTCCAGACCTACAAAATCCACAGAAGCACCACCTTAGCATTTAACCAGTCACCCTGACTCCAGCTTCCCTATGGTCCTGATGGACACTAAAACCAGCTCAACCAAGGGTCCCCACAAACTACTTCCAGACTGAGGGTCCAGAGCATAGACAACATGGAGGCCATTAGGAACTCTGTGTAGGGCCAAGAACGCTGCAGTTACATCCCTTCCACAACCACCTTGTGAGCTCTTTTAATTATAGTAACCTAAGGAGCTCTGGTAGCATAGTGGTTACGAATCAGGCTGCGAACCACAAGGTCAGCAGTTTGAAACTACCAGCTGCTCGGTGGGAGGGAGATGATGCTATCTGCTCCCATAAAGATTTACAGCCTCGGAAACCCTGTTCAGGGTCACTATGGGTCAGAACCGACTCCATGGCACACAACAACAACCTGAGATTTCTCCCTTCCTGGTCTAACAACTGCATTGTTTGTTTTTCTAAATATGCTGCCCTGGAGACAAAAGACCATTTTAGTTTACAAAAAGAGATAAGAGAGAATGGCTCACACAAATGACCAAGACACAAAGTAGAAAATGTTAATAAGGGGGAAAAAAGGTAAAGATTGGAACTAAATGAAAAAGTCTTTTAAAGAATGATAATTTGGTACCTTCAACAGATTGACATAAAGATCGAGGAAAGCAAGGAGAGCAAAGAAAAAATTTCCTGAATTCAGGAAAACATTACAAGAACAAGCAGACAAAATAAATGTAAGTTTTAAAACAATACAAAATCTGAAATTAGAAATTCATAATATTAATACTAAGATTTCAGAAGTGGGCAAAACATTGAAAGGGCAAAGGAAAAGATTCAAAGCATGGAAGTCCAAGTGAATGAACTATAAGATAAACCTCTCAATACTAGCATGCAAGAACAATCAGAAAAAAGAAAGAGAAAATCTGAAGAAAGGCCAAGAATTATGTGGGAGCCCATGAAGAGTAACAACATATATGTGATTGTAATTACAAAATAGGAAGAGACAATAAAAAACAGAGCTAACAGGCAGAGTTTTTGGAAGAAAACTTCCTTAATAGCATGAAAGATGAGGAGATAAGCATACAAGAAGCTGAATGAACCCTAAACAAGATAGATTCCAAAAGAAAATCACCAAGGTAAATCATAATCAAACATTCTAAAATCAAAGGCAAGAAAAGAATCCTGAGACCAGCTCGGGAAAAATCAAAAGTTACCTACAAAGAAGAACCAATAAGGCAAAGCTCTGATTTCTCTGCAGAAATTTTTCAGCAACAAGACAATGGGATGAAATATACAAAACTCTGAAAGAAAAAAAAAATGGCATCCAATAATCATATACCCAGCAAAGTGGTCCCTCAAATACAACAGTAATTTAGGACATTTCCTGATAAACAGAAATTAAAGAAATTTGTAATACCAGACAAACTTTACAAAAAAATGTTAAAGTGTGTTCTTTGAATGGACAACCAACAATAGAAGACAACAACCTGAGATTACCATACATGATAACAACACCCAGATTCAATCCAGATAGAGATCTAACGTAAAACTACAAGACTGGAAATAGGGAACCAAAATATCAATGTATAATTAAGTCAACTACAAAGCAAAAAGAGCAAATAGTATAAATACAGGATTGCAAACAGCAGAAGTCAAGTAGATTTAAAGAAAAAAAATACACTGCTTTAAGTAGGGGGGAAAAAAATCATAAATTACAGGATAACCTCAATGAAAAATAATAAAACTACAGAGCAAAATTTTTAAAACAGGAAAATAAAAAATATTTGGTAAACATTAACTAACACAGCAGAAATGAAAATGAAAAGAAAATCCACCAAAAAAAATGAACTTGGCTTGGAAATTATGTGGAACAAAGAACCCAGCAGCAGCACCAAAAATCACACAGAAAAATGACAGCAATTAATTCAGACCTATTGATAATCTGGTAGCGTAGTGGTTACGAATCGGGCTGCGAACCTTAAGGTCAGCGGTTCGAAACTACCAGCCGCTCCGCGGGAGAAAGATGAGGCTTTCTACTC
>NW_006408538.1:6275463-6311217 GCF_000296735.1 Chrysochloris asiatica | reverse complement strand
TGAGGATTTTTGTTTTCTTTACATTGAGATGCAATCCATACTGAAGGCTGCTCTTTGATCTTCATCAGTAAATGTTTTAAGTCCTCTTCACTTTCAGCAAACAAGGTTGTATCATCTGCATATCACAGGTTGTTAACGAGTCTTCCTCCAATCCTGATGCCACGTTTTTCTTCATATAACCCAGCTTCTCAGATTATTTGTTCAGCATACAGGTTGAATAAGTATGGTGAAACAATGCAACCTTTTCGCACACCTTTCTTAATTGTAAACCATTTGGTGTTCCCATGTTCAGTTCGAACAACCGCCTCTTGGTCCAGGTACAGATTCCTCATGAGCACAATTAACTGTTCCAGAATACTCATACTTCGCAATGTTGTCCATAGCTTGTCACGATCCACACAATCAAAAGTCTTTGTATAGCCAATAAAGCACAGGTAAGCATCTTTCTGATATTCTCTGCTTTCAGCCAAGATCCATTGGACATCAGCAATGATATCCCTCGTTCCACGGCCTCTTCTGAATCTGGCTTGAACCTCTGGAAGTTCTCTGTCAATGTATGATTCTAGCCATTTCTGTATAACCTTTAACAAAACTTAACTCGCATGGGATATCAGAGAGATTGTCTGATGACTTCCACATTCCATTGGGTCACTTCTTTTTGGAATGGGCGCAAATATGGATCTCTTCCAATCAGTGGGCCAGATAATTGTCTTCCAAATTTCTTGGCAGAGATGAGTGAGTGAGTGCCTCCTGTGCTGCTTCGCTTTCTTGAAAGATTTCCATTTTTACTCCATCAATTCCTGGTGCCTTGTTCTTTGCCAATTCTTCAATGCACCTTGGACTTCCTCCTTCAGTATCATTGGCTCTTGATCATATTCTACCTCTTGAAACGGTTGAACAAATATTTCCTTTTGGTACAGTGACTCTGTGTATTCCTTCCATCTTCTTTTGACGCTTTCTGCATCACTGGATAATTTGCACAGAGAATCTTTTAATAATGAAAATCGAGGCTTGAATTTTTTTCTTCAGTGCCCCCAGCTTGAGAAATGCTGACCGTGTTCTTCCTTTTTGGTTTTCTGATTCCAGAACTTTGCACAATTTGTTGTAATATTTGGCTTTATCTTCTTGAGCTGACGTTTGAAATTTTCTGTTCAGCTCTTGGACCTCCTCAGTTCTTCCATTTGATTTAGCATCTCTACGCTGGAGGGCAAGTTTCAGCGTCTCTTATGACATCCATTTTGACCTTTTCCTTCTTTATTGTCTTCTCAATGACTTTTTGCTTTCTTCAGGTATGATGTTCTTGATGTCATCCCACAGCTCTTCTGGTCTTCCGTCTTCAGTATTTAATGTATCAAATCTGTTCTTCAGATATGATCTCTAAATTTGGGTGGGATATATTCATGGTCATCTTTTGGCTCTCGTGGACTTGTTTCCATGTTGTTCTGCTTAAGTTTGAATTTGCATATTAGTAATTGATGGTTTGTTCCACAGTCTGCCCCTGGCCTTGCTTTCACTGATGGTATGGAGCTTTTCCATCTTCTCTTTCCGCAGATGTAGTCAATTTGATTTCTATGTATTTCATCTGGTGAGGTCCATGTGTATAGTCGTCTCTTATGCTGTCTAAAGAAGATATTTGAAATGAACAAATCATTGGTTTTGCAGAATTCTATCATGCATTCTCCAGCATCATTTCTATCACCAAGGCCATATTTTCCAAATACTGATCCTTCTTCATTGCTCCCAACCTTTGCATTCCAATCACCAATAATGATCAATATATCTTGATTGCATGTTTGACTGATTTCAGATTGAAGAAGTTTGTAGAATTCTTGTATTTCATCTTCACTGGCTTTAGTGGTTGGTGGGTAAATCTGAATAATAGTGATATTAAGTGGGCTTTCCTGTAGGCGCATGGATAATGTCCTATCACAGACAGTGTTGTACCTCATGACTGATCTGGATATGTTCTTTTTGACAATGAATGCAACACCATTCCTCTTCAATTTGTCATTCCCAGCATAGTAAACCATGTGGTCATCAGATTCAAAATGGCCAATAACAGTCCATTTCAGCTCACTAGTGCCTAAGATATCAATGTTGATGCATTCCATTTCATTTTTGACAATTTCTAGTTTTCATAGATTCATACTTCATACACTCCGTGTTCCAATTATTAATGGATGTTTACAGCTGTTTCTCTTCATTTTGAGTTGTGCCCCTTCAACAAATGAAGGTCTCGTGGGCTTTTCTCCGAGGGGCTTTACTCCATTCGCGTCATCACAGTAAACTCTACTTTGAGGAGGCAGTTTTCCCCAGTCGCATTCTGAGTGTCTGCCAACCCAAGGGGCTTATTTTCCAGCACTATATCTGACAGTGTTTCTCTGTTATTCATAAGGTTTTCAGTGACTAAATATTCGGAAGTAGCTCATCACTCCTTCTTCCCAGTCTGTCTTTGTCTGGAAGCTCATCTGAAATCTACGCACTATGGGTGACCCTGCTGGTATTTAAAATACTGGTGGCATAGCTTTCAGAATCACAGCAACTCACAAGCCACCACAGTACGACAAACTGACAGATGAATAGTCGCCGTTTGGTTTAAGTAGAAACTGTCACTTTAAATTTTGAGGAGATCTGTGCACATGCATAGTAGAACCCTACAGTGGTGGGCGTGGGTTGTCCATTCGCTCAGGTACTCCCTCTAGTCACCAGAATGGAGGCGCACAGACAGTGAGAGACCAATGAACAGATACACACACAAGAAAAATAATAATAATGTCCACAACTGTATCTCCGTGGTTCTGTCATGTGTCCGTGGCTGTTGTGATCCTTCCCCCAGTTGGTGTCTTCCAAGATGGTGGCTCCAGGAGCAGCTTAGCGTTTTGAATTAGAAAGCAATGGATTTTTTTATTCTACTACAAATCCCCCTAGCTATAAGCCTTCCAAGCTTCTAAATATTCCTTTATATGTGGTTCAGAGTTCTAGCACCATCCCCTGAGCCTGCTTGGTCCAGTATTCTGTGTTGTTGCTGACAGAGCTCCTCACTGCACGTCTGCCTGATCTGGTTTGGCTGAATTAAATTAGTTGATCACAAAAGGACAAACATTGTATTTGTATGAGACCAATCTTGCAAAAAGTTGGGGAAAAAAAGGGGTTTCTGGATGAAAGAAACAATCTATGATGGCTTCAGGGTGAGGGGAGGGAAAATTATTCATGGGCTAGAGGGTAGACACATGTTAACACAGGTGACAGGGCAGGCAAAATATAACAAAAGCGAGGTTAGCAAAGGAAAGATGAAGGTAGCAGGTAAATACTGTTAACTGTTGGTACATGGAGGGGATTGCAACCATCGAATGAAGCGAAGTATATGATTTGTTGATTGTAAAACAGGTGATCTGCTCTGTGAACCTTCACTCAATTCACAATAAAAAGTTTAAAAAATAAAATTACAGCCTAGTAAACCATATGTGGCAATTCTATTCTGGTCACTAATAACCGGAATCAACTCAACAGCACCCAATAACAACATCGTCACTATGCTTGCCATACAGTTTACATAGCGTATGTTCTTCATTCACTGATTTGAATCCAGAGATTTAACAGGACACTGTTAAAAAATAGATTTTGGTATGCCTGGTAGACTAGTGGTGAGCAATCAGAACTGTTGTTGTTAAGTACCATTGAGTCTGTTCCGACTAATAGCCACCTGTATAGAATTTCCAAGGAGTGGTAGGTCAGTTTGAACGGCCAACCTTGCCGTTAGTAGTCCAATGTAGGATAACTAGTGTCACATCAGAAATCCAGCAGTCACAAAAAAAAAAAAAAAGTGCCATCAAGTCCATTCCACCCATAGTCACCCTAGATAGGGCTTCCAAGGAGTGGCTGGTGAGCTTGAACCACTGAACTTATGGTTCGAACTGACTTTGCAGTCCAGCACTTTAACCCACGGTGCCATAACAGGACTCCAATAATCATAATAGATGACCTAATATTTTCATAATCTCTAACCATAAAAAGCTCACTTTTGACACGGCAGCAAATAAAACCCCAAGGGGAGCAATTATACTAAGAAGGACACATATGTCTTACCATTAAATTGCCTTAGCATTAAACCTTAACTTTCACTTATGAACTCTAACAAGCCTAATCAAGCTGTGTGCTTGGCGTGACTTTAGACTGGCTTACACAGGACAGTGAGGCCATCAACTCCAACTATCGCATCTCGGCTCCAGCTTAGTCCGTATCCTACCCCTTGGCTTTTCTCTTGCCATATTTGATTAGTTTGCAACATTTGGAAGACCTCTCACCCTGAAGTTTTCAAGCATTCCTCTTCCTCTTTCAAGTCCCTGGGTAGCAAAACTGATTTATACTCAACTATCAGCTGCTCCACAATGGAAAGATGAGGCTTTCTGCTCCAGTCGAGATTTGCAGTCATAGAAACCCTACACAGGATCACTATGAACTGGAACCAACTCCATGGCACACAACTCCCGCCACCACCACCAACATACAGGCTAACCCACCAAGTAGCACCACAGGACAAATGTAAGGTGATATGCTTCCATAAAGACTATGTTTGTTGTTGCTAAGCACCATCGAGTCAGTTCTGACTGAAAGCCACCCTGTATAGAGTTTCTGAGGAGCAACTGGTGAGCTTGGGCCACCAACCATGTAGTGCAAAGTGACTTTGCAGTCCAGTGCATTAACCCACAGTACCATACCAGTACTAAAAACAAAACAAAAAAACACACAACTCTTTGGAAAAGTTCTGCTGTATAACATGAGTATGAATCAACTTGGCAGCAATATGTTTGGGTTTGGTGTTTGGTTTCACAATCACCTGCTCCTCCTGGTCTCTGCATTTAAAAACTTTGTTCATTCATCCTTCCCTGGAAGCATTGTTATTCAGGTTTTGAGTATTTCCTGATTGCAATAGTCCCCTTTCCCTTACTGCAATGCTTGTGGTCTTGGTGATGTGCCATGGAGCTGGTTCCAACTCACAGTGACTCTGCATAGGGTTTCCAAGGCTGTAAATCTTTATGAGAGGAGAAAGCTTCATCTTTCTCCCATGCAGTGACTAGTGGAGTTCAACTGCTGACCTTTTGGTTAGTTGGCCAACACATAACCCACTACACCACAGGGGTTCCTTTTACTGCAAAAGTCGGGGAAATCAAGTTGTCCATTACTTATGTTTACAATTGCATGTTTGTTGTTGCTGTCATTGCTTTGACAATAGCAATCTTTGGCTCATGTCTTCTGTGCTTATTCAATATCTCAGATTGACAGGTTACTCAAATATGAGCAAATAAAAGCCAGGCCGAGCTATAGTTACTGGGACAATGCTTCTGATTCACCACCAGACTAAGCTACCTAAGAGCAGAAAATGTAGCTGACGTTGTTCATGATTGTACTCTGCAACCAACACAGTGCAAGCACAGACTAGATACTCAGTTGATGCCTAATCAATGAAGAGACTTTCTGCTCCTGTGAAGACTGAAAACCTAGGGAAACCCTATACAGAGTTGCTATGAGTTGGAACCTACTCCACGGCATTTAACAACAACAAGAAGTGATTAATAAATTCCTTTCCATAAAAAATATTTATTCTTCGTCATCTAAAATGACTGTCCTGGTAGAGATTATACTATAAAAAGATAAAGACGTAAACAACAAACAGTATAATAAGTTAAACAATAAATGTTATGGTGGTGATTATGTGCCGTGGCGTCAGTTCCGACACATAGTGACCCTATATATGGTTTCTGAGGCTGTAAATGTTTATGAGACCACTTTGTGGGAGAAAGATGAGATTTTTTTGCTCCAGCAAAGATTTACAGCCTTGGAAACCTTATGTAGGGCTGCTACAAGTCAGAATTGACTTGACAGCACTTAACAGCAACAACAACATAATAGAATAGGTTGGTGCAGGGTGGAATTATTTCCATTTTGGACACACTGAGTGTGCAATGTATATTATATATACAGGAAGAAATATCTAGTAGGGAATTGTCTAAATGGTGAAGTTCAGGAGAGATGTGTTAGCTGAAAGGAATAATTTTTTGATGGCCTGGATTGATTCTGATTACCTAACAAAGACATAAAGTCAAATAGCTGAACCTATGAAAAAATGAGATCCTCTGGGTGTAGTGTGTGGAGAACAAGTTGAGGGTATTTCTAAGAACGTGAAGAAGAAGAACATAGAGCATTCAGAAAGTGCTCTTCTAAATAAAATACTTAACCCGTATAAATGGTCTCACTTTGCAGAGATTTGTTAATAAATTACCTCATTTTGCTCGACAAGATAGCAGAACAGGTATTCTAGTTCCTTTTTGAAAGATGAAGACACTGAGATTCAGAGCAGAGCTATAACTTTCCGAGGTTACATAGAAAGTCGATGGCAGAGCTTAGACTGAAATTCATGTCTCCTAACTTCCAAAGTGATGTCCTTCGCACTATTTCACACTGTGATTTCCAGGTATGCATGCACCATTCCACATTATATTTCATATGTAGTTTTTGTTGTTGATGATGATGATATTTATGATGCTATTAAGCACTATAGAGTTGGTTTCAACTCACAGAGATCCTATACAGGGTTTCTGAAGAGCTGTTTTTAACCAATAACCTTGGCATTAGCAGTCCGGTGCTATCTTTTAGCATCATACCAGGACTCCTCCATATGTACTGCTGTTTTTAAGTGCCATCAAGTCAGTTCTGACCCATAGTGACCCTGTAGAGGGTTTCCAAGGAGCAACTGGTGAGCTTGAATCACCAACCTTGTAGTTCAAACTGACTTCAGTCTAGCACATTTGCCCACAGTGGCACACCAAGACAATAATTGCAATAAAATGTTGTATACACAATATGATCATCTATCTGCCTACTTCATAGTCTGTAAATTCTAAGTTATTTCACACCTATCCAAAGGACAAGTGTGTACAGAGCTTAGTGAACAAGGGTTACAATATTTAACCCATGTGTGTTCACTCACTATTTAAGTAATTGCTTATCCAGGTAGTACTCAAAATTAGGTAAGAGATCTGCTACTGCTGCTGTTGTTGTTGTGTTGTGTTGTGAAGTGCCGTCGAGTCAGTTTCGACCCATAGTGACCCTGTGTAGGGTTTCCGAGGAGCAGCTCAAACGGCTTTGCAGTCTGGCACATTAACCCACAGTGCCACACCAGGACTCCATTATAGTGGATAATAAGTTAATACCATTAGGGAAGGGGCAAAGTAATTCTGAGCCCTATATCCTCTGGACTGTAAGATCAGTTTGAACCACAAGGTTCAAAGTACAAGATTCACCAGCCACTCCTCAGAAACCTTATACGGGGTCACTATGAGTCAGAATCAATTCAAAGGCACTTACCAGCAGCAAAATAATCTCCTTATTTTTACTCTTAGAAAATTGCCATGAAATCACTATTCAGAAAGACAGATAACCTGGAATTTGAAATTCCTACTACCCAGGGATATTTGCTAGATCTCCTGCCCCTTCACCCCTGGACTAGTGCCTAGAAGATGCCAGGACCAATATGAACTTGTGAGGAAGGTAAAGAGCATAGTATCGTCCAGCAAAGCCTTAAAGTTTCTCTATGTCTTCACCCATTTTCTAAGGAGGGCTCCATTCTAAGACTCCTGTTGTAGGAAGTCTCTCTGTCTATGTAGCGTATCACACTGATGTCTCATATCCCAAGCCCTTACCATACCTAAAGAGAGGAGGGAGAAAGGTTATACATAAATTTAATCTGTTTATGAATTCAATCAATGTTATACATTATGGGAATCACTCTACATGTGGTTCTTTGAATTTAATATTAAATAAAATTTAAAATTAAGTTCCTTAGTCACATTCGCATATTTCAAGTCCTCAGTAGTCACACATGGCCTGTGGCTATGATATATAACATGACAGATCTAGATCATTTTCATCATTGCAGAAGTTTTATAAAACAACACTGAAGTATAGACAATGACCAGCGAGGAGGACTGGCACCAGACCTTTGTCCAAATGCATCAGAGAAAAACAAACAATCTATCAGATGCTCTCTGGTAGAGATTTATTATAAAAGATGGGAGCAAGACAGGGTAAGAAACTGAAAAGAAGTTGAGGTCAAGAGACACAGGAGCTACAAGGATGTGACTATAAAATTGAGTCCTTAAAGACGCATTGAATACTGCAGTTGACGAGACTATTGTAGTCAGGCAGACTGGACTCTACTCCAGCTTCACACTTTCCATTGGTGTGAATTTGGACAAGCCATTTCACTTCTCTCAGATTCAGTTTCTTCACCTGTAAAATGGGAGTAATGATAACTGTCTGGCAGAGTTGCCTGTAAATAAAGTTAAATAGCCTAAGTAAAAAATCTGTGAATCATAAAATTGCACAAATATAAGGAACTATTTTATCATAAATGGCCATACTGCATATACACATTATGAAATAGTACACAGAAAAGTGCTTTTGTCCCTTATCTGAGAATTGTATTCTATTCTAGGTGAAAAACTACAGTTAAAGAGAGCAAAAACTAAGGTATTTTAAAATCTATGGGGTTTTCTCTTAAAATATGACTTTGGTTCTCATTGGGGAGCCTAAAACTTTCATGTGAAGTAAGGATTGTGTATTAATTTATACCTATGGAAGGCATGTCTGACATTTCCAAATCTGTCTGTAAGAGAATAGCCCTAAATGGTTTATGACTTTTTAAAAATCTAATAAATATAGTAATGTGGTACTTCCATGTAATGAAAAAATGATGTTTTGGGACATAACATTCCTCATTGAAAAGCATTACAAATTCTCACTGGTATAAATCTTACAACCAGAGATCTTCTGTCAGCTCATTTCTAAATGAAGAGTAGACCAGACTATTCAAGGGTGATCTCCAATGCCCACCAACTGCTTCCTCACTCCAAACTGTTGCCTATATATCAAAACACTGATGAGACTAGAACCTAATGCAGAAAGGCCCAATGTCTACATTCAGGTGTGGAAGCCTGTAAAACAGACACAAGATATTTTTCTACGCTGTACTTAACATCTTCTGTTCTCCTTACAGGAAGTAGTGCTGATTAAGTGGTAGTATTCTCCCTTTCCATGTAGGAGACCCAGGTTGCATTTCTGGCCAATGCATGTCATGTGCAGCCACTATCAATCTGTCAGCAGAGGCATCAATGTAACAATCATGAATAAATGCTAAACAGCTTTCAGAAAACCTTCTAGACTATCATGGACTAGGAAAAAAGGCCTGCTGATCTACTTTAAAAATCGGCCAATAAACAGCATATGGATCACAATGGTCCAATCCACAACCAACTGTGGGGATGGCACGGGATCGGGCAGTCTGTCCTTGGGTGGTGCCTGAGGTCACCATGAGTTGGGGGCCAACTCAACAGCAACTAGCAATTCTCCTCACACACTGACATTCCATTGACTTTAAAAAAAGAAATGTGTTTCCATTGATTGTGATGTTATTAAATAAAAGACATGAGACTGGATTTTCCAAAGAGGAAGACCCTTCATGCAGAACACTGGAAATGGAGCCAATAACTACTGAGGGCAGATACGTAATTAGAAGACAATAAGTACCAAATATAAGGCGAGGGCCTCCAAAGAAAGAGAGCACACAGAGTAGACAAGGCAAAGAGGAGCAGATAAATCTCTGGTCATTTCAAAGAAAGATACTGCTGAGACCCCGATCCCAGAGAAGAAAAATGCTTAGCAAAGTTCAATGCGTTTAGCTGCTAGAACAGAAGCTACTAGGTTCAGAATAAATGCCTCATGTCATCAGTCCATTGTTCATCAGTAAAGTACTCAAACTTCATTGTTTCATTCCACCTTGCTTTGTATCTTAATGATATTTACATGCACACCACAGTCCCATGGACATAACCAGGTTTTTATGCCAGTTCCCAATGTACTCTATATCTCACTCTTACCGAATTAAAATGCAGGGGAAAGGCAGGCCACTACAAAGATAATTACGACTCTATCCCAGTGTATATAAATATTAATAAGTGGGTGTCTACAGCGTAGTGGTTATGAATTGGGCTGCAAACCGCAAGGTCAGCAGTTCGAAACTACCAGCTGTTCTGAGGGAGAAAAATGAGGCTTTCTGCTCCTGTGAAGATTTACAGCCTCGGAAACCCTGTATAGGGTCGCTATGAGTCAGAACCGACTCCACGGCTCATAACAACAATAACAACAACATAATAGTACTTCATTTTTATAATAAAGATCTTACAACACATCACTTAATAGACCCCCAACACACTTACTTGATTATACTTACTGGCACGGACTAAATTGTGTCACCCCAAAATATATGTTGTAAATTCTTCTTTACCCATAGCTATAGTCCTATTTGAGAATAGGGATTAAGTTGTATTAATGGGGAAGTATTAATGTATGGTGTACCTTAAATCTCCTTTGAGTTCTAAAAGAACAGACTATGCAAGCAGAAAGAAAGAAGATGAAGAAAAGCTGTGGGAAGATAGATGTCATGCCACCTGAAGAGAAGAACAGAAGCTGAAAAGGCACAGAAGTCAACAGAGAGAAACCCTGCCCTTAGAGTTGGTGAACTGAATTTGGACTAGCCTCCTTAAGTGTGAGAAAACAAATTTCTGTTTATGAAAGCCACCCATTTCTGGTATTTCTGCTATAATAGAACCAGATAATTAAGAAAGAATTTGGTACCAAAAGTGAGGTGTTTCTTTAACAAAGACATAAAATGTGGAAGTGGTTTTGAAATTGAGGCTGGCAGAGTTCTAAGATGACTTATAATAAAAGTCTATATTGTTTTTAATGTAGGTTCTAAGCTAAGCACAGACTTCAAACCATAATTTCAGTGGGTCAAGCCCACTAGCTATTCCACAGGAGAAAAATGAGACTATCTGCTTTTGCAAAGATTAAAAAAGCCTAAAAAAACTTTATACAGGGTACCTGTGACTGGGGAGTCTACTCAATGCAGTGAACAGCAACATCACCTCGCAAAGACTGTTGGTATAATTACAGACATCAAAGGCGATTGTGGTATGAGTTCAGAAGGAACAGAAGAGATCCAGAGAGAAGTTTATGTATTGTTGTTGTTGTTAAGTGCTATTGAGTCAGTTCCAACTCATAGCTACGCTATGTGCAATAGAACAAAATACTGCCTGATTCTGCACAATTGCTTCCACACTTGAACCCAATGCTGCTGCAACTGTGTCAATTCATTTAGTGAGGCTTCCTCTTTTTCGTGGATGCTCCACATTTCCAGGAATGATGTCTTCCTCCCAGGACAGATCCTTTTGGTCCAAAGTAAAACATTCTCAACATCCTGGCTTCTAAGGAGCATTCTGGCTGTACCTCTTACAACTGTACCATACTTTCAATGTTCTTCATCAACACCATAATTCAAATGCATCCATTCTTCTATGGTCTTCCTTATTCATTGTCCACTGTCATGTGAGGTGATTGAAAATGTCATGGCTTAGGTCAGGGGCACCTTAGTCCTAAACTGATATCTTTGCTCTTGAGCACTTCAAAAAGACTTTGTGCACCAAATTTGCCAAGTATATAATTTAATTTCTTGACTGCTGTTTCCATGAGCATTGATTGTGGATCCAAGAAAAATGAAATCTTTAACAATTTCAGCCTTCTCTCCACTTATGATATTATTTATTGGTCCAGTTATGAGGATTTTTGTTTTCTTTGCACTGAGATACAATCCATTTTGAAGGCTATAGTCTTTGATCTTCAGTAAGTATTTCAAGTCCTCACAGCAAGCAAGGTGTAACATCCACATACCACAGGTTTTTGAGTCTCCTTCCAATTCTGGTGCACACATTTCCTGATTTTAAACCATTCATTATCCCCTTATTCTGTTTTAACAACTGCCTTTTTATCTATGTGCAGGTTCCTAATGGGCAAAATTAAGTGTTCTGAAGTACCCATTCTTGGCAAGATTATTCATAATATAGTATAATCCACAGTTGAATGACTTTGCATAGTCAATAAAGGCAAGTAAACATCTTTCTTGTATTCTCTGCTTTCAGCCAAGGTCCATCTAATGTCACCAATCATATCCCTTGTTCTATGCCCTTTTCTGAATCCAGCTTGAATTTATGTCAGCTCCTTGTCAATGTACTGGTGCAATCATTTTTAAATTATCTTCAGTAAAATTTCATAATGATATTGTTCAATGATTTCTGCATTCTGTTGGATCACCTTTCTTTGGAATAGGCACAAGTGTAGATCTCTTCCGATCCATTAGCCAGGTAGTTGTCTTCCATATCTCTTGACATAGCCAGCTGAGCACCTCAAGTGCTCACCAGTTTATTGGAACATTTCCATTTATGTTCCATCACTTCCTGGAGTCTTGTTTTCCCCCAATGCCTTTAGTGTTGCTTGGACTTCTTCCTTCAATATTATCACTTCTTGATCATATGGTACCTCTCTCAATGACTGAACACGGACCAATTCTTTCTGGTACAGTGTCTCTGTGTATTCCTTCCATCTTCTTTTGATGTTTCCAGTGTCACTCAATATCTTGCCCACAGCATTCTTCACTATTTCAAGTTGAAGCTTGAGTTTTTCTTTGGTTCTTTCAGCTTGAGAAGTGCTGAGCATGTTCTTCACCTTGGGTTTTCTAACTGAAGGTCTTTGCACATTTCATTATAATACTTGACCTTATCTTCTTGAGCTGCCCATTGAAATTTTCTGTTCAGCTCTTTTGCTTCAAATGTCTTTTGGTGAGACTTTAAAAAGAAATAGTGAGTATGTGATTGGACAATGGGAGAAAGATGATGCTCTTCATGCAGTGGCAAACTCCTTGTATGAATTGGGTTCAAAGGTTTGATAGAAGGTAGAACTTGTAAGTAATCAACTTGGATATTTGACTGAGATTTCTAAGCAAGATATTAAAGAAGGAATGGAGTTTCTTTTTGTCATTTATGAAAATATGCAAGCAGAAAAAGATTAACATAAAAATGAACTGTGCAAAAGAAAAACAAACTTTAATATTTGGGGAAATGCTAGTGTACAAACTCAAGGCACATGTTCTAGAATGTTCATCAATAATGTGGCTACACCATCTTTTGTTAAAGGATAAGTATGTGACTGATGGAGCTAACCAACTACTTCAACAGAAAATCTATCAGCTTAGACTGAAGGGAACAGAGAACAAATGAAAAGCAAGAATGCTATGTGCCTCTAGAATGCTATGGGCAAGATACAGGCCAAAGGAGTTATTGTATCTGTTGTCCTCCAAGAAAAGGAACATTCCCTTAAGAAGCTTGGATATCAGCAGAACTGTTGAAAGATTTCAAAGTCATAACATTCTGGGTTTCAAAAGGTTGGTAGTTATGGTCTCTTACGTTTCAATGAGTAGGATCTCTACAAACTCAGTTCTGGAGTGTGGGGCTTCTTTTCAGGTATGCCAAAAAGATGTGGCTGCCACTGAAGTTGAGGCATGGAGTTGCCATGCCCAAGGGATCAGAGAACAGAGCCTGCCCAGGCTGAGGGGATAGGTAACCACTCAGATGGGCTAGAAGAATTGAGCCTCCACAAATCATGAGAGGCGAGTTACTGTCCCAATGGACCTGGAAGGAGCCTCCACCCAGAATCCTGAGAATACACCTAACATCCATTCTGGAGGATGGTGCCCTTTCTCAGATGGTTCTGATGAACAGGATTATTTTCAAGCCTTGAGAGCTAATGTTATTTGCTCTGCTGAATTTTGGACTTGCTTGGTGCCAGTTATTCCTTCGTTCCCTTTAAACTCTCCCATTTGTAGTGAAAAGGTCTACCTAGTACATGTTACACCATTATACAATGCAGGTTGACAGGTGAAGAGAAATTTTGACCCAAGATGGAAGACAAATAAAATCTTACCATTTTAAATTTGGATGATTGAGAAGATGAGATTTTTGGTCTTGGAGTTGATTTAAGACTTTTAGGATGGCATAATAGGGTGAATATATTTTATATGTAGCAAGGAAATCATTTTGGGGGACCAATGAGTGAGATGCTATAGATTAAATTGTAACACCCAAACTAATACTATATGCCTGTGGTTATAATTCCATGAGAATATGATTTTCTTTCTTATGTTAATGAAGCAGTATTAGTGTTGGATGTCTTAAATCAGTCTCTTTTGAGATATTAAGAAGCAGATTAAGCAAGCAACAAAAAAACTAGTGCTCAGGAAGACAGCTGCCATTCCACATGAAGATCACCAGGTAGTCGAGGAGAGATGCTGAAAATTGTAAGGACCATCCCCCAGAACCAACAGGCGGAGCCTTCCCCTATAGCTGGCATTCTGAATTTGGACCTATAGTCTCCCATGAAATGACTCCACGGCACACCACCACTACCACCACACTGTGAAAAAATAAATTTCTGTTTGTTAAAGCTACTCACTTGTGGTATTTCTCTTATAGCCATACTAGATAACTAAGACACTTGCCAATTGAGAATCCTTAAGAGATACCAACCAGGGATTCTTCTGTTTGTCTTTCTAGTCCCTCTTGATCCTTCTCCATGCTGCTTTGTGCTTTAACTGAATCACTAGACTTTTTGCCATCTGGCTTTCCACTATATGTGGCAAAGGGGGAACACAAGCAAAAGATCAGAGGGAAGACAGAGACTGAAACTGGATTATTTGTTCCTTTGTCTATTTTCCAGAAGGGTTGTCACAAATGGCCTTGACGCTTCAAACAGAGAAACAGTTCCTGTCTGGAAGCTCTCTCTGTCCCTAAATTCTGATAAACTCACTTCATATTTCTTTACAGGGCTAAAGGTGAGGAGATGATGGGGAGTGAGTTACTAGCCTCAGGGTTCCGTACTATTACTAGTGGTTTCTCTACATTCTGCTCACACTTTTCTAAATAAAGCCTTTATTAAACTCTCCACAAATTATCCAGCCTGACTGTGTCATCTGCTTCCTGCTTAAATCCTGACAGGCACAGGGACTTCTTAGGGATTTTGCTATCATAACAGGGACTGGAATCTAAAATCCTCTGGAAAACAACCCCTAAGCAACTGCTCCACTAATAACAAAATCTGCTGGTGTTGATGCAGGGAAAATGAAGACAAATTGGGCACAGACATGTGAGCTTCAAGTATATGGAGGACTCTACTAGGGTTTGACTGAGTAGACATAGCTGTGGGCTGCGAGATACCCAATGCTAACGAGGACAGAATAACTAGCCAGTCTACATCTGCCTCTTAGGCTGGCCTCACTCACATACACAGGACAGCTGGTCAATGCTTTCTGTTACAGAGGCAGAGGGGACAATAACACTGAGAAGAATGAGAAATTATAACAGCAGTTGCTATGCTCTGTACAATTAACACAATTTATACATAAGGAATTTGAGGTGCAGAGAGGTTCAGTTATCTCACACATAAGCACACAACTAACAAATAGAGAAGCTAAAATTTGAGCTAAGCCTTTTTCCTGTTATGAAATTCATTAGAGTGCTAACTGGGTCCTAAAACACCCCAGTACTCTGATCTCGCTGTTTGACTTCATGTACAGCTGCCATCTGTCTCTCAGTGGAGACTATCAAGTCCGACAGAACAGAGGCAAATATTCCATGTACCCAAAGCATGACGGAACAGTTGTGGTTTGGACCCAGTGTCTCACTGGTTGGGCTCCTGGCCCAGTATTTGTTGCCTGTATTACCTTTTCAGATGCCTTGACTTTAGTTGTCTCCTTAATTACCATTTCCATTGCAGATCGATGGCTTCTGAGTACAATGTGTGTTTCCTAAAGGTTTTGTTGTTATTTTATTTTCATTGCTAAGTCAACAGTTTTAGTTGACACCAACTAAAATTCCTGTCAGGTTCACACAATATTCTTTTAAAAATCCATTCTCTTTCCATAAATGACCTAGAAAAGAATTACCTCAGATAACAGCTTTCAACAGTGAAAGGCTTAGGCCCTTAGAATTCTAACTTAGTGGCCAGAATTTAGCTGACATCTTTAAAAATTGCCAACCCTGAAAGTTATCTGCAATAATTCAATTTCAAAATTTGCAAAGTTGTTAGGATAAGAAGTTAGGAGGAAAATTACTGGTGGAAAATTTACTGAAATCACAAAACCTTCAAATACCTTCAAAGAGCAGACAGGGCAAGATATGGGCAAGATAAGGAAACTATCTTCTTGTGAATCTGGAACCCAATGGGGTTTCTTAACTCTCTCTGCTTATTCAGTTACCCAGAGGGATTTGTTAACCATCCCTATAAAGTCCTGTTGTGGCGCTGTGAGTTAATGCACTGGACTGCAAAGTCGGTTTAAACCACAAGGTTGGCAGTTCAGGCTCACCAGTTATTCCTAGAAAACCCTATATAGGGTCACTGTGGGTCAGAACTGATTCAATGGCTCTTAGCAACAAAAACAACATTCAGCCATGTCAGTAACATTGCTAGCTGCACGGTGCCTCCAGGATCCTGACAGAAGAGCACATATGTGGACAGTTATGTCAAATGTCCCTGATGCCTCTGCAACAGAATCCATCTGGAAATCTTAGACTCCATCTTGGATGCCAAATGCACACACAGCATGAGAAAAAGGGAACAAGTAAATAGCACATGAAATCATAAAACTGCCCGGTTTTGGAATCTGGTGGAACAACCTTTGCAGCTAAATTTTAAAAACGTTTAGACTGTGAGCATGAAGAGGCACTGGCATGCCTCCTCTGAAGGTATTTTTGCGCTTCGATGAAACTTTTTAACAATATTATTTCATGCCTTTCCAGTCTTCTGTAGCCCGATCTGGTAACAGAGTCCCAAATCTTTAGGGAAAAAAGCAAACTCACTGCCGTAGAGTTGATTGTAACCTTACTGTACAGAGCAGAACAGCTTCATAGAGTTTCACAAACTGTAAATCTTTATGGGAGTCCTGGTGTGGCACTGTGGGATAAAGTAATGGACTGAAAGGTTGGTTTGAACCACAGAGTCAGGAGTTCTAACTTACCGCCTCTCTTTGGAAACCCTATACAGGCTCGCTAAGTGTCAGAACCAACCCAATGGCACTTAACAACGTCACCAACAATAACAATGTCTTTATGGATGAAAGCTGACTGCCATACAAACCACCAAGCCTTCTTTTAGCAACCCAATACTTAATCCACTGTGCCACCAGAGCTCCTATTTAGTAAAAGGTTTATATAAAAAATAAAGAAATTCCAAACCACTTAAATCTAAATTATTCATCACTATTCCCACAAGGTCAGAAGTTCAGACTCAGCAGTCACTCTGCGGAAACCCTACACAGGGTTGCTTTGAGTCTGAAAGGACTCAATGGCACTTAACAAAAGAAATAATCTTACCTTTTGATAGGTATGACTCAGGATTGGAAGAGCCGGTTTCTTCTTCGATGAAAATACTAACTGGATTGCTAGTTGTATTGAGGTGTTTGTTGTCTTAGTCTGGGTTCTCCAGAGAAGCGAAACCAGTGAAGCTTACGTAAGCTCATAAAGAGAGAGATCTCAAGGAAATGGCTCAAATGACTGTAAGGCCTGCCAAGTCCGAAGTCCGTGGGTTAGATGTCAGACTGGAGGTTTCTCCAGACTCTAAATTGGCAAGTCAGATAAGAGGCTTCTAGTTAATAGGCCATGGCTGGCTGTATCCCGTGGAGTCGTTCTGACTCATAGTGACCCTGTACAGGGTTTCCGAGGCTGTAAATCTTTACGGGAGCAGAACACCTCATCATTCTCCCACAGAACAGCTGGTAGTTTAGCTGACCTTGCGGTTCACAGACCGATTCGTAACAAATTCCAGGATCGCCAGGCAATACGACAGGCCACTGAGTCAAGTCCCAGGAGATGGAAGTCAGATGATAACAGCCAAATGCAGGATCTAGAGGCTGCACAAATCTAGAAAGTTCTGCCAGGACATCCACATATATCTGATGCAGGCCACACATCCCAAGCAGCATATCAGATCAGGGTAATGAGCAACTTGTTGTTGTTGTTGTTGTGTGCCGTCGAGTCGGTTCCGACCCATAGCGACCCTGTACGGGGTTTCCGAGGGTGTAAATCCTTATGGGAGTAGAAAGCCTCATCTTTCTCCCGCGGAGCAGCTGGTAGTTTCGAACCGCTGACCTTTAGGTTCACAGCCCGATTCGTAACCACTACGCTACCAGAGCTCCTTTTAATGAGCAACTTAAGGGTGGTGAATCTCACCCTAATCCATTATATCTGATCCATGCTGATCACAGAAGAGGAATAGCTTTGCTTGCTGTTACATATTGTTGGATCAGTGCTGACTCATAGTGACACTGTGCACAACACAACAAATTACTGCCTTGTTCTGCACCATCCTCACAATTATCGTTATATTTGAGCCCATTGTTGCTGTGTTGAGTCAATATATCTCATTGAGGGTCATCCTCTTTTTCACTGACCCTCCACTTTGCCAAACATAATGACTCCCTCCAGGTACTTGTCCCTCCTGAGAACGTGTCTGAAGTATGAGAGACAAAGTGTCAGCAGCTGAGCTTCTAAGGAGCATTCTGGTTGTACTTCTTCCAACACAGATTTGTTTGTTCTTCTGGCAGTCCATGGTACTATCAATATTTTTCTCCAGCACCATAATTCAAATGCATCAGTTCTTTTATGGTCTTCATTATTCATTGTCCAACTTTCACATGCATATGAGGCGACTGGTACACATTTACCCTCAAATATTTACTCTTTACAGTCTTTTACAGCAGACTTGCCTAATGCAAATGTCAGTTGATTTCTTGACTACTATTATCACGAGTATTGATCATGGATCCAAACAAAATGAAGTCTTTGACAACTTCATTTTTTTCCTGTTTTTGTTGTTGTTGTTGATAAGTCTTATCAAGTTGGTTCTGACTCATAGAAAATCTGTATAGGGTTTCCAAGGAGTGGCTGGTGGGTTTGAACTGCCATCTTATTGGTTAGGAGTCCAGGGCTCATCCTCCAGGGCCACACTAGGACTCATCCCTATTTATCATGTCATTTATTGGTCCAGTTATGAGAGTTTTCATTTTCTTTACATTAAAGTAAAATTCATACATATTTCCATCAGTAAATATTTCATGTCTTCTTCACTTTCAGCCAGCAAGGTTGTGTCATCTGCATATCACAGGATGTTAA
This sequence comes from Chrysochloris asiatica, assembly GCF_000296735.1. Taxonomy (NCBI): domain Eukaryota; kingdom Metazoa; phylum Chordata; class Mammalia; order Afrosoricida; family Chrysochloridae; genus Chrysochloris; species Chrysochloris asiatica. Next base: position 6,292,108 of record NW_006408538.1, on the reverse strand, counting down.
TGTGTCTTCCTCCAATCCTGGTGCCACATGCTTCTTCACATATTTCATCTCCTGAGGTTGTTTATTCAGCATACAAACTGAATAAGTATGGTGAAGGGATACAATGCTGACACAGCTTTCCTGATTTTAAACCATTCAGTATCCCCTTGTTCTGTTCTACCAATTGCCTCTTACCTTATGTAGAGTTTCCTCATGAGCACAATTAAGTGTTCTGGAATACCCATTCTTCATAATGTTATCAATAGTTTGTTATGAACCACACAGTCGAATGCCTTTGCATACTCATTAAGCACAAGTAAACAGCTTTCTGTTGTTCTCTGCTCTCAACCAAGATCTATCTGATGACAGCAAGGATGATTCTTGTTCCACATCCTCTTCAGAATCCAGCTTGAATTTCCAGTAGCTCCCTAGAAAGGAAAAAGAATTCTGAAGGGTCAAAATCAGGGTTTTTGGGGGTGAACTGGGTAATGTTTTCCAGTGAAATGTTTATATACCAGCCATTGCTACCTTAGAAGCATGAACTCGTGCATTGTCCTGATGTACATAAAAGTTTTCTCAGTACAGCTCTCCTGACCTTTTCCTCACCAATACAACGTTCAAATTTCTTAAAACTTCTTCATCATAAGCCGCTGTGATTATCCTGTGGCCTTCAAGGAAATCTATCGAGACTATTCCTACGTAATTCCAAAAACAACAGTTGTTATAACCGTCTGAACTGAGGGCTCGGCCTTGAGTTTTACTGGCCCAGCAGACCCCTCAGAAACCACTGTTTGGATGGAACCTTGTTCTAAGAGTTGCCCAAGTTCTGATGCATTTCATAAACTCTTCATTAATTTGATTTTCTCTAAAAAAAAACTAATGGAAAGAAAGCCTTTTTGAGCTAGCTGATCTTCACACAGAGTTTTCACCACAATTCACTGGTACAAATCCCTCAATCTAAATGCTAGGAGATCCTCAGGCCAACAAGAGCCATACTCCTATAGTCACCCCCTTGTCTGAGGAATGTAAAAATAATTCTTTCACCTTTTCACCTATAAACTAATAAATGCTACATTACCTAAACATGACCCTTATTTGGGGCAGTTTCCATGGGTATGCATACACTGAAGTTCATAAACAAACTCCTAAGTAATTCAGATGGTTTTGCAGTGTGGAGTGTGTACTGCATTTTGACAAAGTGCAAACTGTTCAGGGCTTCTCATTTGATTTCTGTGACAAAGCTCAGCCCTGTTCCATTCCTTCTAATGTATTACTCCCATGAATAAAAGATGTTCTTTGACACTAATCCACCCTGCCAGTTTGACTACCTACCATGTCCTCTGAGTTTGTCTAGAGAGGGGTGAGTTTCAGAGGCGCTGTGGTGCCTCAGAGGTGGGGACCCCTGAACTCTCTATTGATCGCACTGCATGGGGCACCTCATTAAGCCGTTGGTGTAGCCTGCTAATACAGCGTCCCAGGTTCCACTTAATGACAGGAGATTTCTCTCTCTCTGTGTTTGTTTTTTTTTATTTTTGGTTTCCTTTTTTTGAGAAGTTTGAAACATGAAATCCTGATTCTCTCATGCTCAAAATACCTAACAGTCTCTAGAACATTTATACCACCGAATAAAAAACATCAATGTGAGTGACAGAAATCTATGATTATTAACAGAAAGATTTTCCAAACCTTGCCCTAATTAACCAATTAACCAAGAAATTGGGTACCAACTTGACTGTTCTGGTTCTACTACTAAAGGTGAAAGTTTGAAAGAAGGAGAAAGACTAGAAGTGAGGGGCAGGACTCCCTAACTCTGCCTCAACTAGCTGCATGTCTGGACCAAATCACTTCATGTCTGATCCTCAGTTTCTTGTTTTTAAAAAATATGAAGATGTTTTAAATCATTTTTTGTACTTACATAATTATTATTTCAGTCTTTGCTTCAGGTTTATTTTTTATTATAGATCAATTTCTATTTAATAATAATAGTATATAATTATATTACAATTTACATCAATTAAAATATGTAATCCTCATAACAGGCAATGAAGTAGCTACTATTTTGATTTCCATTTTACAAATAAGAAAAAGAAGGCACTGACAGGTTGACTTTATGATGAGTTAAAGGAAATCTAGTAGTATAATGAGCTAGACAGCTAACTGCAAAGTCAGTAGTTCAAATCTACCAGTAGCTCCACAGGAGAAAGATGAGGCTTTCTGCTCCTGTGAAGTTTTACAGCCTTGGAAACCCTATTCAAGATCGTTATGAGTCAGAAACAACTCAGCAACACACAACCACCATCAACACCACCATGCTGAACAAATAATCAGAGAAGATGGATTATATGAAGAAGAATGAGGCATCAGCATTGGAAGAAGACTTGTTAACAACCTGTGATTTGCAGATGATACAATCTTCCTTGCTGAAATTGAAAAGGACTTAGAATATTTACTGATGAAGATCAAAGACCAGAGCTTTCAGTATGGATTACACCTCCATGTAAAGAAAACAAAAATTCTCACCACAGGACCAATAAATAACATCATAAGAAATGGAGAAAACATTGAAGTTGTCAAAGACTTCATTTTGTTTGAATCTACAATCAACTCTTAAGGAAATAGCATTCAAGAAACAAACCTCGTATTGCAATAGACAGAACTGCTGCACAAAACTTCTTTAAAGTGTTCCAGAGCAAACAAATCAATTTAATGACTAAGATGACTCTGTCTGAAACCACGGTATTTTCAATAACTTCACATGTATGTGAAAGTTGGACAATGAATATGGAAGACTGTAGAAGAATTGATGCATTTTAATAATGGCTTTGGAGAAGCACACTGAAAGTACCATGGACTGCCAGAAGAACAAACAAATCTATATTAGGAGAAGTACAAACAGAATGTGGCTTAGAAGTACAGATGGCAGGACTTCATCTCCCATACTTCAGACATGTTATAAGGAGGGACCAGTTCCTGGGAAAGGACATCATGCTTGGCAAAGTGGAGAGACAGTGAAAAAAGGAAGACCTCAGATAAGATGGATAGGCACAGTAGCAACTGTGAGGATGGCGCAGTACCAGTCAGTGTTTCATTCTGGTGTACGTGGAATTGCTATGAGTCAGAACTGACTCAGTGATGCCTAACACCACCACCAACAGTAACAAATTTGTAAGCTGTCCATTAAAGTCTCTTACTAAGATAGTTACTGTTGTTAGTGGCCATCAAGTTGGCCCTAACTTATAATACTCCCACACACAACATAACCAAATGCTTCTCAGTCTTGCATCATCTTCATGATTGGTTGCAAATTAAACTGTTGTGACCCATATGACTTTCATTGTTGGTTTTGGGAAGCTGGCCATCAGACCTTTTATCCTATCCCTTAAGCTTCACTGAAATGTGTTAATTAAGATGGTAACCAGAACCCAAATCCACTGCTTTGAGTCAATTCTGACTCATAGATGATACTAGGGTCAAATGATGTTATATTATGGTATATTTGGCTTAAGAGTTATCATCTTTGCCATAACACAGCTTTCAGGTTATGTTTTTTCCAATTGTATTTAAGATGCACTAAACATCTTCCAAACCATTCTTGTGATGAACTGTAGCCCTGCTTTGAATGCTGTTATGTAAGATATGCCAGAGAATCAATCGGATGAGAAATAACTTGAATGCACACAAATTTACCAACCAGTCTAATGGACTCTAGAACTGGAACACTGCTGTTTTTATTCACTGATGGTCATGGGAATAGAGGATGAAATCTGCAGAACCATTAAGTTGTGAGGATACCTGCCTTCAAATGGTGACTCTTGATTGCCTCCCATGTACCTTCCTCATCTTATAATTCCTTCCTGCTCATTCCTTTTCAATTTATAGCCGATTCACCAAAAAGTTCACTGATAAGATAATGTTTTTTTTAAGATAGGCTGAACCCCAAATCACATAAGCAGGACATAAAATGATCTGGCACAGTAACTAGCCCCATGTCGAGCTGAGGATGTGCACTCAATAAATACTGATTGGTTGATGGATTGATCTAGTGCTAGGAATCTGTCTTTCAGTCCCTGTCCCACTGTGCTGCAAGGCCATGCACTCCCATCTGAATGATCTGTGTCTCTGCATCCTGAGTTGTAAAATCCAGGTGACAGCATCTGCCTCTAACATCCTCCCCAGAATTGTGTGGGGACAGATGGGATCCGCCTGTGAATGGTTCAGAGATCTTTGGATGCAGCCATACCACCCACAGAAGTCTGTGTGATTGGAAAGTGCTTATTCATGTACTGAATGGCAGCATTTCCCAGGAACAACCTCAGAAAATTGGAGAACCAAATGTGCATACAAGCCAGTGTATACCAGAGGAGGCTCATGTATTATGGATTTCTGGCCAGCCATGAATTATACATGGCTTAAATTTTAAAATGCAATAAGTAAACTACTAGATGCTATTAATGCTATGTACATAAATATTTTAAAAGCTTCATGTAAATATCCCATAGTCACTTCAGTTAATTGTGATCAAAGGAACATATGTCCTCAAATTTACACTAAGCCAATGGAGGTGGTTTGGGGAAATGTTGGGCTGAATGAATTGAGCAGCAGTTGTAAACTCGTTTTTCCTAATCCAGCAAAGACTTGAATGGACTACAAAAGACACTGGCTACATTTAAACATTTTCAAAAGGAAAGAGAGATTACAAAAGAAAAGGAGAGGGTTAAATACATCAATACAAGCTACGAAACTTGGCCCTAACTGCCAAAGTAAGGAGTCGAAACACGGAAAATGTTGCTTAGACCTTTACAGGAGAAAGGCCAACAATGTTCAGAGTTGCAGAAAGCAGTCGTTCTAAGAAAGCCAGCCTCAGCCTCAGCCTCAGCCTATTGGATTTCCAGGCCTGGCAGAAGATTGATGAATTCATCTCAGAATTGGTCCACTCCTCAAAACTTCATGTTCACAAATTTATCTTTCCATGTATAATCAGACTAAGGTTACCTACTTAGGTTAGCAAAGCTCTCAGAAAACTTCTGCACACAACTAGAAATGGCAATTCATAAGTTCGTGATGAGAAACATAACTATCAAGAAGACTAGACCTTTGCATTGGCCCAACCAGTACATTCTATCCTTGTATCAACAGTCAAATATTAGGAGGCTGCTTGGTGATCTAGGACAGAAGTTGGTCAGTTTTTTGTGTACACAGCCTTATATAAAATATGATTTTGTGGGCCAGAGGGTTGCAAATACTCTGCTATAAATCAAATAGAGACCACAGGCTATAGTTTTCAGATTCTGTAGAATAAGCATTGGACTGTGAACTACAAGGTCAGCAGTTAGAGCCCACCAGTTGCTTCCCACAGAAATATGAGGCTTTCTGCTCCCACACGAGTGATACCCTAAGAACTCCTATGCATGGTCACTATGAGTAAGAACCAACTCAACAGCACTCACAACAGTAACTACAAACCTAGGATGAGGATTCAGAATCAGGGAAACTGACTACACCATTTAATGCTTAAGGGCATTAGACTTTAATAGTGTGCTGAAGAGATTTTACTACTGGGCAGTCTCTCTTCTGAAAAAAAATATGTACATGAATCCTGTTTCTCGCCTTTTTGTTTTTGAAATATACATATCAACACTCACGGAAGCAGCAGTCAAGAAATCAAACGACGTATTGCATTAGGCAAATCTGTTGCACAAGACCTTTTTAAAGTGTTGAAGAGCAAAGATGTCAGCTTGAGGACTAAGGTGTGCCTGTCCCAAGCCTTGGTATTTTCAATGACCTCATATGCATGTGAAAGCTGGACAGTGAATAAGGAAGACCATAGAAGAATTGATGCCTTTGAGTTATGGTGTTGGAAGAGATTATTGAAAGTGCCAAGGGCTGCCAAAAGAACCAATAGATCTGTTTTGGAAGAAGTGCAGCCAGTGTTCCTTAGAGGCCAAGATGGCCAAACTTTGTCTCTCATACTTTGGACATATTGTCAGGAGGAACCAGTCACTGGAGAAGGATATCATGTTTGGTAAGGTTGAGGGTCAGAGAAAAAGAGGAAGACCCCCAACGGGATGGATTGGCCAGTGACAGCATCGTTGGACTCAAGCATGGCAATAGTAGTGAGGTTGGCCCAGGATCAAGCAGTGTTTCGTTCTGCTGTGTATAAGGTCGCTATGGGTCACTATGGCACCTACAACAATGACAACTGACTTCTTTGGGGCTGTCATTTTCTTTCTCTAGGAACAGTATCGTTCTGTTGTGCATAGGGTCAATGGCACCGAACAACAACAACAGGAAAAGCATTACCTCTTTCTTATCTCACAATTAGCTTAAATAAGGTTCACATAGATTACTTAATACTACAAACAAGATGAAAGCCAAGGAAAGGCTTCAATTCTCTTAAATATTGGGATGGGAGGATGCTGGGACGAAAGCAAGCACCCAGATTGCAATCTGACAGGGGCCTAGCTTAGTTTTCACCTAGCTTTACTAGGGCTCAGACAGCACTTATTCGTTCTCCTCATTTTGCGCTGACCCAGATACTAGGGTATTTCCTCAATGGTCTTTCTTCCTCTGTAGGTCAGAGACAATACTCCTGTGGTTGTAAAAATGGAACTCGGTGGACAACAGGTTACACTGACCCTTTTTTGTCTTGTTTTGTTTTGTGTTACAGAAAAGGGATCACTGCTAGATTGTGTTTGCTGAGACTCCTGTGGACTTCAGCTTCTCCAGCGACTTGTGGTTCCTGGCAAGATGCTGTCTTTCAGATCTCTGCAGTGGCCCATGTGGTTAACCCCTATTTCTCCACCGATTGAGCAGCTGTCGTTATTGAGGACTGCCATCTGCTCTCTTAGTGCTCTCTAGCCAAATATTTAAAAATTTCTCACTCTGAACCTGACATCACTCTCAACCTGGAAGTCTATAAATTAGCTATGGAGCACCTGAAATTATATACAGGTTTTGTTTATGTAGATACAAATTCCTGAGCACCCTATCCTCACCTTTGAACACTATCAGGGAAACTCCAGGAAGATGTTGAATCTATAGGACCTACGACTGCACCTGGCTCATCCCACTGCAATAAAGTCGATTCCTCTGCACAGTAATCCTATAGGACAGAATAGAACTGCCCCATGGGATTTCCAAAGCTGTAAATCTTTACAGAATCAGTGTGTCACAACTTCCTGAAGACAGGTTGGTGGGTTCAAACTGCCACCCTCTGGTGGGCAACAGGTACTCAACCACTGCACCACCAGGATCCCTATCTGAATCACTGTTGTTGTTGCATGCTGTTGAGTAAGTGACACCCTTGTATAGGGTTTCTGAGGCTGTAAATCTCTACAGAAGCAGAAAACCTCCTATTTCTCCTAAGGAGCCGCTGGTGGGTTTGAACTACCAACCTTGTGATTAGCAGCCCTTGCTTATCCTGCAGTGTCACCATGTTTTCTTCATCTGGCTCACAGTAAGTGCTTAAATATTTTAGAACAAGGGTGGGAGGGAGAAGAAATGTTGGCCCTTGGGAGCTTAGAATCAAATAATTTGAGTGATCATTGTTGTCATCCATAAACCTATATTTGTCTTCCCCTTGGTTTGTCTCGACCTGGAAATGCCTATGACACTTCCATGGAAACACAGATAATTACAGGACTAAAAGAATTACATCTGGAGAAATCAATAGGAAAGTGATCAATAGATACATTCTCACAGAGTAGTCATTGAAGATAGATAAATACGGACAACTCAACCTGATACTGAAAACGCAGGCACAATAAATAGCAAGGAAATTGAGGATCTGTGAATCAGCCCAGGATGTCTTACTTGGTTTTAAGGAAAAATTTCTCTCCATTGGGAAAATATTATCAGCTGGCATTCAAGCATTCTTTTTTAAACCTGTGGGTTGAGGAATAACGTACACATCAAACTGTGTCCCATGAGTCACTTTGGGGTCTATCCTTCAATATGGGATTTTTCAACTATCCCAGCCTATCTAACTCCCATCTCCTTAACCCAAAGACCATTATATGGGATGTGTCCTTTCACAATTGTATCCTCATTCATCTAAATATGTTCAAGTATATTTGTACATATGTAAGAATATGACCACTTATTTCCCTAAATATTAGGACACATATTTTTGGTATGAAAATGCTTTTTGACATACACACACATACAAAAAAAAAAGATCACAGATGTCCTTACAAATAAGATAATATAATTCATGACATTCTAGACTAATTATTTATGTATATCTAGACACATGTTGTTAGAGTCAATTCTGATTCAAAAAGAGCCTATATAGTGCTTCTGAGGCTGTAAGTCTTTGCAAAATAGAAAGCCTCATCTTTCTCCCATGGGGCAGCTTGTGGGCTTGAACTGCTGACCTTACTGTTTATCCTACAGAGCCACTGTACCCTCTATATAGACATATAGCCACACCATTTTATATAGATGACATCATAGCATTCACACAGGTGTTTAAACCTTCCTTTCTTCCTTCCTTCCATGCCTTGTTTCTTTCGCCCGCCACTATTAAATGTAACACATAATAAGAACCTGATACGCATCCTTCTGTACTTCTCTTTGTGGTCCTATAATAATATCCAGATAAGTAAACACACACACACACACACACCGATTTCATCTATTGTAAGATGCATCATTTTGTTCTGTACTACTGAGAAAGAAAGATTACCCAAATAAGAGAGCTAATGTTGTTGTTGTTGTTGTTAAGTGCCATCGAGTCGGGTCCAACCCATAGCGACCCTGTACAGGGTTTCCGAGGGTGTAAATCTTTACGGGCTAATAGAGGCCCTTAATTTAAAGTTAAGGAACCAAAAGGCTACACAATAAGCAAACTTTCCATGCAGAGAATAGCAAGGAAACTGTGGTGCTCAGTCTGGACAGTGGGAAAGAAGAGAAATGAAAACCTCTCTTGAGAAACTGACCGGAAGCCAGTCAACACACAGACTCATAGACTGAATTCACACACCCAATGAGGACTTTTTTTTTTTTTTTGTCTCACAAGTAGGTTTTACGTTAAAGAGGTGTCAGTTTAATGCCGCCCCCTGCTGGTAATTTAGAGAAACAAGCACAAACTCTCTCTAAGAGAACCGGACTTGATTCTGAGAGTATAAGAGAACATTGTAAGATGAATCCAGTTTTTAGAGAGTTAAAATGTCTGAGGACGACATATTAAATGCACGAAAACATAAAGTCTGTGCTCATCATATAAAGGGAATAATTTATTTACATTTCTCTATATCTTATTATTATTATCAAACAAAACATTTTGGAAATTGGCCCAAACCACATTTTAGCCCCCTTTAATTCTTTCTATGATTATGAAGCAAATGCATTATAGTTCATGCAGTCATTTATTTATTAATAGACATTTGCTCAGGTTCTTTCTTTTCATTTTATTTATTATTACTATTAGTTTACATCTGGTACATGTATCCATAGGTTCTGATCATTGTACTTTTGTGGCACAGAGTTTCAGGAGTGAATTAAGGGCATGTGTAACTGTTTTTGTTTAAATAGATATTACACTCTGTATACGACCAAATTTTTCCTGTCACTCCCACTAGCAAAAATTATAAACATCTTAAAATGCTGTCTGTGTTTTCTGAACCCTGAAAACATTCCCTTCTCTACAATGACTGAAGGAAGAATACATAGTGCATGGAAATAAACTTAGTGTCCAGTCTGCCTTTTGTAAATTAAACAACAACTGGCAGCCTGTCCTTCTTAGGCAGGAAAAAGGTCACAAGAGTCCTCTGGTTCTGTGAGCTGTGAAGACCTTGGTACTACCCATGTTTGGGGAATCAGGCCTGTATATAAAGACTCTAAAGCCACTAGTCCCCCACTAACTTTAAGAAACACTTAGGATTTCAAAAGGAAACTAGAAGCTACACTGGTCAAATAAAAGCATAAAGATAGCATCAAAAGAAGTGATTTCGTGGAGACTGCATGTGGGCTCAGATAAACGGGACTATTTATTCACCGTCATTGAGTCTATTCTGACTCCTAGAGACCCTATATAGGGCTTCCAAGGCTGTAAATCTTAACAGAAGCAGAAAGCCTCCTCTTTGGCTTATGGAGCAGTTGGTGACTGGGTTTAAACTGTTGACTTTGTGATTAGTAGTCCAATTTGTAATCTACTACACCACCAGACCACCACTCAACAGTCAGTTTGTCGTACTGTGGTAGCTTGTGAGTTGCTGTAATTCTGGAAGCTATGCCACGGGTGTTTATAATACCAGCAAGGTCACCCACAATGGGCAGGTTTCAGATGGGCATATTCCAAACAAAGACAGACTAGGAAGAAGGAGAGATGAACTACTTTAAAATATTTCGTCACTGAAAACCTTATGAATAGCAGAGAAACACTATCAGATATAGAGCTGGAAAATGAGCCCCTCAGGTTGGAAGGCACTCAAAATTAGACTGGGGAAGAGATGCCTCCTCAAAGTAGAGTTGACCGCAATAACGCGAATGGAGTAAAATCCATAGGAGTAAATCCCTCAAGAACTTCATTTGTTGATATGGCACAACTCAAAATGAAGAGAAACATCTGTAAACATCCGTTAATAATCAAAACATGGAATGTACAAAGTATGAATCTAGGAAAATTGGAAATTACCAAAAATGAATAAACATCAATATCTTAGGTATTAGTGAACTGAAATTGACTGGTATTGGCCATTTTGAATCTGATGACCACATGCTTTACTATGCCAGGAATGACAAATTGAAGAGGAATGGTGTTGCTTCCATTGTCAAAAAGAACATATCCAGATTAGTCATGAGGGACAACGCTGTCTGTGATAGGATAATATCCATGTACCTACAGGGAAAACCAGTAATACCACTATTATTCAAATTTACACACCAACCACTAAAGCCAGTGAGGATGAAATAGAAGAACTCTACCAACTTCTTCTATCTGAAATTGATCAAACATGCAATCAAGATGTATTGATCATTACTGGTGATTAGAATGCAAGGTTGAAACTGAAGAGGAAGGATGTGTGGTTGGAAAAAATGGCCTTGCTGATAAAAATGATGCTGGATATCACATGACAGAATTCTACAAACTCAATGATTTGTTCATTTAAAATACCCTCTTTAGACAGCATAAAAGATGATTACACGGACCTCACCAGACAGAATACACACAAATCAAATCAACTACATCTGTGGAAAGAGAAGGTGGAAAAGCACTATATCATCAGCCAAAACAAGGTCAAGGGCACATTGTGGAACAGACCATCAGTAGCTCATATGCAAATTCAAACTGAAGCTGAAGAAAATGAAAAAATAGTCAATGCGAGCCAAAATATGACCTAGATTATATCCCACCTGAATTTAAAGATCATCTGAAGTATAGATTTGATACATTAAACACTAAAGACTGAAAACCAGAAGAGTTGTGGGATGACATCAAGAACACCATACAGAAAGAAAGCAAAAAGTCATTAAGAAGACAAGAAAGAAAGAAAAGATGAAAATGGATGTCAGAAGACACACTGAAACTTGCTCTCCAGTGTAGAGATGCTAAAGCAAAATGATGAAATGAGGAAGTACAAGAGCTGAACAGAAAATTTCAAAGGTCAGCTCGAGAAGACTAAGTCAAATATTACAATGAAATGTGCAAAGATCTAGAGTCAAAAAAAAAAAAAACAAAACAAAACAAAAGGAAAGAACACACTCAGCATTTCTTAAGCTGGGGGAACTGAAGAAACAGTCCAAGCCTCGACTTTCATTACTGAAGGATTCTTTATTATTATTGATGTTCAATCATTTCAAGAGGTAGCCTATGATCAACAGGAAATGATACTGAAGGAAGAAGTTCAAGGTGCATTAAAGGAATTGGCAAAGAACAAGGCACCGGGAATTGATGGAATAAAAATTGAAATCTTTCAAGAAAGTGGAGGTGGCACTGGAGGTACTGTCTCACCTATGCCAAGAAATTTGGAAGACAACTATCTAGCCAACTGATTGGAAGAGATCTGTATTTGTGCCCATTGCAAATAGCGGTGACCCAATGGAAGTCATCAGACAATATCTTTGATATCCCATGTGAGTAAAGTTTTGCTAAAGGTAATACAGAATCGGCTACAATCATACATTGACAGAGAACTTCCAGAGGTTCAAGCAGGATTCAGAAGAGGATGTGAAATGAGGGATATCATTGCCAATGTCTGATGGATCTTGACTGAAAGCAGAGAATACCAGAAATATGTTTACCTGTGCTTTATTGATTATGCAAAGACTTTCTGTTGTGTTGATCATGAGAATCTATGGACAACATTGAGAAGTATAAAGTATTCCAGAACACTTAATTGTGCTCATGAGGAATCTGTACCTGGACCAAGAGGCAGTTGTTTAAATAGAACATGGAAACACTGAATAGTTTAAAATTAAGAAAAGTGTGCGACAGTGTTGTATTCTTTCACCATACTTATTCAACCTGTATGCTGAGCAAATTATCAGAGAAGCTGGGTTCTATGAAGAAAAACGTGGCATCAGTATTGGAGAAAAACTCATTAACAACTTGTGATATGCAGATAATACAACTTTGCTGAAAGTGAAGAGGACTTAAAACATTTGCTGATGAAGACCAGAGACTATAGCCTTCGGCATTGATTACATATCAATGTAAAGAAAACAAAAAATCCTCACCACTGGACCAATAAACAACATTCTTATCAACGGAGAAAAGATTGAAGTTCTCAAGGACTTCATTCTTCTTGGACCAACCATCAACACTCATAGAAGCAACAGTCAAGAAATCAAATGATGTATTGCATTAGGCAAATCTGCCATGCAAGACCTTTTTAAAGTGTTGAAGAGCAAAGATGTCAGCTTGAGGACTAAGGCACACCTGACCCAAGCCATGGTATTTTCAATAACCTCATATGCATGCAAAAGCTGGACAGTGAATAAGGAAGGCCATAGAAGTATTGATGCATTTGAGTTATGTTTTTGGAGAAGAATATTCAAAATGCCATGGGCTGCCAAAAGAACCAACAGATCTGTGTTGGAAGAAGTGCAGCCAGAGTGATCCTTGAAGGCCAGGATTGCCAAACTTCGTCTCTCATACTTCGGACATATTGTCAGGAGGGACCAGTCCCTGGAGAAGGACATCGTGTTTGGTAAGGTGTACAGTCAAGGGAAAAAAGGAAGACCATCAGCGAGATGGATTGGCAAAATGGCAGCATCAATGGGCTCAAGCATGGCAACAAGTGTGAGGTTAGCTCAGGACTGGGCAGTGTTTCATTCTGTTGTGCATAGGGTCACTGATTTGTTACCGATTCAATGGTGCCTAACAACAACAACACACCACCAGAGTTCTTTGAAGGAAAGGTTATTGTCTTAAAATAATAAAATCCCTACTCATAAGACAATGCATCAGCAATGTTCCCAGACCATCTTACAAGGGTGAGATAAGGAATAATAAAGTCATGTAAATTGTAGTTCACAAGTAATGATCCAGTTTACCTATTACTTAGTGTAATTATCTGCTTGTTGTTCAAAGGGTCGCTATGTGTCAGAATTCTACTCATCAGCAAAGGATGGTCTTTTTAGGGGTCCATGTGTGACTGTTCAAATCCACCAATAGATCCTCAGAAACCCTATGCTATGGTCAGAACAATTTTATGGCACTAACAACAGTAGTTTGCCTCAAAAACTAATTTGAATTACACACAAGGTATTTCCCTAGTCTCTGCTGCCACCCACAGTTTGAGGTGAACATAGTGAGATAAAATTCTCAGCCACATACATGAAAATTATACTCTAAATTGACCTATATACTATGATAACATATTTGTATGGTTTTTATGTATGCATGTTGTATAGAGTCCTGGTATGGAGCTGTAAGATAAGCAGTGGACTACAACCCCAAAGTCTTCAGTTCAAACTCACCAACCTCTCCTCAAAAACCCTAAAGAGGGTCAGTATCAATCAGAACCCAGTTGAAAACACTTAACAACAACATACTTTATTTGCATGGTTTTTAATCCTTACACCCATGCACATTAAAAAAACCTTTTGGTCAGTGATGAATAAACAGGTAACATATTAGTTCAATTAAACTTGCTCCAGACTTGGCACTTTTCCCATAGCAAGTAAATCAGTATTGTCAAGATTAGACATGTCATTTAATTAAGCCTAGGCATTAATAGCCCCACGGTCTTCAGAGACATCTTCATGTCTAACTGAATAGGTTTGTATTGTCAGGGTAGAAGGAGAGCACGTTAGAGGATGGAGATGTTGCACATCAGACCAAATTACAAAGGCTTCTGCCTAGAAAGAAAATCTGACAATATTCTTCTGTTTATAGATGAAGATTCCTTTCAGTTGACGATCAGACAGATTCAGAGAAGGCGATAAATGGGGGACTTTTTAACAAGAATCAGCATGAACATGGTGAAATATTGTGCTGAAATGCATATCATACTGAAGATTCATTCATTTTTCACCTGAATTTACCTACTTTCTCCCAGGCTCCACAATGCTTTGGGAAAGGGCTTTGGAGATGAAACTCTTGGGCTTGTTGGTGGTGGTGATGAGAGGAAAAAAAATCTCAAATTTCAAGAATTAAGTAAATTTTTGCATTTTAAGATAGGAAGAAAAAGAAGTAGTGGATGATTACTAAGCCCCTATTTGGCAAGCAGAGTTCCTAGGTGGTGCTAACAGAGAATGTGAATATCACAAACCAAATGGTTGGAGGTCCAAGTCTACCAATGGCGCCTAAGAGGAAAGGCCTTCCCCAACATTCAGCCATTGAAACCTTGATGGAACATAGTTCTACTGTGTTACATGTGGGGTCACCATGAGTAGATTCGATTTGATGTCAACTGACTTTTGGAAGTTTAATGAGTGGTTTTCTTCATGTTGACTCCTTAGATGTTGTTTTCATTGTTAAATGCGATCAAGTCAGTTCCAACTTATAGTGACCTTGTGTAGGGTTTCCAAGGAGCAGCTGGTGGGTTTGAACAGCCGACCTTGTGGTTAGCAGTACAGTGCTGATGCTACATTGCCACACCAAGAGTCCGTTGTTATAGTTAGATACCTTCAATATGGTCCTGGCTCACAGTGACACCATATACAACAGAATGAAACACTGCCTGGTCCTACAGCATGCTCACAATCCTTTCTAAGTCTGAGTCCATTGTTGCAGCAACAGAGTCAATTCATCTTATTGGAGGTCTCCCTCATTGCTATATATGAGCCCATGGTTGCACCAACCCATTTCACAGAGGATCTTCCTCTTTTCCCCTAATCCTTTACATTAGCAACCATGATAATCTTCTCCAGGGATTGGTTCGTCCTGATAACATGTTCAAAGCAAGTGAGATGAGGTCTTGTCATCCTCACTTCCAAAGAGCATTCTGGCTGTACTTCCTCTCAGACAGATTTATTTGCTCTTCTGGCACTTCAATATTCTTCACCAACAAAGCAATTCAAAGACATCAGTTCTGCTCCAATATTTCTTATCCATTGCCCAGCTTTCACATGAATATAGATAATTGAAAATTCCAAGACTTAAGTCAGAGACACTTTAGTCCTCAAAGTGAGACCGTTGCCTTTTAACTCTTTAAAGAGGTCTTTTGCAGCAGATTTGTCCAATGCAACATGTTATTTAATTTCTAGACTGTTGCTTGCATAAGTACTGATTATTGATCCTGTAAAATGAAATCCTTAATAACTTTAGTAATTTTCCCATTTATTATAATATATTTTAATGCTTCATTTGTAGGGATTTTGTTTTCTTTATGTTGAAGGGTAATCTATACTGACAGCTGTAGTCTTTGATCTTCATCAGTAAGAGCTACAAGGCCACCTCACTTTCAGCAAGTAAGGCTGTGTCATCTATATATCAAAGATTGTTAATGAGTCCAAACCTGATGCCTTGTTCTTCTTCATATAGTCCTACTTCTTGGATTATTCATTCTGCACACATATTGAGTAAGAATGGTTAAAGAATACAACCCAGACATCACCTTGCCTGGTTTTAAACCATCTACTATCCCCTTGTTCTTTTTGAGTAAATGCCTCTTGGTCTATGTACAGATTCCACATGAGCACAATTAAGTCTTCTGGAATTTCCATTCTTCACAATGTTATCCATAATTTGTTGAGATCCACACAGTTGAATGTCTTTACATAGTTAAGAAAACACAGGGAAACATCTTTCTGGTATCTCATCTGCTTTTAGTCAAGGGCTAGCTTATATCACCAATGATATCTCTCGTTCCATGTCTTCTAAATTCAATTTGAATTTCTGGCAGTTTCCTGTTGACGTACTGATGCAATCATATTTTTAAATAATCTTCAGCAAACTACTTATAGTGTTATTTATGATACTGTTCAATAACTTCTGTGTTCTCTGGATGACCTCTCTTTGGAATGGACACAACTATTGATTCCTTCCAGTCAGTTGGCCAGGTAGCTATCTTCCAAATATCACTGCACAGTGTTTCTAGCATTGAACCCATTTGTTGAAACATCTCGGGGAAGCTTGATTGCTTTCAGTACCATCAGTTTCCATCAAATGCTACCTCCTGAAATGGTTGAATATAGACCAATTCTTTTTGCTACAGTGACACTTTATAGTCCTCCTTTTTTTAATTTATGCTTTCGGTTTTATTCAACATTTTGCCCA
>NW_006408538.1:6273345-6275008 GCF_000296735.1 Chrysochloris asiatica | reverse complement strand
TGAGGAAGGGCCTTATTACCACCATTTTACAGGCAGAAAAGGAAAGACCCACAAAATGAATTGTGTACTTGATAAATAATTGCCTTGACTAATAAAAATGAACATGCTTTCAGAGCTTTACCACCAAGGTTTATTTTTTTTTAATAATTATAATGTTGAAAGTATTCTCAAAAAGTAAGATAATACCAAAATCAAATTACTCTTGCAGAAAGTATTTTTTAATGTAGAAAACGTTTTTTGTTGCAAGATCTTGTTTTCTTAGCTCTAAAACGTTTAGTTCTGTGACAACAGGTTTTGTGCAAACTAAAGCATAGCAATTTCTACAATGGTCAGTGATTTCAATTCAATGACTGGTCCAACTAAGCCCCATTGCCTATATCAGTCTACTTCCGTTACTGCTAAATCATTCCAGTGAGAGAAAGACTTGTGTACCTTGCATGTCCAGGTATTACTAGTTTGGGAAATAAATAATGCTGTCTTACACCAGAGCCATATTGACACTGTAGAATAAGTAGTTCAAACCCACTAGCCGCTCTGCGGGAGAAAGATGAGGCTTTGTGATCCCATAAAGATTCATAGCCTCAGAAACCCTCTGTCGGGTCACTATGAGTCAGAATCGACTCAACGGCAGTGAGTTTGGTTTGGTATCTTTACACAGTGAAAATAATCTGAGACCCTTGTTCCTAAATTAGGGAGAATTCCAATCTTTCTTTGGGCCCTCAAATTCTCGGTGGGTTCAAGAACTCCAGTTACTTGTATACAAAGCTAGTAACTGGAGTCCTGGTATGGCACTGTAGGATTGGCACTGGACTGCTAACCACATGTTTGGTGGTTCAAATCCACCAATCGCTCCTTGGAAACCCTATATAGAGTCACTATGAGTCTGAACTGGCTAAATGGCTACTTAGGAAGCTGAGTGATCTGGACTCTCTGGGCTCTTTCAGGCTGCATCTGTGGCATCCTTCCATCAGTGACCTGAAGAAAGGACTGTTTCTCTAGGCAAGCTCTTCTCCACCTGTGACCACTGCTGCTAACACCACTTTAGCCTCAGGGATGAAGATAATCATTGCCTTTGTTTACTGCATCCATATCTCTGCTGTGGACCTATAGAATAAGCACTGTATGGTAACTGCAAGGTCAGCAGTTCAAACAGACCAACCACCCTCAGAAGCCGTACACAGGGTTGCTCTGACTTGGAACCAAATTGATGGCACACAACAACAACGACATTCCCTTAATTATCAATAACGCAAAGAGAAAAGTATCCCAGCAGAAAATATCTTATATTTATTACACAGGTTCTGATAAATCCTAGAATCCCTCACTAAACCTTCCTAAAGTTTGCTAAACACAATTCAATCACCAACCTCAAAAATGTTCCTGAGGAAATTTTTATTTTTCAATCCTCCTCTAAAGACTCAGTGTTAACCTCTTCTTGGAATGCCCAGCAGTGAGAATTTTCATTACTAGAGGTCAAGGTCTACCCCTACATCTACCAAGGGATTTCAGGAGAAACGCCATGGCAGCTGACCATAAGAACTTGTGACACTATGGATTAATTGATACAGCTTTTCTATCTAAAGTTTTCTTGACTCCCACAAAATGATTGGGTGGAGCCATGTAAATAGGGTTGTTGTTGTTGTTGTTAAGTGCCGTCGAGTCG
>NW_006408538.1:6263171-6271173 GCF_000296735.1 Chrysochloris asiatica | reverse complement strand
CATGCTTGATACGGAAAACCAAAGAAGACACTCAACCAGGTGGATTGATACAGTGTGGGCAACAGTGGGCTGTAAGACAGCAATGATTGTGAGAATGGTACAGGGCCAAGTAGTGTTTTATTCTGTTGTACATAGAGTCACTGTGAGTCAGAGTCAACTCGGTGGCACCTAACAACAACCTCCATTCTAGGAAATACCCTGAGATGCTCAATAGGATGTCTCCAGAGCCAGACACTTGGTTCAAAACCAAACTCTGCCAACTTCCTAGCTCTGTGATTTTCAGCAACATACTTAACCTCTCTGTTCCTCAGTTAACTCTGAATGAAGGAAACAGTACTTGTCTCAGATGGTAATTCTGACGATCAAAACTGGTTAATGTTGTTAAAGAGTAAGTAGCATGTGCAGCAGATAGTAAGCAAGCTATGAGAGTTAGTTATTATTTTTGTGACTCAAAAGCAGTACAAAAAAAAAGTCCCAAACTAAGAGTGGGAGCTAGAAGGGGAAACCCACAGAATGAAATTGGCTGAAATAATTCCCTGCCTTTCAGTAATGTAACCTTTTTGCATTAGCCAAGGTTGCAAGCAGGGCATACCAAAGACAGTTCTGTGGGAGGTCAATGCCTGCAGAAGTTGTGAAATTGGTTCTGGCCCTTAGGAACTTGGCCTGCTACATTCCAAATACTGAGGTCCATTGTAATTGTTTTTTCTTTGAGTTAAAGTTTTAAATTGGCCCATGTCATGTTAACCTAAGTCAGAACCTCTGCTTTGAAGTTCAGAATTCAATTAGCAGGGACAAGTAATTACTTTTACCTCACTGGCAGGCAATATTCTTCAGAGAGGAAGTTCATACTTTACTACTGGCAACTGTATCAAGCTCTGTTACTGCAGACCTTGACTCCTCCAAACCTGGCCAGATGGTCAAACTGAGCTCTGGATGAACCCCAACTGTTGCCTCCTAGTTACAATTTCACTGGGGAATAAAAAACTGTCATCTTCAGCACTGGTCATGCGCCATTGTAATGCTAGTTTATAAATCCTTCAGAATGTCTTGCTAACTTTTCCATTTAATTCTCAGAGTACTCATCCATTATACATTCACACCCATAATTCTGGACTCCTGCAGGATCAGCACTGGTCTGTGAACCACAAGGTCAGAGGTTCAAACCCACCAGCTGCTCCTTAGAAACACTATTCTAGGGTCACTATGAGTCACAACTGACTCCACAGCGCTTCACAACAACAATCCATAATTCTAAGTGGGTATATAAGAAAATGGTTGAGATTAATGGTGAAGGCTTAGAACTTGGAGTTGTACATTAGACCTGGGAGCCTTGGAACTTGGATTCTTCATTGGGCCTGGAGTTAGGGGTGCCGAGTGTGAGTCCTACCGCTGCCACCATTAAACTGCATACACTTGAGCGATTCACTTAATTTATGTACATCTTGATTTCCCTCTGTGTAAATAAAGTTCTTAGCATCTCCTTAAAGGACTTGTTCAGTGATGAAATTAGGTTATGTGTAGTCTAGCTGGTGCAAACAGTTAAGGGCTTGACTACTAACAAAGGTGGGTGCGTCAAATGCACCCAGAGGCACCTCAGAAGTAAGGCCTGGCGATCTGCTTCCAAAAGGTTACTGTCGTGAAAACCACATGGAGCACAGTTCTGCTACTCATACATAGGGTTGCCGTAAGTCAGAATTGACCAGGCACAACTAACAATAACAATGTGAGAAGTCTTAGAAATATATAAATGTTGCAATTATTCTATAGAAGTCCTGTTGTGGTGCTGTGGGTTAATGCGCTGGACTGTAAGCTCAGTTTGCACTGCAAAATCGGCAGTTCAAGCTTATCAGCCGTTCCTCGGAAATCCTATATAAAGTTGCTAGGAGTCAAAACTGACTCCACAGCACTTTACAATAACAATTATTCCATATGGTCAGTTCCAAACAAATATGTAAAAGACTAATCCTGTAGACATCATGCCTCCCCCACAAACACACCATTTTACAAGCTACTTGATAGCAAGAAGCATCTTTTATCTCCAAATGCCTGATGTCTACCACCGTAATAGGAACACAGCAAGAGGTGGACGGCAAGCAACTGATTAGATAGCAGTCACTAGGGAAGATAATAAAAACTATTTGCTTAGTTTGAGATATTGGTATGGCATCTTGGTTTGAAAATACCTAAGCATGAAAGCATACATAGATGGAATGTGGCTAAGTGAAGATAAAAAGAGAAGGCATCACAAAGAAAATGTGTTGTTCGGTACTGACTCATAGCGACCCTAAGCGTAACAGAATGAAACATTGCGCAGGCCTGCACCAACCTCGTAATTGTTGCTATGCCTAAGCTCATTGCTGCTGCCACTGTGCCAATCCATCTCACTGGGAGTTGTCCTCTTTTTCTCCAACCCTCCACTTTACCAAGCATGATGTCCTTCTCCAGGAACTAGTTCCTCCTGCTAATATGTCCAAAGTGTAAGAGATAAAGTCTGGCCATCCTGGCTTTCAAGGAGCATTCTGGCTGTACTTCTTTCAACACAGATTTGTTTCTTGTTTTGAAGGTACATGGTACTTTTGATCTTCTCCTTCAGCAATATAACACAAATGCATCAATTCATCTACAGTCTTCTTTATGCACACGCATATGAGGTTATTGAAAATACCATGGTTTGGGTCAAGGGCATTTTAGCCCTCAAACTGATATCTTTGCTCTTAAACACTTTAAAGAGGTCTTATATAGCAGATTTGCCTAATGCTATACATTGTTATATTTCTGGACTGCTGTTTCCATGATGGTTGATCCACGCAAAATGAAGTCTGACAAATTCAAACTTTCTCCATTTATAAGGATGTTGCTTATTGGTCCTGAGGTGAGGATTTTTATTTTCCATACAGTGAGATGCAACCCATACCGAAGGCTGTGATCTTTGATCTTCATCACCAAGTATTTTAAGTTCTTTTCACTTTCCGCAAGCAAGGTTGTATCATCTTCATATCACAGGTTGTTAATGAGTCTTCTTCCAATCCTGATGCCACATTTTTCTTCACATAATTCAGCTTCTCGGATTATTTACTCAGTATACAGATTGAATACGTATGGAGAAAGACTACAACCCTAGTGCGCTCATTTCCTAATTTTAAACCATTCAGTGTTCCCTTGTTCTGTTCGAACAAACTATGTCTTGTCTATGTACAGATTACTCATAAGTACAATTAAGTGTTCCGGAATACTCATTCTCTTCAATGTTGTCCACAGATTGCCATGATCCACACAATCAAAAGTCTTTGTGTAGTCAGTAAAGCATATTTTTGACAGTTTGTAATTTTCCTAGATTCATAGTTCATACATTCGATGTTCATATTATTAATGGATGTTTACAGCTGTATCTCTCTATTTTGAGTCGTGCCCCATCAGCAAGTGAAGATCCCAAGAGCTTTACCCCACTTGTGTTATCATGATCAACTCTACTTTGAAGAGGCAGATCTTTCCCAGTTGTATTTTGAATGCCTTCCAACCTGAGGGGCTTATCATCCGGCACCATATTTGATAATATTCTAGTGCTCTCTATCATGTCTCAATGTTCAATAATCTGGTGCTGACAATGTTCCACTGCTTTGTAAGGTTTTCAGTGACTAAATATTCTGAAGCAGCCCATCTCACCTTCTTCGTTGTCTCTCTTCATCTGGAAGTTATGCTGAAACCTGTGCACAGTGGGTGATCCTGCTGGTATTTAAAATACCCATGACATAGCTTCCAAAATCCAGCAACATGCAAGCCAACACAGTTCAACAAACTGACAGACAAGTTGTTGTTGTTGTTAAATGCCATCGAGTCAGTACTGACTCATGGTGACCCTATGCACAGCAGAAAGAAACACTGCTCAATCCTGGGCCAGCCTCACTTCTGTTGCCACGCTGGAGTCCATCGATGCTGCCACTTGGCCAACCCATCTCTTTAGGGCTCTTCCTCTTTTTCTCTGACCCTCCACCTTACCAAACATGATATCCTTCTCCAGCGACTGGTCCCTCCTAACAATATGTCCAAAGTATGAGAGACAAAGTTTGGCCATCCTGACTTCCAAGGAACACTCTGGCTACACTTCTTCCAACACAGATTTGTTTGTTCTTTTGGCAGCCCACGGCACTTTCAATGTTCTCCTCCAACACCACAACTCAAAAGCATCAATTCTTCTACGGTCTTCCTTATACACTGTCCAGCTTTCACATGCATATGAGGTTATTGAAAATACCATGGCTTGGGTCAGGCGCACCTTAGTCCTCAAGCTGACATCTTTGCTCTTCAACACTTTAAAAAGGTCTTATGCAGCAGATTTCCCTAATGCAATACATACGTCGTTTGATTTCTTGACTGCTGCTTCTATGAGTGTTGATAGTTGATCCAAGAAGAATGAAGTCCTTAACAACCTCAATCTTTTCTCCATTAATAAGAATGTTGCTTATTGGTCCAGTAGTGAGGATTTTTGTTTTCTTTACATTGAGATGTAATCCATACTGAAGGCTGTGCTCTTTGATCTTTGTGCTCTTTGATCAGTAAATGTTTTAAGTCCTCTTCACTTTCATAAGGGAAGGTTGTATCATCTGCATATTGAAGGTTGTTAATGGGTCTTCCTCCAATCCTGATGCCACGTTTTTCTTCATAGAACCCAGCTTCTCAGATTATTTGCTCAGCATACAGGTTGAATCAGTAACGTGAAAGAGTACAACCTTGTTGCACACATTTCTTAATTTTAAAGCATTCAGTGTTCCCATGTTCTGTTTGAACAACTGCCTCTTGGTCCAGGTACAGATTCCTCATGAGTACAGTTTAGTGTTCCAGAATGTTGTCCATAGCTTGTCATGATCCACATAATTGAAAGCCTTTGCATAGTCAATACAGCACAGATAAACATCTTTCTGATATTCTCTGCTTTCAACCAAGATCCATTGGACATCAGCAATGATATCCCTCATTCCACGGCCTCTTATGAATCCGGCTTGAACTTCTGGAAGCTCTCTGTCAATGTATGCTTGCAGCCATTTCTGTATTGCCTTTAGTAAAACTTTACTTGCATGGATATCAAAGAGACTGTCCGATGAGTTCCGCATTCCATTGGGGCACCTCTCTTTGGAATGGGCACAAATATGGATCTCTTCCAATCAGTTGGCCAGATAGCTGTCTTCCAAATTTCTTGGCAGAGATGAGTGAGTGCCTCCTGTGCCGCCTCACTTTCTTGAAAGATTTCAATTTTTATTCCATCAATTCCTGGTGCCTTGTTCTTTGCCAATTCCTACAATGCACCTTGGACTTCCTCCTTAAGTATCATTGGCTCTTGATCATAAACTACCTCTTGAAACAGTTGAATGTTAACCATTTCCTTTTGGTACAGTGACTCTGTGTATTCCTTACATCTTCTTCTGATGTTTTCTGCATCATTCAATAATTTGCAAAGGTAATCTTTCAATAACGAAAGTCGAGGCTTGAATTTTTTCTTCAGTTCTCCAAGCTTGAGAAATGTGGAGCATGTTCTTCTTTTTTGGTTTTCTGATTCCAGATTTTTGCTCATTTTGCACAGACAAGTGGTGGACACAAAATATAGACATGAACCAAGACACAGGAATGCCCAATATTGATTGAAAAAAAGGTTTATGTTTAAATCATGTTCTATATATAGCAGAATCCCAAAGGCAATGAAGACAAATGAAAAGAAAAAGTCTTATATTTATTTAATTTCTGTTAAAATATATCAGTACTCACCTACTTCCAACCTAAGAGCAACTCCATTAACAGATGGAAGCTGTTACATGGGCTCTTACATCTTCTTTCCTGGGCCTTGGAAGGGCACGAGGAAAATTCTCAGATTTAGTGTACCACACAGCCAGAGTTGTCCATCCTTGCTTATCCCCTGCTCAACCCAGCCAGAGATACTGATTCTCTGCAGCCAGAAAGCTCAGATGTTCTTAGCCCTAGACTAAGGAGTACAGAACCTAGCAGTAAAAAAAGGGACCCCAGATCCATCAGTAGACATAACTTCCTAGCAACCTGGTCCAGATCAATCCCATCTTCCCAAAAGATTGGACCAGGCATTATCAGACCATAAATTACACCAGTGATCTCATATTCCTCCCTGCTGGCAAGTCAGCCTTCTTGGGTACCTATATAAGCCCAGATCAGATTTGGTATGCTTCTGTTTGGACATTATGTTTTGAACAGTAATCTCATTCTTTGGGGCCAGTTTCACAGCTAAGGGGAATCCCCAAGGCCCTGTCTATTATTTCCTGGTTTTCTCTTGGCGTTCTCTACCCCCAGGCTCCCAGACAAGATGCTTTACAACCCTTCTCTAAAGCAATTTACTACAAGTTTATGGAAAAAAGAACTGACCACTATGGTATTGTACTGTGGGATAATGCATTGGACCGAAAGGTCGGTGTGAACTTTAAGGCAGGCGGTTCAAATCCACCAGCCGTTCCTCGGAAACCCAATACAGGGTCGCTATGATTCAGAACTGACTCGACAGCCGTTAACAACAATAGCAGCGTGTTTTTAAATGGAGTTTGTGCCCTAATGATTCACGTGACAGTTTACTTAGCAGCTGAACACATTAATATATCCTTTTTAAAGAAATCAATTCCTATAAAGTAAATATCAAATATTCTTACAGGATTCACACTTGAGGCCCTTGACAATTAAGTTGAGTGGACATTTTAGAATGTTCATGATCTTCTGTCATCTCAACTGTCTTCTGTAAACAAAAGTAGAATTCTATCTGTGCCCTGGCTTCTATGTACATGAATTTGCCCAGTTACTCCTAAATCTCCCAAACAAAAGTACGATCTTGAGATCCGGTGTTGGGTGAAACGCAGATCGTGAAATTGGCTATGAATATAAGCACTGGCCCATATAACCCAGACCTAAATGGATTAAGGGTGGGCCCAATAGGAATCAGACTTTAATTAACTAGGTAAGCAGCTCCTTTGAGTTTCCTCAGATTAAAAAAAAAAATTTTTTTTTTCTAAAGGAAAATCTTCAGTCATCTTTTTGACTAACTGGAAAAGAGGAGAAGATGATCGTGGCAGTTAACGATGACAAGAGTATGACTATAATTATATAAAAAACCAAGACCACTGCAATCAAGGAGAAGAATTCTGACTAAGGAAAGTCTTATATGGGGCTTCTGAGACGATAAATCGTTAAGGGAGCAGACAGCTTCATCTTTCTCTCATGGAATGACTTGTGTGTTTGAACTGCCAACCTTGAAGTTAGCAATCCAACACCTACCCCACAGTACAACCATGGATCATGATGATTTCCTCTACCCAGATCAGATTCTAAGCAGAACTCAGATACCCTTTTAGTACAACTTGGAAGATACATACCTAAAATTATCTTTTCAGGTTTTTAAAAAATGTGTTAATTTATACAACAAATAATGGAACGCCTATTATGTATCAGACGCTGTTCTCGATACAAGGTAAACACTTCTAAAGCTATACCTCTAGAAGGGAGACACAGACAACATACAGATAAACGAGAAAATAAGATAACCTCAGCTAATGACAAATTCTTAAAAATTCAAACAGAAACTTTGACAGAGTAGCGGGTGAGGAGAGGAGAGACTTACCTGATTTTGCATTATCCAGGCCTCCCTCGTGAGATGTATTCAGGGTCAAGAAAAGGAAGTCAACCCCACAGAGGGTTGAAACCTTGAACCTCACTTGAATAGAAACAGATGAACTCAACATTAAAGAGACTTTAAAAAGGACCTTGCTAGTAGTTTCAAGAAATATTTCTTTTCCCCTTAGTCCCAGTTCAAAGATTTTGCACCAAAGGCTTCAAGGTAAGCACTGACATGCCTAAGAGCACACAGCGTGCAAATGTGAAAGTGAGCACTGGAATCCTGAGAACTGGCTTCCTAATACAGTAGTGAGCTTCTCATAGTTTAGTACAATGGCTGCACATTGGAATCATCTGGAACCCTGCGAGCTTGCTTCCTAATACAGTA
>NW_006408538.1:6238267-6263071 GCF_000296735.1 Chrysochloris asiatica | reverse complement strand
CTCATAGTTTAGTACAATGGCTGCACATTGGAATCATCTGGAACCCTGCGAGCTTGCTTCCTAATACAGTAGTGAGCTTCTCATAGTTTAGTACAGTGGCTGCACATTGGAATCATCTGGAACTCTGCGAGCTTGCTTCCTAATACAGTAGTGAGCTTCTCACACTTCAATGTAATGGCTGCACACTGAAATCAACTGCGAAAACTTTAAAACCTCCAATTTCCTGAGGCTTATCCTCAAAGTTCTGATCTCATTCTGGGGTACTGCCTCCCAAAGTTATCCTAAGATGGACCGAAGTAGGCAGACCACTCACTCACTGTGTCTGACAAAAATCACTCCAAATGACTATTTCAACTGTAGATTCCTCAGATCCCAAAAAGAACAAATTCTATACATTTAAAGTATAAAAAAAAACTTGTTGTGTTTTTGTTTCTAACTGCTGTGAAGTTGGTTCCAATTCATAGCAAGTCTGCATAGGGTTTCCGCAGAGTGACTGCTATATGTGAACTTCTGACCTTGTGGTTTGCAGTCCAGCACCAATCTAACAGCACCACACCCGGAGTCCAGTGTAACCTAGAGTTCAGAAATATACATACTTATGTACATAAGTTTAAACCAGAGCTCAGAAATATACACATTTTTGACCAGCACACACTTCTAATGCAGGGACCAATGATTTAAACACTCTTTGGAAAGCTCAATTAAATCGAGGAGCAGAAACTGAATTATTTTTAATACCATCTTTCTCTATAGAGAAAAGGGAACTCTAGGTCAGTTCGTGTGTTAAAGAGGACCTGTTTGCAGAGAATTTTATTTGTGTAAGATCCCATAGGCTCTTTTTTCACTTCCTAAATGAAATACTTAAGATACCTTTGTTTTAAAGTTGCATTTTTAAAGTAGCTCTAAGTATGACAAGAGCAAGTAAGTACTTACAAATTTTTCAAGCCCTCATTCAGTCTTATGGCTAAAGATCACACCTGGACACCATTGTTTCCAGATTCCCCAGGAGACAGGAATACTTGTGCAGTATTATCATTCTCAGTGTCCTGGGTACACCTGCTGCAAAAGGCAGGTGGGCTTCCACGTCTCCTTTTGGAAAGCAATGCTGTAGTGAAGGGGAAAATCTCAATTTTGAAGTAACTGGGGGAATAATCCTCTTGGTGTCAAATATGTTCAAGAGAGAACTTCACAAAGTAAAGCTGGTGAATGTCCACAGCTAACAAGCGGCATCATCTGGAGTAAAGCAATTGGCTAAATCTGCCTCTGTATTGCCCAGTAATATGATAAGTGGAAGGAGAAATGAATGTCTTCGTATTCCACAATGTGATAAATGACAGGAAATGTAATTGTGTAGCGCCAATGGCACCAGAAAATTGCAAATCTCCAAATGAAATGTTCCTTTCAATCACCTACTAAAGTGACTGACAAGGCATTCGAGATATTACCTAAATTATAGCTAATTTTCAGTAGTGCCTTTCTGCACCTTGCTCTCCTGCATTGCCAAAAAGGTAGGCAGATAGGAAAGTCATTAATTGCATAAAAAGAAACCTGAATGGCCCTGGTTAATTTTGCGACACTTCCGTGGGGCATTAATTCAGCACACCACCCATGTCTGCGGTCATGTATGCCATGTGGCCTTCACTAAGCAGAGACGATAGGGGAATCCTGATCACTAATGAGATAGGGGCTGGAGTTTGGGATGCTTGTTACTTTGACAGAGAAGAAGAAGAGACGATGGTATAGCTAGAAATTCTGGGCTTCTGATGAAAGCTGTCAGAAAAAGACTCCTATTCCCTATTAATTTTACAATACAGAGATCATCTCCCATAATGTAGACGAGCTCTCAGACTGGGTTTAAACCTATGAAAATACAAAAATATATATATTATATTAGAAATATGAATCACAAAAATCCTCTAATGCTTTGATTGCAAAAAGCAAACTTAAGTTGAACTGTCTGAGGCATAATATGGGAATTTATACTAACAGATGAAAAATTCAGAAGCTTTAGGAAAAGGATGCAGCAAGGACTCAAGAGCCCACAAAGTCCAATTGTTTGCTGTCTCTAGACTGGGATTTTCTTGATGCATCTGCTTTGTTCTTCTTTCATGGAAGACCAATGGTTTCTGGTAATACCAGAACCAATTGTCACAGAGTGGACACCAACTCATGCCGATTTCATTTTTGTCAGAACAAAACCATTCCACAGGGTTTTCAGTGGCTGATGTTGTGGAAGTAGGTCAACTGGCTTTCCTTCTTCTGAGATGCTTCTTCTAGGAGATACCAAGTTTCAAGCTTATCCGTTAGCAAGCTAGTATATTAACTTTTTGCACAACCCAGGATTTTCCATGTTTTCTACGACTTGGTTGTTAAAGTTGTTGCTGTTGTTAAGTGTTGTCCAGTACATTCCGACTTATAGCAACTCTGTATAGGATTTCCAAGAAGCAGCTAGTGGGTTTCAATCACCGACCTTGTGGTTAGCAGACCAGTGCTTATCATAGAGTCATTCCAGGACTTTTAATGTAGCTGTCAGAAAATGGCTAAATCTTGGGTCTCCAAATGAAAATTTCAGACAATGGAGAGGAGACTGATGCTCTCATGCTCATCTCCAAATCCACAGGACAGGAGTTTTGAGTGTCCAGCTTAGGTCAAGCACTCACCACTAATCCAACCCCTTTTTTCAAGTGGATATTGGGTCATATTACATATGAGGGTAAGCCAAAAAAGTTTGTTACTATGGCTCCAATTCATACCTGTTGTTGTTGTTGTTAAGTGCCGTCAAGTTGATTCTGACTCCCATAGTGACCTTGCAGAGGATTTCTGAGGAGCACCTGGTGATCTTGAACCACTGACCTTTGCAGCCCAGTGCATCAACCCACAGTGCCACACCAGAACTCCAGTTTATACATACACCAGTTTATTCCAAATAAAACATAGTTTTAAATATTTCTACAATTACTAACAGCTGCAGACAAGTTCTCTCAGTAACACACTTGTCTTTGTCTTTGTCTCATTAGGGTGCCTTCAATAAATTGTATAATTTAAAAAAAAAAAAAAAAAGGTAGCTTCTGAGGGCATCTGATCAAGGCAGAGTTCAGCTTAGAAGGCGATGGTAACTTATCTGAGATTCCAAAGGGACAATCCTGATAGGTTTTCTCAAAGGACACAGGAAAATCATGGGGACTTATTATGAAGAAGTTTTAAGAAGATTAAAAATTGCATTGGTGAGAAAACAGTGAGGAAAATTGGGTTCAGGGAATTTTTTTTCCATCATGACAATGCAGTTGCTTATTCTTTAAGGGTAGCAAGGGCTGTCCTAGAGAATTCCATTGGAAAACTCGACCCCATCAACACTACATCCCTGATCTTGTCTTTTTTGTCCCCCCAACTCAGATAACACTTAAAAGGAACATGATTTGAGTCCCACAAGGATGATGCTGCCATTTTGACATGGTGTAAATGGAAGACCATAAACATTTTCAGGGGAGGGTATGAGAGATGGAAACACTGCCGTCAGAAGTGTACAAACCTAGATAGAGGAGATGTCAAGAAACAGTGATTGCACATTTTATTATTTTTGTTTAATAAAGAGTTCTGTATCTTTGTATCAATAACTTTTTACCTACCTTCATAAACCAGATTGTCAAGGGCCCATTCCTTAGGGTGAGGAGTTGGAGTGCAGTCAAGGTGGTCATGCTGAACTGGGCAAATACCTTCAGAAGACAATGACTGCACATATGAGTTAAAAGAGTCTCACAACCACCTCTGAGGTAGGAAGCGCAATTGTTCACCATTGGATCAATACAAACACTGAGGATGAAAGAGCCCATGCAACCAGTAAACATCACTTGAATATGTGTCTTCTGTTTTAAAATCTTGTGAGTGTGTGAAGGTTGGAGTGGGGATGACACCAACTTCTCTTCTTTTCCCTTTGCATTTTATCTTGCTGATTTCACTTGTCCTGCCCAAAGTAGATTTAAATTCACTCATTCCTTCAAATAATATTTAATAAATGCATACTTTATGCAAGGCATTGTGCTAATCCTAATGGGGTCTATGGGAACTACCTCTAAGAAGCCTACAAACCATTTAACCAATCTGTCAGGACTCCTAGTGCTGCCACTTCACACAACACCAGGGGGCGCCATTCACAAATAGGCTTGAGAATGGCACCTCCTAGAGTGGAACATGTGTGGGGTAAAGTCAACCATCTGTCGCAGCTAACCTAGCTTGTTCCATCTATATAGCCCTCTTGTTGTTGTTAACTGCTGTCAAGTCAGTTCTGACTCATGTTGTTGTTGTTAGGTGCCATTAAGTCGGCACCGACTCATAGTGACCCTATGTACAGCAGAACGAAACATTGCCCTGTCCTGGGCCAACCTTACAATTGTTGCCACTCTTGAGCCCATTGATGCTGCCATTTTGTCAATCCATCTCTCTGGGGGGTTTCCTCTTTTTCTCTGACCCTCCACCTTACCAAACATGATATCCTTCTCCAGTGACTGGTCGCTCCTGACAAAATGTTCGAAGTATGAGAGAAGTTTGGCCATCCTGACCTCCAAGGAGCTCTCTGGCTGCACTTCTTCCAACACAGATCAATTGGTTCTTTTGGCAGTCCATGGCACTTTCAATATTCTCCTCCAACACCATAACTCAAAAGCATCAATTCTTCTAGGGTCTTCCTTATTCAGTGTACAGCTTTTGCATGCATATGAGGTTATTGAAAATACCATGGCTTGGGTCAGGCACACCTTAGTCCTCAAGCTGACATCTTTGCTCTTCAACGCTTTAAAAATATCTTTGTGCAGCAGATTTGTCTAATGCAATATGTCGTCTGATTTCGTGATTGCTGCTTCCATTAGTGTGA
Organism: Chrysochloris asiatica; assembly: GCF_000296735.1. NCBI lineage: Eukaryota > Metazoa > Chordata > Mammalia > Afrosoricida > Chrysochloridae > Chrysochloris > Chrysochloris asiatica. Next base: position 6,258,204 of record NW_006408538.1, on the reverse strand, counting down.
TTGATCAATGAGTTAATCCAAGAAGAATGAAGCTCTTGACAACTTCAATCTTTTCTCTGTTGATAAGAATGTTGTTTATTGGTCCAGTGGTGAGGATTTTTGTTTTTTTTACATTTGAGATGCAATCCATACTGAAGGCTGTGCTCTTTGATCTTCATCAGTAAATACTTTAAGTCCTCTTCACTTTCATAAGGGAAGGTTGTATCATCTGCATATTGCAGGTTGTTAATGAGTCTTCCTTCAATCCCGATGCCACATTTTTCTTCATAGAACCCAACTTCTCAGATTATATGCTCAGTATACAGGCTGAATAAGTATGGTGAAAGAATGCAACTCTGTCGCATAGCTTTCTTAATTTTAAACCATTCAGTGTTCCCATGTTCTGTTCAAACAACTGCCTTTTGTTCCAGGTACAGATTCCTCATGAGTACAATTAAGTGTTCCGGAATACTCATAATTTGCAATGTTGTCCATAGCTTGTCATGATCCACACAATCAAAAGCCTTTGTGTAGTCAATAAAGCACAGGTAAACATCTTTCTGGTATTCTCTGCTTTCAGTCAAGATCCATCGGATATCAGCAATGATATCCCTCATTCCATAGCCTTTTCTGACTCCACCTTGGACCTCTGGAAGTTTTCTGTCAATGTATGGTTGCCACAGTTTCTATATTACCTTTAATAAAACTTTACTCATATGGGATATCAAAGGTATTGTCTAAGGATTTCTGCATTCCATTGGATCACCTCTTTTTGAAAGGGTACAAATATGGATCTCTTCCAATCAGTCAGCCAGATAGTTGTCTTCCAAATGTCTTGACAGAGGTGAGTGAGTGCCTCCTGTGCCACCTCATAGTGACCCTTTATAGGGTTTCTGAGGAGCAGCCGATGAGTTTGAACCACTGACTTTGTGACTAACAGTCCAGTGCTTATCCTAAACCACCACACCTGAAGTCCATATCCCTTAACATATGATTATTTACTACAATTTAGAGTCTTACTGAGAATTGGAGTTACATGCAACTTTTGCATTTACCAGAACCTAGAATCCTGGTGTGGCGCTGTGGGCTAATGTGCCAGACTGCAAAGTTGCTTGAACTGCAAGGTCAGTGGTTCAATCTCACCAGCTGCTCCTTGGAAACCCTATACAGGGTAGCTATGGGTCAGAATCAACTCAATGGCACTAAACAACAATTTAACAGAAGGTTTCTAACGTTATGTAACCTTTATTGAAGTACTTAAATTTCAAGAAAAAATTTTGTTGTTTGTTTTTAAGTCCCATTAAGTCAATTCTGGCCCATAGCAACCCTGTATAGGGTTTCCGAGAGCGGCTTCTGGTTTTGAACTGCCAACCTTGTGGTTATACAGTACCACACCATGGCCCTAAAGAAAATGGGCTTCTGAACAAAAATTTCAGAAAATGACTCCTCTTCCTTATTAATTTTACAATACGGAGATCTCCCATGAGGTAGAGAAGCTCTTAGACTATGTTTAAACCTATCAAAATGGGGGGAGGGGGTTTATATTAGAAAATATATCACAAAAATCCTCTAATGCTTTGATTGCAAGAAACATTAGAAGTCTCAGCTATAACCTCTAGATTAAATTCTGGAAAGTTCCATGTACTGTTGGACACACCCAGTCTCCCAAAGGATGACAGGACAGTAACTATACCTTTATGGAGGAATAACCAGAGCTGCCTAATAGAGCTGCCTAGGGTTGAAGAAAGAGTTAAGAATTAGACTTGTTGGTGGATTGTATGCAGAACAGGAACCAAAGGAATCAGATGCAGAGCCAGAAAACATGAGAGCATTAAAAGGCATAAACACTCTTGATAATGGTCCCATTGAAGAGCCTGGGTGGAGGGTGAGGCCTGTACTGCGTGCAGGTGGGGGAAAGAGAACAGTAAAACAGGCTCTGTGGGTTAATACGCTTGACTACAAAGTCGGTTTGAACCACAAGGTTAACAGATCAAGTTCACCAGCTGCTCTTAGGAAACCATATACAGGATCACTATGTGTCGGAACTGACTCGACAGTGCTTAACAACAACAACAAAAAAAAAACGTTTTGCTGTTTTTCTCCAAGTTTCATGGTCTAATCACTGATGTCTCAGTCCTCTATAATGCAGACAGATCTCTGTGTTAACCCTACTTTTCATGTGTCTTTCTTTCATTTTCTTAATAATCATCCTCTTGTGGTTGTTTGTTGCCATCAAGTTGATTCTAACCCACGTGTGCATAGCTGAACTGCTCCATGAGGTTTTCATGATTGTGACTTTTGGAAACAGTTCTTCAAGACTCCTCTACCAAGGCACTTTTGGGTGGGTTCAAACCAACAACCTTTCAAATAGTTATCCAATGGTTAACCATTTGTGCCTCTTGAGTCCTGGTGTGGCACTGTAGGATCAGCACTCGATTGCAAGTTTGGTTTGAACTGCAAGGTCGTCGATTCAAACTCACCACCCACTCCTCAGAAACGTGACACAGGGTCTCTGTGAGTCGGAACTAACTCGTCAGCTCTTAACAACAAAGTTACCCTAATAAAAACTGTTCAAAAGGTATGCTTTGGGATAAGGAGCTTTGGGAAGCATTTGTCCCCATATCCCTCCCATCACCAGTTGATTATCTAAACACACTAAGTGAGTCTAAGAAATTATTTCAAGGGTTGAAAGGAATCACCAAGCCTTTTCTACCACAGATTGAAAAATCAGACCACAATTTTGCACCTGCTGCATGTAAAACTTCTACTAATAAGACCCATAAGGAGGTGTCAAGGCAAGGAAGATCTGGAAATTACATCTGAATTTGAAATCAAATGTTCCTGCAGACACTCGAGAAGGAACTGCCTTTATCAAGCATGGTACAACAGCAAATCGCATATTTTATCATTTTCCCCTGAAAAACGAAAACTGCAGTCACTTAACTTGGGCCCCAAAATGCACAGCTAAGGAACACCTGGCTCAGTGAATAAATTGCAAAATGTATCTGTTTTGCTAAGAAAAAAAATGTTGTTGTTGTTGTTGTTTCATTAGTTATTGCACTTGTGAATGTACTGCTGGTAGCAACCGCCTTGCTACCAACAGCGCTACTTACCAGTCAATGCTAGAGCCCAAGGGTTTTTCAAACCACTGACAGTCTCTACAAAACCTTCAATGTTTAGTGTTTTAAAATTAAACATCTGGTTCAAAGACCTGTTATTTTATCATTTTTATAACAACTCAAAACCACATTTAATTCTGTTTTCTCCATCAGAGTTTCAAGTCACTTTATCTATTTTTTTTTTTTTTTATCACAATGAGTCCATAAGCCATAGGCTAAGAAAGAAAAAAAAAAAATTCCCTTAGATTGTTCATGGTCAATTCAGTCCTTACTGTATGAAACTCTTCCTAGGAAGCAAAAAATCCACTTATATGGTTTTCCTTCCAATAGGCTGTGTGGCAGTTAAGCGTGACTGTGGGTTTATAGCACCTCCAAAGATTAAAAGCAATCCCACTTAAAATGTTCAAATCAAATTCACAAGCAGCCCAATGAGCTGTGAATGTAAATGCAAATGCTTTACTAAGTGAGTGCCCATAAAGGAATTATGCACCCTAAGTAATTACGTGCAGATGTTGACTCTCAGGAGTTCCCGTTTGGGACATTTCTCATCAATGGGGTGTCTTGTGTTTATCCCTTAGTGTCAACTCCAACTGAGATATTAAGAAAAGGCACCTATTTTCCTGAGCAAAATACAAGTTGAGGACTGTTCAGTGGGTGAACGCCTTCACATCCTACCAGGACCTCTGCCTTCACCAAGAGTCTTCCACCGAGAAAGCAGTTCACTTGAGCATAAAGAGTTTAAATTCAGAGTATAGTTCCCACAGTATCTATTATAACCTATTTGGTTAGGTTCTTGGGTGGTGCAAACGATTTGCACTTGACCACTAACCAAAAAAGGGTCGCCGGTTCTAATCTACCCAGAGAGAACTGAGGGGTAAAGTCCTGGAAATCGGCTTCCATAAAGACTGGTATCGTTAAAATGCTGTCAAGTCAGTTCTGACTTATAGCGACCCTATCACAGCCAAAATAAAATCCTGTAGAGCAGTTATACTGTATAGAAGCAGTTATAATTGGAATCAGCTCAACAGCTATGGTCTTGGTTGTTTAGTTTTGTTTTTCACTATTTGATTATATGATGACAATAATGCCCACAACAGAAAAACTGTGGTGTTATCAGAGTTGGCAGCTTCATGCTTCACACTCAACTCCTGTGGATCCCCATGGACATCTGCTCAGCTCCACTGTCAGATACCCAGCCTGCTGTTCTCTTACCAAACCTGCAAGAATCTCCAATTAAATTCCATGAAAACTCAAACTACTTAATCAGATCTGTTGGAGATATGTGTCATTGTCAAGCTGTTTAGATTTGATGAAATAACTAATGCTTAGTCTCAATCAAAATAATTTGCACCCCAGCCAATCTGTAAGGAAACAGGGTGAAAGAGGGCCACTTCTTTGTTCATTAGATCAAACTAACTCCTCAAGCATCCTCAAGCTACCTAAAATCTGACCAACCTGGGACCCTTTAGGTACTGGATCAGAAAAGACTTCGTTCTGCCTTTTTTTCTGATGATCCCCTTCCTCCTTCAAGTGCAATAAGCTCCTGACTACAAGTACAGAAGACGTGTTTCCTAGTTACTAAATCAATCAGATTTAGCCAAGGATCACTGGCTTTTTTTGTATGGACCCTGCCAATGGACTTCCCAAACCCTATCCATTAACCCTGATTTTCCTCCACCCATATCCTTACTCTAGGAAGTTCAGAAGGGTGATCATATCAGACCAATCATGAAATATTGAAGTATTCCTTTGGTACTGAGTGCCATAATTCCTTCATGAAAATGATTTAAACCCATCCCTTGGATTATAGTAGGAGCTCTGGTAGCATAGTGGTTATGAGTTGTACTGCTAACCTCAAGGTCAGCAGTTCGAAACTACCAGATGTTACTCAAGAAAAAGATGAGGCTTTCTACTCCCATAAAGATTTACAGCCTCAGAAATGCTATATAGGGTTGCTATGAGTTGGAACCAACTCTACAGCACCTATCCATCAGCACTTGGATCACATGCCCTGGAAGCTTCAGATGGTTACTTCACTGGGTGAATATATAAATACTCCAGCCTTCCCCATTAGAACATATAATCATACTGGGAGAAATCCTGTCATGCCCCACAGTGAGATCATTAGCTAAAAGGAATCGGGAATGGCTATTTTCCTCCCTTAAGAAAAGTAAACTGTGTGCTGGTAATTACTCTAGCTCTCAGAACAATAAATTTGACTTTAAAAAATTTCTATTGCAATTCTTGAAATATTCCTTTTCAATTTGTTTTGGTCATTGATATAGGACTAACTTGTCTGCTCAAAAGACGTAAGTTATCTCCTCCTGCTTTCCAAATAAAGTCCAAAATTCTTAAACTTGTGGTCAAACAGAAAAACCAAGCCCATTGCCAACAAATCAATTCTAATTCATAGCGATCCTGTAGAAAATAGTAGAAGTGCCCCCATAGGATTCCTAAAAGATTGGCTTTCTCCCACAGAGTAGCTGGCGGGATTGAACCACCAAGCTTTTGGCTAGCAGCAAAGTACTTCAACCACTGTACAACCATGGTTCCTATTTGTAGCCAAAGTGTTCCAAAATGGAATTCCTATCTAATATACTTTTCAACATTCGCTTTGATTTGTCCCCGATAGGAATCTATTGGTCCAATAACTAATGTGTGTCCTACAAAGACATCTTTTCCATTCCTTTCTTCATTGAACCAAGATTTAGTCCTGCTTTTGCACCTTTGCTTCTGCTGACCCTTTTTACCATAATAGCTTCTCCAAACCATTCTAGGTAATCAATGCATATTAGATTTCATTCATGCCTTACTTCCCTTTGTGATTTATTTCAAATCCACCAGTCCACAGAGCTCATTTCACTAAGGAAATCCAAGTGCTACATTACCAAGAGTCAAAAGCACTAGGATGAGGTTCAAACTCTGCCACTCGTTAACTGTTTGAATTCAGGCAACTCACTTATCATCTCTTCATCTAAAATGAAGGATTTGGAATGATCTCGAAGATCTGTTTCAGTTCTAAGCTCATTTCGGGAGTCCTGGTGTGGTGCTACGGGTTAATGAGCTGAACTGCAAGATTGGTTTGAACCACAAGGTCGGCAGTTCAAGCTCACCATCTGCTCCTCAGAAACCCTATACAGGGTCACTGTGAGTTGGAGCCAACTTAACGAAAAGACACTTAACAACAATCTCAATTAGGGTCCTGGCGTGGCGCTTCAGGATAATGCACTGGACTGCAAGGTCGGTTTGAACCACAAGGTTGGCAGTTCAAACTCACCAGTCACTCCTTGGAAACCATATACAGCGTAGCTATGAGTCAGAACCAACTCAATGGCACTAAACAACAATAATCTCAATTAAATCTTTAGACCTTATCAGAAACTTCTAATTACCTATCCATGAGCAACACTGATTATTGTTACTGTTAGGTGTGGTCGAATCGTAGAGAGCAAAATGCACAACAGAATGAAACACTACCAAGTCTTGCTACATGTTCACAATTGTTGCTATGTTTCAGCCCTTTTCGTTGAGACTCTTCCTCTTTTTTGCTAATCCTTCACTTTATCAAGCATAATGTCCTTCTCCAGAGACTGGTCCTTCTTGATAATATATAGAAAGCATGAAAGACAAAGTCTCACCATCCGGGCTTCTAAGGAGCATTCTGGAAGAACTCCTTCCAAGACAGATTTGTTTGTTCTTCTGGCAGTATATTATTTATTCCTTCTCCAACACCATAATTCAAATGCACCAATTCTTCTATGGTCTTCCTTATTTGTTGTCCAACTTTAACATGCATGTGAAGCCACATGACTTGGGTGCAAACACATCTTAGTCTTCAAACTGACATCTTTGCTGTTGAATACTTGTACAGCAGATTTGATTGTGTTACTGCTACTTCCATGAACATTACATATTCAAGCAAAATCAAACCTTTGACAACTTAAACTTTTCTTCATGTATCATATTATTTATTGGTCCAGTTGTGAGTATTTTCGTTTTCTTTACATTGAGGCGCAGTACATACTGAAGGCTCTAGTTTGATGCTTGAAAACCATCAGTCACTCCTTGGAAACTCTATATGTCGCTGAGTCAGAACCAACTTGAAGGCACTTAACAGCAACAACAACACACTTTGCCTGAGGCTATGTTCTATAATCACAATTAGATTTAAATTAGCTGGTGTCAGGGGGGATTGTTTTGCCTTCCAAGGGACAGATTATCTTATAAGCAAAATAAGTATGATCTTAGGTCATCAATAAAACAGGGGCCCCAGTTGTCCAAAGCAATGATCCAGAGATGCCAAGCAGAGAGGACACAGGGAAAATTAAGTGTCACATTCAAAGGGATCCGTCAAGGCACTAAATGAAATGATATCAGCTCCATTCACGTAGGGTTGTTTAAGCTACAAGGTCCCTACCACTTCAACACTTTTGTTGACACCTGTCTCCTATGGCCCCCTCCTGCTTAATTGAAATTCCTTATCTCATCAGATCTTTTGGGGATATAGGATTTCTTTGTAATTAACAAGAGGTGGAGTAGGTTGTTGAGTCTAACTCTTGTGAAGAGTCCCATGTGAAGAGTCCCATGGACTACCAGAAGTATGAACAATTCTGTCTTGGATGAAATACAGACACAATGTTTCTTGGAAGTGAGAAGGGTGAGACTTCATCTCACGTGCTTTGAACATGTTGTCAGGAAGACCCAGTCCCTGGAGAAGAACCAGCCAAAACAAAAGGAAGCTCTTCACCAAGATGGACCGACACATTGGCTACAACAGGGAATCAAACATAACAACACTTGTGGGGATGGCGCTGAACTGAGCACTGTTTCTTTATGTTGTACGTAGGTTCAAACTCACCAGATGCTCCTCGAAAACTCTTTACAGGGTCGCTATGGGTCGGAACTGACTCGAGGGCATTTAACAACAGGGTCTTTATGAGTAGAAACAAACTTAGTGAAACCTAACAACAACAATAGGAGTCCTGGTGTGGCACTGTAGTATAAGCACTCAACCACAAGATCAATCTGAACAGCAAAGTTAGTGGTTCAAACTCACCAGCTGCTTGTTTGGAAGCCCCTACAGGGTCACTATGTGTTGGAACCAAATCAATGGCACTAAATAACAACACATTAGTGTGTTAACACAACAAATTCATGTGGTGCTGTAGGATAAGCAATGAACTACTAACTAAAAGATCAGTAGTTCAAACCCACCAGCCACTCTTCCGAAACCCTATACAGGAATTGCTATGAGTTGGAATAGACTCAAAAGGATCTAATAACAACAACACGAGATATAACTCATATATCCAATTTGAATGCATGAGTAAACAGAAGAGGGGGCATCACAAATTATCAATGTTTCCGGCCCATACATGCCTAAATCTGACTCTATTTATACCCCCAAGTTTCTTGCATGGTCTTCTAGACAAAGTAAGAGAGGTCTTCAGAAAGTTCATGAAAAAATAGAACTAAAAGATAACGGAATTTTCCCATAATTTTTTTAAGCCCCCTCAGCTATTCTCAAGTGTTTTGTGATAAACACCAAATTTCTCAAAATAACCATAAATTTTTACCATCTCAGATTATAAAAAGAAAACGTACTCCTTTTAAACTGCTTTAGCCACCCTTGTTCTCTTATCAAACCAAACCAAGCCCATTACCGTTGGGTTGAGTCTGACTTACAGCAACCCTATACAGTCTCTGCTATAAATCTTTATGGGACAGAAAGCCTCCTGTTAATTTCGTGGAGCGGCTCATGGATTTGAACTGGTAAATTTGTGGTTAGCAGCCAAATACATAACCCACTACTCCCCCAAGGCTCCACAGATGCTCTATAAACAAGTCTGTAGGAAGCTCAGTAAGTAGCCCACATAAATCCCTCACTGGTTACCCTTCCCTCAGGCCATATACATTAGCAACAAAGTAGCTCCTTTATGACTTGCGCTCAGTTTGTTTATGAGACTCTATATATCTGACTATTATAAAAGATTTCTTCAGTCCCCACACTCTTCTCTGTACTTAGTCAAATGGCATGTTTTATTTCTGAATCTTACAAAAATGAGAGTGTCTCTCCTTCTATATAGAAGAAAGAGTATCATTGTTTCACTGTTGGAGGTGGGCCCACTTGTTTCTTAAAATTAAGTCCTGTAGAGTCATTGTCAAAATCAAATTGAACAAAATTAACAATGTGTCTAAAGAGTTCAGGGTGCTGAGACGGTGTAAGGTCCCGTAAGTTTTAATGTCCTATGAGGATTTAAACTCAACAAAGGACTCCAGTTGTTGTTGTTGTTGTTAGGTGCCGTTGGCTCAGTTCTGACTCATATTGACCCTACGCACAACAGAGCTAAGCACTGCCCTGTCCTGTGCCATCCTCACAATTGCTGCTGCCAGTGTGCTAGTCCATCTAGTTGGGAGTCTTCCTCTTTTGCATTGACCCTCCACTTTATCAACTATAGTGTCCTTCTCCAGAGACCTGTCCCTCCTGATAACATGTGTGATGTAATAGACAAAGTCTCACCATCCTGGCTTCTAAGGAACATTCTGGCTGTACTTCTTTCAAAACAGATTTTTTATTCTTCTGGCAGCCCAGGGTTCTGTCAATATTCTTCTCCAACACTATAATTCAAATGCCTCAATTCTATGGTCTTCCTTGTTCAATGTCTAACTTTCACATGCAGATGAGGCTATTGAATATACTATGGCTTAGTTCAGGCCAGGCGCACCTACGCGGGAGAAAGATGAGGCTTTCTACTCCTGTAAAGATTTACACCCTCGGAAACCCTGTACAGGGTCGCTATGAGTCGGTTCCGACTCCACGGCACATAACAACAACAACAACAGTTCAGGCCAGGCGCACCTTAGTAGTTAAAGTGCTTGAGTACTAACCAAAAGGTCAGCAGTTCAAACCCACCAGCCACTCCATGGGGAAAAGATGTGGCTGTCTACTTTCTTAAAGATTTACAATCTTGAAAATCCTCTGAGGCAGTTGTAAACTATGAGTCAGAATCAACTCAAGTGCAATCGGTTTGCTTTTTTGTTTTTGTTTTCTATTGTGGAGGAGGGTTGGATGGAAGAGGAAATGAGATAAATGCACAACTTACAGCAAATCACTCTAATGTTTAATGAACACGCTTCCTTTACAAGTATAGTGGAAAGGGACCACAAATCATTTATTTGCCTCAACAACAGCTCTGAGCAAAGGAGCAGAGAGCTCTAATTGTATAATTATTTCTCTCTTGTTTTGCTCGAAGGCTTAGGTGTGGCAATTAAGGAAGAGACAGACAGACATAAGAAAAGAGGCTTAGACAGAAAAGATAGCAAGTTCATTTACTTGGTTCTTACCTTAAATGCTTCCCTTAAATTCTCCATTTCATGGCATATCAATTAGTTCCTACACAATCAGCTCCTGATGCCAGACCTATCCCAACATGTTCTATATCTGGTCTACCAGAGAAAAAAAAAAACCCCAGGCCAAGAGGCGAACACAGTTTGTTAGTCAAAGGTACTTACCAAAATTTTTCCTAACCTTAGTAAAGGAGAAAAATTTTAAAGAATTTGTTGGAGGACATTGTTCTGCATTCAAAAGGCAAGAGTAAATCATTGATGAACACCTTTAGAGTGAGAACACATGTAGTCAAAATAATTGGATGAACGGTGAAAAATTCAACCAACTATTCAAATATTAGGAGGCATGGTGGTGCAATAGTTAATCATTCAGCTGCTAACTGAAAAATTGGCAATTTGAACCCACCAGTAGCTCCATGAGAGAAGGATGTGGCAATCTGCGTCTGTAAAGATTACATAGGCTTGGAAGCCATATGGACAACTTTACTCTGCTATATAAGGTCCTTCCTATGAGTCAGAATCAACTTGACAGCAATGCGATCCAAATAGCTACCCTAATCAACTCAAGACTTCTAGCTATTTAGGGATATATAGATAAAGGATAAAATTCGTTTCTACTTTTTACTTGTGTGCTCTGGGGGAAACCACATTAATGGAACAACAGCGCTTGGAAAACTTTCACAGATATTACAGTTTTCAAATAAGCATTTTATGAAGTGAGAATCAATAGGTTCGTATAGCTCTCCAGAGGAGCTGTATGTCATCATCAGCTAACTATCTACTGTTATTGTTTTCCCCACTGAACATTTGGTAAAATACATTCAATTCTCTTTCAGTTATAATGGCATCATTAGATGGCATACAAGGACCTCTGGGACCCATACAGTCTATCCCCTTGGCCTCAGGCAAGTCCACAGCTGAAAGATCCCTCAATAAAGAGAGGCACATCCTCAGACTGGCTCACATGAAAGCATTACATGGACTCTAGGATCATTTACATAACTAAATTTCTAGGTATAAAATACTTAAGAATATTCTGGAGTTAGTTCCATTATAGTCAGTGACTCTTCAGAGTTGTATTTCTAGATATTTGCTTCCTATACAGCCTCCTTGGAAGACAAGATGGCTAGACTTTGTCCGTCATACTTTGGAACAGTCAAGAGCGACCTGTCCTTAGAGATGGCTATCATGTTTGATAAAGTGGAGGGTCAGAGAAAAAGAGGAAGATCCCCAGTGAGATGGATTGGCACAGTGGCCGCAACAATGGGATCGATCATAGCAACAACAATTGTGAAGTTGACACAAGACTGTGTTCTGTTGTGTACAGAGTCACTACGAGTTGGTACCAACTCGATTATTAATGAATGGTAATAGCTACTCAACCTATTCAGGCAAATAGGTTTGGGAAATACTGGTTTCAGCAAAAACAAATAGGTTTCTTTTACGACAGGAGTTCTCAGAGTCTTTACAATGCTGATGTTTCCTTGAACTTCCAGCACCATTATGGTGCTGGAATGCCGCTTGCCCAGACACTATCCCCACCATGATTCCCACCACCATGACTGGCACCATTTACCCACTTATTCTACCTAGAGAATCAAGCATCTCTTTTTCAGAACCTCATTCTTAACGTCCTAAAGCAAGGGTTGGCAAACTAAGGCCTGTGGGTTAAATTCAGTCTGTTGTTGTTGTTAAGAGCTGTTGAGTCAGTGGTGACTCATAGTGACCCTGCATAGGGTTTCCGAGGAGCAACTGGTGGGTTTAAACCACTAACCTATGGGTAGCAGTCCAGTGCTTACCCACACCAGGACTCCAATCCCCTCATTGTTGTTGTTATTGAGTGCCTGATGGTGTTTACATTTGTATAAAGCTGAAAAAAATCAAAAGAAGAAGAATATTTTGTGATGCATAAACTTATAAACTTAAAATTCAAATTTGGTATTCATATGGAAAGTTTTATTGGAATGAAACCATGCTCATTTTATCTATGACTACTTTCATGCTACAACACAGTAGCTAAAATAGAGACCATATGGTCTGCAAGGCCAAAAATATCTACTATCTGGCCTTTTACTGAAAACATTTACCAATCCCTATATTCTGGTGGTATTGTGGGCTAATGCACTGGACTGCAAAGTCTGTTTGAACCACGAGGTCAACAGTTCAAACTCATCAGTGTCTACTCGGAAATCTATACAGGGTCACTATGGGTCGGAACCAATGCAGTGGCACTTAACAATGACAACATGTTCAACTATATGCATTCACAGCAGTGTCATTGCTGTTGTGTCAGTTCCGACCCACAGCAACCCTGAACAGGGTTTCTGAGGAGTAGCAGATAAGTTTGAACTGCCAACCCTGCTGTTCAAACTGACCTTGCAGTCAGCACATTAACCCACAGCATTACATCAGGATTCCCTCATAGCAGTATAGACTTTTACAAAATCTATCTCCCATGTAAATGTCACACTTATTTGACTGGCTTTTTTATTAGTAGCTGTCTCCACTAGACAGTGAACAGCATTAGGGCAGGTCCATGTCTGTTTTTTCTACCTTGGTGTGGAACTGTAGGATAAGCATTGGACTGCAAGTTTGGTTGGAACTACAAGGTCAGTGGTTCAAACTCACCAGCTGCTCCTCAGAAACTCTGTACATTGCTCCTGTGAGTCAGAACCAACTTGACAGCACTTAACAATAACAATATCCCCAGAGGAGTCATGGTGGTACAATGATTAAGCACTCAAATGCTAACCAAAAGGTCTGCAGTTCAAAACCACCTTCCATAAAGATTTGTTGTTCTTAGGTGCCATCAAGTTGGTTCCAATTTATAGCAACTCTATGCACAACAGAATGAAACACTGCCCAGTTCTGTGCCATCCTCACAATTGTTGTTACCCTTGAACCCACTGCTGATGCCACTGTGTCAATCCGTCTCATTGGGGATCTTTTTCGCTGAGCCTCCACCTTACCAAGCATGGTGTCCTTCTCCAGGCACTGGTCCCTCCTCATAGCATGCCAGAAGTATAAGAGGTAAAGTCTCACCATCCTCACATCTAGGGAGCATTCCAGCTGTACTTTTCCCAACACAGATTTGTTTGTTTCCTGGCAGTCCATGGTACATTCACTTCTTCACCAACATCATTATTTAAAATATATCAATTCTCCTAGAGTATCCCTTATTCATTGTCCAACTTTCACGTGCATATGAGGCAATTAAAAATAGCATGGCTCGAGTCAGGTGCACCTTAGTCCTCAAAATGATATCTTTACTCTCTATCTTTGAAAACCCTCAGGAAGTTCTGCCCTGTCCTGCAGGGTCACTTCTAAGTCAGAATCAACTCCCCAACAGTGGGTTTGGATTTGTTTGTTTATATCTTCAAAGGTTAGCCTGTACCTGGTACACAGTAGATGTCTACTAAATATTTGTTTGTGTAAATATTTGTGGGAACTGCTGCTTTACAAAACACAGCTTAAGAAATTCTACTGTATATAAGTATCCTACACCTGTAAGCTAAGTGAAGAAACAGAGACTTTATTCACAGAATAGTTCATCAAAATGATGTTACAAAAAGGGTAAAAATTGGTTAAAGGGAGTCTTTTTGTCTTTTAGCTTCTCCACTCTGAGGAATCTTAAGAAACTATTACCATACTCAGTAGAGAGCCATGGCAGCTTTCTGCAAGGTTTTTATTATCCAATAGGTTAATTAAAAGGAAGAAGGAAAAACAGACGCATTTGAACTGTAGCGCTGATGAAGAATACTGAATATACCAGTTAGTCCCAGAAGAACACACAAATCAGCCTTAGAATTAATATGAGGGTAGGTCAAAAAGTATTGCTACAAAACTGGAAACCTTTTATTAAACAAAAATATCAAAATGTGAACCTATTGTTTCTCAATATATTTTCCATCTAGGTCTATACACTTCTCAAGACAGTGTCTACAGCTCTGTAACTCTCCCTTCAAGAATCCTATACTCTTCATGGAGGTCCCTGGGACCATCAAGGGAAAAGAGCAGAGAGTGGGACGCTATCCAGAGAAGCAGTGTTGCCTGAGATGGAGGCAGAGACAATGACGCGGAGAGATGTAGTGCCTGGGGATTTTAGACCCAGAGAGGGAGAGGGGCTGTGTGCTGATGACCGGGGGCCAGGCTTGCAGGGTATACCCTTTGTTGGGTTGATGGTGCATGGAGGGGATTGTAACTGTGGCAATGAAATGATATACAACAGGATGAATGTAAAACTAATGTTCTCCCATGTGAACTATCACACAATTCACAATAAAACATTTAAAAAAAAAGAAGAAGAATCCTATGCGCTTCAATTTACGCCATGTCAAACAGGCGTTTGGACATTCTCAAGGTAGTCAAATCATGTTCTTTTTAAATGGCTTTTGATTTTGTGCAACAAAGAGAAGTGTGAAAGGGTCAAGGTCAGGGCTAGAGGATGGATAGGTAAAGTCCTTGCCAACCTTGAAGAATGAGCAGGTACATTTTAGTGATGGGGGGGCCGGAAATTCAGGGTGCTACTTTCAAAGGGAGTTCTGGTGTGGCACTGTGGGTTAATGTGTTGGACTGCAAAGTCAGTTTGAACCACAAGGTTGTCAGTTCAAGCTCACCAGCCCCTCCTTGGAAACCCTGTACAAGGTTACTATGTGTCAGAACCAACTCAACGGCATTAAAAAACAACTTTCACAGAGTTTTTTCACCAAAACAGTTTCCAGTTTTCTTCAGACTTCTTCATAATAAGCCTCTGTGATCATTCTGTTTGTCTGGAGGGAAAAAAATATTATCAACCTTACCCCTGTGGCATCCCAAAAAAAATAGTCACTGTAATCTTCTGAGCTGATCTATTTACCTTGAATTTAATTCTTCCCCCCCAAAAGCCACTGTTTTGATTGACCCTTTTTTGGAAGGCTCTCTAGCAAGACTAAACCAGGAGAATTACTGAGAGACCTAGTCTTCAGCCATCCACTGATAACAGAGACATGTTGAAACACCTTTTTCTTGGAATAAACCCATGCATATATGAACTGCAACCCTACTAGCAATATTTCTAACATACCCTCATATAACCAGAAAGTTCCTTAGAAATGAAGATGCTAAGACTTTGTCTTGCTTACTTTGGATACATGATCAGAAAAGACCAATAGCTGAAAAGACATAATGGCTGCTAAGAGAGGGCCAGTGAAAATGAGGGAAATCTGCAATGAGATACATTGACACAGCAGGCACAACAGTGAACTCAAACATACCAAGGACCATGAAGATGGCACAAGATCAGGTGACGTTTCATTCTGACTGTTTGCCAACTTGATGGCAACTAGCAACACCAACATGAGCAGCCTATTAGATTCAAGCGAGAAGACATACTCAGAACTCAAGGGACTTAAAATTATGCAGAAAAGTGCTGGGATCCTAGGGTATGACTGAGGGGAATGTTGTTGTTGTTGTTGTAAGTGCCATTGAGTTGGTTCCAACCCATAGCGATCCTATATAGGGTTTCAGAGAAGCAACAGGTGAGCCTGAACCACCAACCTTGTGATTCACACTGACTTTGCAGTCCAGCGCATTAACTCATAGTGCCATGCCAGGACTCCAGCTAGGGGTGAATAAAAAGTGAAGAAGAAGTAGGGCTTTGAACAAGTTCATTCTGGTTCTGACCCTCTGCTGAAAATTTGCATCTCTATCTCAGATTTACTGGAGACTAGGAGTTCTGGTGTAGCGCTGTTTGGAATAATGCATTGGGCTGCAAAGTTGGTTTGGACTATAAGGTCAGCAGTTCAAGCTCACCATCCACTCCTTGGAAAACCTGTTCAGGGTCACTATAGGACTTATCAACAATAACAACAGGGTGAGGTCCACATGACACAAGTAATGGTATTTTCAATCACCTCATAGGCATGAGAAAGCTGAACAATGAATAAGGCAGACCAAAGTATTGATGCTTTTGAATTATGGTATGGGCAAAGAATATTAAATACACCACAGACAGCTAGAACAAACAAATTTCATTTAGAAGAAATAAAGCTAGAGCGCTCTTAGAAGCCAGCACGGTGAGACTTCTTCTCACTTACTTTGGCTGTGTAATCAGGAGAGACCAGCCCTGAAGAAGGACATCAGATTTGGTAAAGAAAAGAATCAACAACTCCAAAAAGGCCTCAGCGCGATGGAGTGGCTGCTGCAATGGGTTCAAATGCAGAAACAATTGTGAGATGGCACAGGACCAGTCAGGATTCCATTCTGACATACATCGGGTCACTAGAAGTTGGAACTGACTTGACGGCGCCTAAAATTAACAATGACCGGAGCTGCAGCCCATGCATATGTAGTAGTCCTAATGAACAGAGGCAGGATTGCCTTCATTTTTGGAAACTGCCCTCTGTCTTCTTGCTTATTTTGATCCAAATCACTACTTTTTCATCAGACAGTATTTATGAGGTTTAATGGATGAACTTCAACATTTCCAAGAGCTTTGAGACATGTGTCAGCAAGATGTTTTTCCTCCTGAATCTCAGACCAGCTGCATTTGATAGAAATCTGCCAGCCTGTCTTCCTGACTCTAAATGAGAAGACAGACAGTCCAGTGATGCACAGGATGAAACAGCCAAGCCTGTACTGGTTGAAAAATGATCAGATCCTTTGCTATATTCTCACCAACAAGGATCAGTTCTGTTCGTTAATTTGTTATTCAACAAAACTTTAGTAAATGACTATTGTGTGTCAATCACTGTTAAGCCAAATCATCCCTGGCCTCATGGAGCTCACAATGTAGTGGAGAGAATGCCCATTAATTAGATAACCATGCAAATAAATATTGTACATACAATAACTCATATTTACTCAATGTTCTCTGGACCAAGTGTTTTACAGACATCATCTCATTTGACCCTCCCGACAACTCTGTTAGATAGCACTGTTTGAGAAAAAGCTAAGACTTGAAAAGTCTATGAGTAATAAAGCTGAGAATGGGACCCGAGTCCTGATTGTAAAATGCACTAGAGTTTCAATTCTAAATCCCTTGATTTGTGGAAGGCTGCTGTCTACAGCAGGAGCCCTTACTCCATTTTGAATCCTGATTTCCGTTTAGAAGCCGTTGAGTTCTTTATGTTTTTTTCCCCAATACTTCTTGTTGTTGTTCTGTTGTCAACTCAGTTTCGACTCATAGCAACCCTGTGTGAGTTTTAACTTGCAACCTTGCAGTTAGCAGTCCATTGTTTATTCTACAGCACCACACCAGGACTCTGACCACTAAACCAGGAATGTGGATATGCTTAGACACATGTACAGCAAGCCCAGGGAGGGCTAGTTTTTCCTCAGGAAGATTGTACAGTTGATCCTTGAATAACATGGATTTGAACCACACAGATCCACTTATTCATATTTCTTTTTCTAATGCTATTGTAAAGGGCTCATGTTGTGAGTATCTGATTAAATGCCTCAGGATGCTAATTACCTCCAAGTGAACTCACATGGTGATGATTAGTATCACACGGTGTGTTAGCAGATACTCACAACTCTGAGTTCACAGAAATAGCAACAGGAAGTTCAAATCTATCTTGTTCAAGGGTCAACTGTAGATGAATGCAGATAATACAGAAAGTAAATGGGCATTTACAGAAAGTAGCCAATCACATAGATACATATTATCTCATTTAAATTAAAGGTTGTTGTTGCTGTTAAGTGTCATTGAGTCTGTCCCGACCCATAGCAACCCTGTATAGGGTTTCAAAGGAGCGTCTGGTGAGCTTCAACCACGGACTTTGAGGTTCAAATTGACTTTGCAATCCAGTGCAATCCAAAACGCCACACCAGGACTCCAAGTTAAAAGTTGGAGGTAGTGATATATTGTCTTGTAGCTACATTGTGGCTATAGTCAGGGATGCATAATTATGTCATATTCCAATCACCACATAGGCAGGTGGTGGAAACCCCAGAACCAACCTGTAACCTATTTCAACATGCAGTTGTGTCCATATCTCAATCACTGTCCTTTCCCATTTCTAAAGTCCCACTTGCAACAGGGATGGAATGACATACAACCAGTTGTGAACAAAGTCATGGTTTTCTTTGTTCTCTATCCTATAAGGAGCTGCATGACTGTAAATGGGCAGATTCCATCGACCTGTGTATTGTGTGCATGCTAATGATTTCCCTCATCTGGGATGACTGTCTTTGTTTTGTCTTTACCTTGTTTGAATCTGGGATTTTTCCCCTAATCCAAAATCCATGTTCTTAATGCAAAATAGACCCTCCAAATCTGTCTAACTGGCTCAAAGGGACTAGAATATGCATGGTTTTCATGTTTTTCTCAAGATAGTAAGCCTGCATCTCACTTATCATCATATCTGTTATAAATAAAGATACTTTCAAGGTAAAGTTGGAATTCAATCTAAACTATCTGACCTTAGAGTTTAGGCATTTAACCTGCTATGCTAATCTTACAAGAAGTGGAGATGATAATCAATAGTTGTTGTTGTTAAATGCCGTCGAGTCACCAATTCCGCCGAAAGGAGCTCTGGTAGCGTAGTGGTTACAAATCGGGTTGCAAGCTGCAAGGTCAGCAGTTTGAAACTACCAGCTGTTCCGTAAAGATTTACCGCCTCGGAAACCCTGTACAGGGTCGCTATGAGTCAGAACCGACTCCATGGCACATAATAACAACAACAACTCTGTGCCTGAACCATTCTGAGTGAAAGATACAGCATATGAATAAGTTGGCCATACTGCTTTCTCTTGAGGAATTTACATTCTACTGAGGGAGAGAAGAAATGCATGTAAATAAATGTTACTAAATACATAAATTAATAAATAACACAATAGGGAATGATACACACTAAGAGATAAAGTTGAGCAAGAAATACCGACACTCAGTAGGAATATGATGATGCTATTTTAAATACTGTGGCAATGGTACGTTCACTAATAAGTTAAGATTATTAAGTAGGGCCGTAAAGGAAATAGGAAAATTATGTGGATAATGGGAAGCCTTTCCAGGCAGAAAGGCTGTCAACTATTAGTAATTTAACACCATTATTCAGTTCAAAACTACCAGCTGCTCCATGGGAGAAAGATGAGGCTTTCTGCTCCCGTAAAGATTTACTGCCTCGGAAACCCTGTACAGGGTCTCTATGAGTCGGAACTGACTCCAGAGCACATAACAACAACAACAACATTAACCTAACTGGAAAACTAAGTTTGATCATGCTCTCACTTTTGAAACTGAGAGAAATCCTTGGTTCAATGATCTAGGAAGTTTCTTTGCAAGAGACACCACGTCTTTGTGACTCCTGTCTAACTGGGTTGTCACTGTTCTCCAGATGTGCCAGCAGGAATTTCTTATATGCCTCAGATTTCTGAAACAGACACTTAAAGATTCATTTGGTATTCCTTCTATAATCTCTTTTTAAAAAAATATTTTTTTCCAAACTAAAACTCTGCCTTTATGATTGTTGTTGTTGTTGTTGTCAGGTGCCATCGAGTCGGAACCGACTC
>NW_006408538.1:6236396-6237647 GCF_000296735.1 Chrysochloris asiatica | reverse complement strand
GCACTCTGGCTGCACTTCTTCCAAAACAGATCTATTGGTTCTTTTGCCAGTCCATGGCACTTTCAGTATTCTCCTCCAACACCACAACTCAAAGGCATCAATTCTTCTACGATCCTTTATGATTGGCTACTAAAAAAAGCAAGTTGTTCGCCAGGGAGCCATCAAGGCAGGCAATCAAGTTCCTTCAGGACAAACCCCACTCCACAGCTAAAACTCAAAGGGAACACATGAACAAGCTTGTAAGCTTGCCGGCAACCATGTTGGTCTACTGGTGAGTGGAAGAGGGGGAAAGGCAGAAATGAATAAATGGGCTGAGTTCAACCACATTCCATAGATTCTTGTTGACCTGGAGAAGAGAGAGAAAAGATGAAGGGCTGGTTGGTCCAAAGTATGGTAAGACCTGGGGACTCCTGAGCCCATGGACAAGGACATAACCACAGAGGGCTACAGCTGAGAGTGAAGCATCCAGTTGATATAAAGTGAGGGGAGATGCACAAGAATGCCCCAACTTGCAAATAGTACCCATTTGACCAAGCTTCAATGGCTTGATAATCAAAACTCAACTAGAGGAAGATTTTTTTTTTAATCACACAACAATTTTTGATAAAGGAAATAAGTATAGATTGCTACAATTTGATGAATTTGACCTATACTTATGGATGTAGTAGCTCAAAATACCAACACAGAAGGAAGGAGTATCCATATCAAGTATCAATCCTACCCCTCTGCATACAGAATAGATAGAGATGGGCAACTTAGACATTGGCTACCTAAAATGAGGAGATGATAAAGGCATGAAGTGACTGACTTACAAATTTTCAAGAGGGAGTTTAGTTTAAGAGTGTGTGGGGAAGGTAGTGTCTCAACTGAATAGTTTTCATCTTGTCTAGACAGGTCTGGTGAAAACAGATGGGGCTAAGATTCTTATGATTCAATAGTGAGAAATTGTTATTATAACCAATTGCAACCATCACAATTGTAAAGATAGAAGTTTTGTAACAAAAACAGGGGAGTAGTTAATCTTACAGTCCAGAAACAGAGGACCCTAGGACCACCAAGGAAGCAGAGCACAAGTGGTATGCGGGACCTCATTCAGAGAAGCAGCGATTCCAGAGATGGAGGCAGAGATGGGGACATGGAGAGAGGGAGCAGCTGAGAACTCTGAATTCATGAAAAGTGAGGAACTGGGTGCTGGAGGCCAGTAGGCAAGCTTGCAATATGTGCCCTTTGGTTATTTAAATTATTATATAT
>NW_006408538.1:6234177-6235897 GCF_000296735.1 Chrysochloris asiatica | reverse complement strand
AGGTACTTAATGCAGGGAGCTACTTTTGCTGATGCATGGAGTTAGAGGCAAGTACCTTTGGAATGTGTGCCTTACAGCAGAATGGAGTGCCCTTTGGGCATTTACTGTCATCTCTGAAGCTGCTTAATAGCATTGCTCAAGCAGAGCAGAGACCAAGGGGCCTGTGGCTGAAAGGCTAAGGACCAAAGAGAGCCCTGCCTACAGGCATGGCAAGAAATAGGCCATCCTGACAAAAGAACTGTACCCTGAACAAACTGATCTTAAATGTAATCTATTAACTTCCCTAATAGACCCTGTAGTCATGAGTACAGTGTGCTCTGGGAGGGCTGGTTGGTGTCAGAATTAGTAGTAAGGTTGGAGGATGGAATCATGTCTGACCTCTGTCCCATAGGGAACAGGCTTTGGGCTGATACTGATGGTGATTCTCTGGGAGTCTACTGAAGTCAGAGGTGATCCGATGCTGCCTCCACAATTTTGCAGTGTATATAGATAAGGTTCTGTTTACATGAGTTTTATATCTGATACAATTGTAAACATTCATCAGTTCCTCTTACTACAAAAGATAAAAGAAATTTTAAGTAAGAAAGAAGCAAAAGGAATCTGGCAAATCACGGCTCCTGTATTATGGGAGAAATATACTTAGCAAATTTGAAACTGGATTTTGTAGCAAATCACAAATAATTTTGTAGGCATTGATATTTTAAAATCTCTACTAGTTTATTTTGTAATCTATTTGAATGCATTAGCAGTGCTATCATATCTTGCATGCCTGTCTCTTAAAGTTAGAATATTACGGAAAAGAGACTAATATGTCTTTACATTTTGAGTTTTTTGTAGAACATTTTTGGGAACCGGGAAATCTTTGAGAATCTGGAAGAAAGTAGTAAACATTCTTTCCCTGACCTTTCCAAAAAATTATGTGCCCTAAAAACTATGAAGAACATTTTATTAAGTGGTCCCTTTAAACCTTTAAACCACCACCCTAGAACCTAAGAGGAAACCCTAGATAAGATATACACCTCTCAGTGCCCACCGCAGGATCTGTGGACCTCAGATTAAAGAAAGATCCTGTGACAGAGTTCCTTTTGAGAGGGACTCGGTCATTCTCACTCCCAGGAATAAAGTCCTATACAGTCTGCAAAGTCAACATCCTTTACTGAAAGGTCATATGCACAAGGAATTCCACATGGCATTAGAACAAAGCAAAACCAATTCTCACTGATACTGCTTGTAGTCACATGCTCAGACATCAGATAACTCTGAAACCATCACAGGTCAGGAACTAGGAGTCAAGATGTGGGGGATAGTTAAGAAAATGGCTTTTATAAAGCAACCCTCTGTGCAAGACATGTTCTGTTACTGAAAGAGTGTCCTTCAAGAAATGGGGCTCTTCGTCTTCTGCCTATAACTGATTGGAATACCTAAAATGGGGCTACAATGTGTCCAGTGAAGGAGGTTTACTGAGGAGCCTCTGCATTACATGGGAGTATAGGTGGAAGCCCGAACCACAACCAGACCTTCAGAGACGGGAAATTTCTCCACTTGAAAGAACAAGCAGACCAGCTGGGAGCAGCTAGAAAACCAGAAGATACCTCTTAAAAGAAGGACCTACAGGAAAAATACAAAACAATATGGGCAGTCCGACTGTTACCACAAGAACATACAGGTGGCCTGCCCAGGAGACATCAAGGCAAGTGATCGGATCCTCTCAGTGCAAATT
>NW_006408538.1:6177259-6233102 GCF_000296735.1 Chrysochloris asiatica | reverse complement strand
AAAAAAAAAAGAAAGAAAGAAAGAAATGGGGCTCTTAGTGAGCAGGAGCTGTATTACTTTATCCGAATCGTGGGGATGACACAGGACTGAGCAGGGTTCTGTTCTGCTTTATCTAGGATTGCTATGAATCGGAACAGACTCGACAACACCTAACAATAGTCCAAGCAGCAGCAAGAGAGAAAACTGATCTGGAAATAGTTGACCTAAGAGAGAACATGTAGAGACTCACATGTTCAATCCAGAGAAACTGAAAGGTATGAATGGATTTAGGATCTACCAAAACAAAAACAACTACCTAACGTCAAGTCAATGTGACTCATAGAGACCCCATGAGTGCCGGAGGAAAACTGTGCTGATTTTTTTGGAAGTAGGCCACCAGGAATGTTTTCTGAGGTGTCTCAAACAGTCAGCCTTTCAGTTAGCAGTTCAGCATTAACCGTTTACACCAGCCCAAAACTCCAGGACCACCCAAACCAGGAACTAGTTTGTCTTCTCTGGTGGTGGTGGTTATGCACCATGGAGTCTGTTCCGACTCATAGCCATCCTATACAAGGTTTCCGAAGCTGTAAACCTTTATGGGAGCAGAAAGCCTCATCTTTCTCCTGTAAAAGAGCTGGTAGTTTCGAACTGCTGACCTTAAGGTTCTCAGTCCAATTCGTAACCACTACGCTACCAGAGACAAAAATATGGCCACTGGCAACTCTAGGTTTGTAGCTTAATAACTACACATCCATAGAATAAAGGAGGCTTTGCTTCCAGTTCCCATTTGATAAATGCCAGGGAAGAATTTTTTTTTCACCCAGTTATTTCATATGCCAGGGCACTGTGATAGGTTAACTCACCAATAATGTATGTTCTGGAAAGGGAAAGACTGGAAAAGGTAGGAATACTATTGACAGAAGAAGAAAGACAGTAGATAGATGCTGAACAGACAAAGGCAATCGCTTTTGCAAATAAAAATATTAATAAAAGCGAATAATTTTTTGCTATGTGCTAAATGTTTTGCTTCAGTGTGTTGGTCACATTCTGCAAGTACAATTAGTCCCTCACTTACTATACACTAGAGTTAGGACAGCTTCACTCTTGTCTATCTATTTTGTGTGTGTATATCATCTCATTAGTAATATGTACAAAAGGGCTTCAAAAAGTCATGGGAAAAAAATAGAGTTAAAAGATAATGGAATTTTTCCACAAACTGTTTTTGAAGCTCCTCATACATATGTATTAAAATATATCTGTCAATTTATATGTCGTGTTTCCAACTCCCAAAGAGAAATAACAATTATATTTGGAAAGGTAATAACGAAAACGGATTTTTTTTTTCTTTTTACTTGAGAGCCAGCTTCCAAGGGAGTAGTCAGAATAGAACTGCATCATAAATTAGGGACTACCTATTAATCCCCAATTTAGTTGCTAACCAGCTAGCATGAGGCCAGATTATGTACATTCGTGACATTTAAATTAAGAAATGTAATAACATACAATTAGAAATACGGAGTTAATGAAGGTTTTTGAGAGAGCTAAAAATTGTGCTTATGTGTGGTGAATACCATGGTGATTTCTCTGTCAACAGCCCCCAGTGGACTGAATGGATCCTGGGGTGGCTAAGTCTTCAAATTCCAGGTGGGACCTGTGAGTTTTCTTACCAAACACTTCTCTGTGCCTTCATGCCCAACAAAATCCCCTACGAGGAAGTCTTCATTTTCCTGGTCATTAATCCCTAGCAGTGAAAAGGAATGAAGGCACTAAACTGAAGAGTGTTTGGAGAAACATCACCTGTTAATTTCAGGGCTCACCTCTGAGCTCAGGGGAAGATAAACATTTCCTTCTGGCAGATAAATGCAAGCTTTGAAGTAAATTTGAAAGCAAAGAGAACATTCTGTTATTTTCCCTCTTAACAAGGCTTGATGAAAGCATTCTCCACAGAGGCTGCCTAATTGAGCAAGGAGCTGGCTGTGAGCTGTGCTGGCAGACGGAACTAAGGGCTGGTGAGCACATTTTGTCTGAAACCAGTGCTGTCGTCAATTCCAACTCATAGCAACCTCACAGGAGAGAGTAAAACTGCTCCCACAGGATTTTTAAGACTAAATCTTTATGGAAGCAGACTGTTTTTTCCCTTGGAGTAACAGGTTATATTCGAACTGCTGACCTTTTGGTTAGAAGCCGAAAGTTTTAACCATTGGGTCACCAGAGCTTCTGTGTCCACTGGGAGATGTCTTCTTTTCCAAAGGGGTGGGGAGGAGCTATTGCACACACTTCCAAACTCTAGCTCAATACAACTTTAGGGACCTCTGGGAAACTGCTGTCCAATGGCTGTTCGGAGTATCTTCTGAACAATTGGCTCCCTGTTTTTTTTCACAGCACTACCTCTTTGGTTTTCTAAATACCCTGCAGGGGAATGTATACTATTTATTTACTGATCTTGAAAATATGCAAGGTTTGCTTCCTGATGCTAAGCTGCCCAAAGAAACCAATGTCAGTAATTGTAGCCTCTCTGGCAATGTAAGGGAGCCTTTGAAGCACCTGCAGCTTCTAGTTCCCAAGAGTAGCTTTCCAAGTGAGGGACTGAGGACTGTAGAACCAAGTTTTGAACCAGTTCTTTCTGGTTCATTCATGGCCAACAAAGCAAAGTTGAAAGGGCCCAAACTTGTAAAATGCAATTGTTCCAGATTAATAACTGAAATAGGAAAAATCATTGGTGGACGTTCTGCTAGAAATTTAATCTCCTCCTCATAAAATGGACAGTATGCACATTGCATAGCAAGAGAATTGCTTGCCTGGCAGAGTCAGAAACAAAAGTGACTGATTCAAAGATGACAGCCACCTGTGATGCTTTGAATGTGTGTCTCCAGGGTCTTGGCACTAGTCCAGTCTCCTAAATCAGGTTCTTGAAAGGGCTTACTATGCCTCTCCCAAATCTCCCAAAGCTTCAACTCACAATTTTCTCATTTCCATTATCATTTGGGCATACCCACATTTTGCAAATTTATGTCTGTTCAGATTTCACTGTGCCAGCCATTACTGAATCATTTCAAACCAGTTCAAATCTCTGCCTCAGCCAGGCAAATTTCCTCCCAAACTTAATTGGATAACATGTCAATCAGTGCATATACTAAGGAAACTAAAGAAATAATGTCATCGTTGTTGTCAAGTGCCATCGAGTTGGTTTTGACTTATAGCAACTCTGTATAAGGTTTCCAAGGAGCGGCTGGTTAATTTGATCCATTAACCTTGAAGTTCAACTGACATTGCAGTCCAGTTCTTATCCTACAGTGCCACACCAGGACTCTAAAGGAATAGTTGTTGTTGTTATGTGCCATCGAGTCGGTTCCAACCCATAGCGACCCTGTATAGGGTTTCCGAGGGTGTAAATCTTTATGGGAGTAGAAAGCCTCATCTTTCTCCCGCGGTGCAGCTGGTAGTTTCGAACCGCTGACCTTAAGGTTCGCAGCCTGATTCGTAACCACTACGCTACCAGAGCTCCTTAAAGGAATAGTAATACCGGCTAATATTTATGGGACATTTTTGATGCCAAATTCTTTACATGAGCATCTAATTTTATGTTCAGAAAAACTCAACAGTTTTATTTTCATTTTAAAAGTAAGGACCTGAGGCTTAGAGAGTCTCTGTTACCTTACCCAAAGTTAACATACTTATTATGTTAGACACGTTATAAGGGAAAGAGGAGAATGCAAGCTCTGAGTCCTTCTAATACGCTGCTTCCCGGTGAAGTAAATTTGTCCTCAGCGAATCCCTGCTGTTCTTGAGGTTGGTTGTTCAATTAATGTTTAACAATAACTATGAATATGCAAAGAAGTTCTGTGATCCTATCTTCCAAAGAAGTTAAGAACAACAGCTAAAAGATGTATTTGTTCTACGAAGACTATGTGAAAAAAGGGTCTTTTCAACCCTATACACACCTTCCAGAATCTCATTGCCAAATGTGCGGCCAGGATTACCTTCCTAAAACTCCAGTATTCCTCAATATCTGATTCGATGACTTTCTGAAGAATCTGAGTACTTAATTTCTGTGCTAAGACCCTATGAGGTGTGGTGCTTTGGGGTCCCAGGCATGCATGTTTACCAGGTCAGCCAACAGGTTGTACAAAATCTACACCAAAATGATGAGCATATAGAACAAGCTATAAAGGAGATATTTGGAAGCTTGTGTGCAGGAGGCAGAAGTCTTTTGTGTATTATGTCTATGTCCTTGTGAACAGGTTGACAAATGAATTCTGAACAACTGAAGGACTGAGGGAATTTTATAGTCAAAGTCTCAGGATTGGACTCTAAACTCTCCCCTAATGAGCCATGGACCAAGGGCCACTTTCTTTCTCTGTGAAATGCATGGTTTAGATGCTATATCAGCCAAGGTAAGACCAGGAAAACAGAACCAGTAGGATACATAGTCCAAAATCCATAGATCAGGCCATCAAGAAGTGTAGGTTGGAAATCTCAGGCATAAATGGAATTGCTTCTTCCAGGAAACCTCATTTCTCCTCTTAAGGCTTTTCAAAGCTGAATCAGTCCCATCCAGATGAACTAAGATAACCTCCTTTACTTAAAGTCAACTGATTGTGGGCTTTATTCATATCTACAAAATACTTTCACAGTAACATCTACATTAGAGTTTGATTTAATAACCAAGAACTAAGGAGTCCTGGTGTGGTACTGTGGGTTAATGCATCAGACTGCAAAGTCATTTGAACTGCAAAGTCAATAGTTCAAGCTCACCAGCTGCTCCTATTCAGGGTTGCTATGGGTCAGAATCAACTCAACCACACTTAACAACAACAACAACATGGAGTCTCTGAGTAGTGGTGTGGCACTGTAGGATAAGCACTGGACTGCAAGGTTAGTTTGAACAAGGTCAGTAGTTCAAATTCACCAGTTGCTCCTTGGAAACCCTCTACAGGATCACTGTGAGTCAGAACCAACTCAATGGCACTTAACAATAATAATTGGATCTCTGATGTGGTGCTGTTGGATAAGCAATGGACTGCTAACATCAGGGTTGGCAATTCATATCCACCAGCCACTCCTTGGAAACCCTATAGAGGGTCCCTGTGAGTCCTAACTTACTCAAGGCACTTAACAACATCGAGTCTCTGAGTGGTGCAAACAGCTAAGTGCTCAGCTGCTAACCCAAAGATTGGAGGTTTGAGTTCACCTAGATGAATCCCAAAAGAAAGGGCTAGAGATCTGCATCTGAAAACTTGGCCACTGAAAAGTCATCATTGTAGAGCAGAATTCTACTGTGATACACACAGGTCATCAGGAGCCAGAGTCAACTCAATAGCATATGGATTCCTTATGGCAGCCTAACCAAACAGACATCTAAAATAACCATGATGTCTCTCCATTTCTGTGTAGCCTGTAACTTTAGTATTAATCATCCTGAACAACTTGTAATTTTCAGGACTGATATCCAGGAACATAGATAAATCAAAAGAACCACTTTTGAGCAGTTGGCCTAATATTATGTCACCAGGACACTGACTTACGAGAAAAGAGACAAATATTTAGTATGGGCACAGCATGGCCTTCTTTAGGGGAAATGCTGCCGGACAGTTTTCTTTCAAATTGCCATTGGCAAACTATCCTACCACCATGATAAAAAGTAAGCAAAGACTTCTAAGTATCCAATAATATCTGGAGCAAAAATGGGGAGGAAGTGATTTCTATTAGTGTAGAAACTGCTGTGACAAATGGCATGTCTCCAGGACCTACACTTACAGAATTTTCAAGCCAAAAGGATTTTAGGATCATGTTGACTCACACCCATTATAGATGAAGAGCCTGAGAACCAGAGAGACTCTTGACCAGTGCAAGGTCAAGAAGTTACTCAGTGTCAGAGTCAGAATGAATGCAGTGTGAGGATTCCCAGGCCAAAACTCTTTCCCTCACATCTCCCGTTAGCAAGACAAGCAAATGCACACAGACCTGAAATGCAAGCCTGTCTTCTCAGTAAAACCTGCCACCAAGCTCTTTACCATTGGCATTTATTGTGACAGATATCAGTAACTACAAAAGGGTACACTGCTAATGCAAGAAGGCAAGTTCTAAAATTGGCTTGTTTTCACAACTGTCACTTTTTAAGAGGTGGAAGACCTTTCTCTGGTTCTTTTAAAACCTCTGGGTTTCAGCCAGCTGAGCATCCCCACACATCCTCCCACCATCACTTGCTATGGAAATGTCATTATTCTATTTTGAAGGGGATAGAGCTGTTGCCTTCTTTTGTAATAACTGGGTTTTCTTTTTTAAAAAGAAAAACATCATAAAAGCCAGGAGAGGAAAAAGCTTTTAAGGGAAAAGTAAGGAGAAAATATTGTTTCAGACTTCATATCAAAGATGGACTCTCCCTATATCCTCTAGAAAAATGTCCTTAGTTGTCCTTTAATTCATGCTGGCCATTTTCAAGGACTGTATCTAGCAACCCCTCACCCAATGAATCATCCAATATGAGGAACAGAGACAGGTCTCTTTCTCAACACCCCCTCCAAAGACCCTCTTGAATCATACAAATTATGAATCTTTGGTAGCAGGAAATGGAAAATTGCAGCATGATGAAGTAAACACTAATAATTGGTTGGTTTTACATTTCAAAGACCCTAAATAAGGTGGCTATATATTATCTTCATGACAATTTTGCTCCAAGCCTTCTTGTTGTTACTTGCCAAAGAGAGTCAGTTTCCCGATTCATGGTGACCTCGTGCACAATGGAACAAAACACCGTTCATGATTAATAGTAGATTCAACCATTGTGATCCAGAGGGCCTTCATTCAATGATTTTCAGATATAGATTTCCAGGTCTTTCTTCTTATTGCATCTTAGCCTG
The DNA here is from genome assembly GCF_000296735.1 of Chrysochloris asiatica. Classification (NCBI taxonomy): domain Eukaryota; kingdom Metazoa; phylum Chordata; class Mammalia; order Afrosoricida; family Chrysochloridae; genus Chrysochloris; species Chrysochloris asiatica. The sequence goes on along the minus strand of NW_006408538.1, from coordinate 6,226,263 downwards.
GTTGCACAACTGACATATGATGAGCGTCATAGCAACACACAAGCCTCCACTGACAGACGGTTGATGGCTGCATTTTTAGGAGGGTTGCCTGGAAATGGAAGCTTGGTCTCCCACAAGGAAAGCGAGAATTACATTCCTGAACTATCCAACAATAAAAACCAATAATAAAATATATGTACCCCTTTTTCTCTGAGAAAAGAAAGAGAAGGAAGGAAAGGGATGTAGGTTTTAGTTTTTTGTTGTTTGCTTTTTTTTTTTTTTTAATCCATAGAACATGTGACAGTCCAAGTAATTCCTAAGTAGTAAAAAGCTTCTCTGGCCAGTCATACTTTCCTTGTCAGCATATGACTGGGTTATTAATGAGGTACACTGATGATTAAAAAGTCTGGAACTACTGAAAACTGCCCTCAGCTCATGGTATGAGAGTAAGCACTGCCATACTTATATATCTTGACACCAAGAAGCCCAATTTTTTCAGTGGCCTCTTTTAATGCTGTTGTTTTTAAGTGTCTTCAAGTCAATTCCAACTCATAGTGAGCCTTTATAGGTAGGGTTACTGAGGAGCACCTGGTGAGTTTGAACCACTAACATTACAGTTAGGAGTCCAATGCTTACCCTATAGCTCCATGCCAGTACTCCTTAATAGGCATAGAATCAAGATAATCACCTTGCCAGGAACAAGGAAAGATTTGGACATTGGAATGAAGACATTTGGGAGGAAAGATCAGTTAAAAAAAATTAAAAAGAGAGAAACATGGATTCAAGGACTGAGCTGATGACGTTGACAATCCTGTGACAAAGTTGGAAATTCCCACTGCAAGTCACTCCTTTAATACACTAAAGATCCATGTTTTAAAAAAAAAACCTTGGTTTTATGTTGTTGTTAAGTATCGTGGAGTCAGTTTCGACTCATAGCGACCCTGTACAGCGTTTCTGAGGCTGCAAATTTTTACAGGAGCAGAAAGCCTCATCTTTCTCCTGCCGAACAGGTGGTAGTTTCAAACTGTCGACCTTGAGGATAGCAGCCCAATTCGTAACCACTATAGGCAGCATAATATATTGAGATACTTTCAGTCATCAACAGAGTAAAATAAATGTGTGATGCTATAGAATAAGCATAGGACTACTAACTACAATATCAGTGGTTCCAACCCACCAGCAGCTCCTCGGAAACTATATACAGGGTCATTATGGAGTCTGAACCAACTTGACAGCACTTAACAACAACATATTTAATTTAAGCTCTATAGAAATGGAACACAGAATAGAAATATTACCAGAGGTCAGAGACCTGGTTGCTTGTGGAATAAAAGGCACTTACTTCTCCAGGGCAGTAGTGTCTCTAGAAGATGAGAAGCTGTCTCTATACATGCAGAGAAGCTGTGAAGCAGGAAATAAAACAAGAGGGAGAAGGGGAGCAACAAATCAGGACTCCGAAGACAACTACATAAACCTCTCCAACAATGCTGTCCCCAGCCAGAAATATCCAAAGGCTGTGACATTCAAAGCTGTTTTAAAAAACACAACAAAATTAACTAGTGACCCCAATTCTTGCCAGAAATCAGGCTGAAAAGAAAAATTCCAAAGGGGAATTCGGTTACAGGACCATCACTTACAGATGAAAAACTAGGGCACAGTCTGACTAAGAATTTTTATTTTGTTTCAGATCAAATGAAGCAGTCTTAAGAATGTCCTGTGGATCCTCAAATATTGGAAGGTACAAGATATTTCAGTAATTTATGGGAATAGGAATAAACTAAAAGTATGCAGAAGAGTAGATTCAAGAGCAGGACAGGGAATATTGAACGGGTTTCCAATTTTAAGGGACAGTATAACAAATAGCAACACATTAAGCCAGAGAGATTTTTCAAAGGACTGATTGAGGTTATGGTTCTCTGAAACCAAATTCACCTCAGTCAATGAGCCAATATTAATTAAGAGGTCACACTGTGCTTTACAGTGGGCTTTTTATGTTTCACTGCAATCAGACACCATTAATTTGACTTATACTGGGTTAAATGAGTTACTTTCAAAGTTGCCTTCGTTTCTAACAGATTCCAACATAATTTCAATCAAAGAATAATGCCCTCCAGCTCTCCAATAACCCCAGTCAAATAAATAAACTGTCACTTCTTACCCACTTCCCTGAAAAACTCTCACCAACCCTTACTTAGAACTCAGGTTACTCACTACATCAGTTAGGGTTTGGATAAACGTACTTGAAAACAACTTCCACTTTTTAAAGTTGTAAACAAGAAAGCTAACTGGGCTACCTGAAAGAAGCCAAGAGCAGCTGCCTCAGTCCACTTTCATAAACTGCAAAGCTAAAAACATCAGACACATTTTCTGGGCCTGGTTACATCATTCTTCTAGTTCTACAAATAAACTTTTCCCAAGACATGTGGTGGATGACCTCTTAATCACTCTTTTGTTTGCATTCAAAAGATCTGGTCATACTGAACTAAAATATCTTCGATTTACTTCCAAATGTCTAGCTGAGGGAATTGGATGAATCCATTTTAACCCAATTCTAGTTTAGTCACCTGTGATAATCCCCCACAATTCCCTACCTTATCTACTGCTTAGGTTTCAGGCTGTGGCTTTTTTCATGTAGCTAGCCACTCTGCTTTCTGTCAGGAATAGCTCAGAAACATCTGCTTCAGTGATGGCACTCTTCGTTAATTTCCTTGTAGCTTTTATCTACATAGCTCCTTTGGAAAATTTCAAAGGAATTTTATTAAGAGAAGGAAATGTTTATATTTGGATAACAAACCTGCCATCTTAACACAATCTATTTTTTCTAGCTACTTGTTTTTCTTCATTGTAACTATTGCTTTAATCTAACACTATAATTTATATCATGTCGCTCCCAAGATCAAAAGTCTTCTAAGACTCCTAATGGCCAAGAATCCAAACTCTTAATCATATTATTTAGGACCATTCATGATCTAACCCCTAATGTGGCGCTGTAGGATCAGCCAGGACTGCCAACCACACGATCTCAAACCCACCAGCTGCTCTTCAGAAACTCTATACTGGGTTGTTATGAGTAGAACTCACTCAATGGCGCTTAACAACAAATGAAACGATCTGACCCAAATAACTATGTAAAACTCTTATCATTCCCCTCTGTAACCTAATTTTCGATTCCAAACAAAGGCCCTACTTGCTTTTCCCCAAACAATCCCCACACTCAAGCTTTCCTGCTTCTTTGTTGTTTGTTGCTATTGTTAAGTGCCTTCGAGTCAGTCCAGACTCATAGAGACTCTAACCAAACTTGTAGTCCAGTGCATTAGCCCACAGTGCCACACTAGGACTCCTTCCTGCTTCTATACCTCCACTTGCGTCTTCCCTCTTAGTTGTTGCTAATGCGTTCTAGCTCCACAATGGTAATCCTCCTGATTCTTGTGTCATTTACAACTGACAACAACTCTATATAGGTTTTATGAGGAGCAGCTGATGAGTTTGAACCACCGACCTTGCAGTTCAAACCAACCTAGTGGTGGACAGCTTATCCTACAGCTCCATACTAGGACTCCAAGCCTATAGCACCTGGTAGTCCCAGGTAGTCTCCCATCCTAGTACCAACCAGGCCTGAGCCTGCTTACTGTCCAAGATCAGACGAGATCCGGTGCATTCAGGGTGGTATGGCCATTGGCTATGTATTCTTATTGTTAAGTGCCATCGAGTCAGTACCAACTCATAGCGACCCTATATAGAGTTTCCCAGGAACAGCTGGTGAGCTTGAACCGCTGACCTTGAAGTTCACAGCTACCTTGCAGACCAGAACCTTAACTCACAGTGCCTCACTAGTACTTCAGGACTCCACAAGCATAGACTATATATATATATTGTGACCCTGTATAGGGTTTCTGAGGCTGTAAATCTTTACAGGAACAGAAAGCCTCATCTTTCTCCCACAGAGTGACTGATAGGCTGAAGAGTTATGATGAAGTTGGTGTTCTCCATGGAGCCTTCTTAACCACTCAGGCAAACACCATATTCTTTTGTGAAAAAGTCATATAACTCTGAACAAATCCTTCTTTTGACAGCTGTCAAATATTGCTAATATTGTAAACTAACACATGATCATTTTCACTTATTCATAAGCACATAAATCTTTTCTATCCCACGTAGCATGTGTATGATACATTGTACATGGTATTTACTCAAGCAGAATTTTTTTTAAAAATGGAAATAGGAAATTCAGTCTTTTATTTTATTTATGTTTTATTTTTTCCTTCCTTACATTCTTGTAAGCTGTGCTTCTTCACTAAGGTCATTTTATATTTGGAATCCTTATCGTAATTCTGATAAAACCAGGATCCAGGGGTTTCACACTGTGACAAATATCTTATCCAAAAAAAAAATCAGCATCCAGAAATTTCAAGACTGCTAAAATTCTTTTCATATTCCTTATAAAGCATGTGAAGAAAAATGTGACATCAGTATTGGAGGAAGACTTATTAATAACCTGTGATATGCAAAGGATGCAACCTTGCTTGTTGAAAGGAAAGAGGACATAAAATACTTACTGATGAAGATCATAGACTATAGCCTTCAGTATGGATTCCACCTTAATGTTAAGAAACCAAAAATCCTCCCAGCTGAACCAATAAATAATACCATGATAAATGGAAAAAAGATAGAAGCTTGGATCCACAATCCATATCCATGGAAGCAGCAGTAAAGAAATCAAATGATGTATTGCATTAGACAAATCTGCTATACAAGACCGCCTTTAAGTGTTAAAGAGCAAAGATATCAGTTTGAGGATTAAGGTATGCCTGACCCAAACCCTGGTATTTTCAATCAGCACACATGCATGTGAAAGTTGGACAATGAATAAGGAAGATCACAGAAGAATTTATGCATTTGAGTAATGGTGTTGGAGGAGAATATTAAAAGTATCATTGACTGCCAAAAGAACAAACAAATCTGTGTTGAAAGAAGTACAGCCGAAATGCTCCTTAGAAGTCAAGATGAGGAGACTTTCTCTCTCACACTTTGGGCATGTTATCAGGATGGACCATTCCCTAGAAAAGGACACGATGCTTGGTAAAGTAGAGGGTCAGTGAAAGAGCAAACCCCCAATGAGATGGCTTGGCACAGTGGCAGCAGCAGTGCCCTGAAGTGTAACAACAATTGTGAGGATGCAGTACGAGCAGGCAGTGTTTCGTTCTTCTGTGCACAGGGTCACTAAGAGTCAGAACTGACTTGACAGTGCAAAGCTACAACAATAAAGCACAAAAAGGAGTCAAGTCTACAGCAACATTTACAAAAATTGCTTTTCAATTAAATCTTGTTACTCCATAGTATCTTTTTATACTTTGCCCCCACCCCAAGCTCTTTCACTGTTCAATCTAACATGGTTTTGTTTCTCTTCCCTCAACCCGTCTTTCCATTTCTTTATTATGAATATTAATCCAATTCTGTCCATCAACATAAAGTACAAGGGGGTTTCAAAAGTTCATGAAAAATGTTTATAATCTTTTTATTCCATTTTCCGATGAACTTACTGAAGCCCTTTCATGTTTCTTTTGAAGACAGTGAAGAAGACAGAGGAATGGATTGTCAGTTACACAATTCTTAGTCTCAGTGGCATGAATTCCTTTAACATTATGCATCTGATATATCATCTGAGACAATGTTCTGAAACTCTTCTGCGTAATTCCTCCCTCTCCACTCTTTCAGCTTTTAAGAAGTTAGAAATACAGTAACTTAATAAATAGAGAACATCAAAATATGTAACCAAGTACCAATTTCACGTCCAATGGGTGCACTGATGACAGTTGAATGAGAGGGAAAATTCTCTTAAAACAAGTAGAACTTCTGATGGGATTTTAATATGAAAAAGATGTAGATAAAAGGAAAACAGACCAGGCAAATATTTCAAATGAACTGAGTACATTCATCTAAGTAGTTATCTTAAGCACCCAAGAATGTTTGATTGCCTTAATTCAGATGCTCTGGCACTAGAAACAAACCTGTGCTAGGCTATGGTGAACGGCACAGGACTAAGACTCACTACTTCCACCCCTAAACCAGGACTGTCTCTTCCCTTGTAGCCTCGACAGTGGAGGAGACCATCTCTTAGTCCTTGTTGGCCCTTAGACTATTTAACCATTCTGCTCATAAAGATGTCTAGCCTTCATGCTTTCTCTTGTCATTCTTTTTTTAATTACTTGCTGCAAATTCTCCAATTCTTACCTTCTTTACTTTTAGCGTATTCAGTATTTCTTGTGCTTAATGTTTAATTTCATCTACGTTTCACTTTTCTAACCTTTTGTCTTTTTCACTTTCATGGTTTTAACCTTTATCTCATTGCTACCTACTCTTCTCATTTATATTGAATCTTATTCACTTAATTTTATTATTTTTAACACTTGACCTTTAAACTTTATTTGGAGATTAATTCTCTTATGTAGTTTGACTTCCATTTCCTCTACATTCATTTTCATCTTTAATCTTATCTGACTCTCAAATTTTAAATGATAATTTCTTCAAATTTTGATCCTTCTTTATGAAATGAGTTGACACAGTGACAGCAACAATGGGCTGAAACATAGCAGCAATGGTGAGGATGATGCAGGACCGGGATGCGAACTCAGTGACACCTAACAACAACAAGTTATTGGCAAAAGAAATTTATTCTTCCTCTTTCCCTATAATTTTCTGCACTCCAACTTTTTATTTAACGATAAGAAGTAAGGCCAAAGAGGTGTGGACGTTTGAGGCCTTCTATGACTCTTCAAAGGAGCTCTCGTAGCATAGTGGTAACAAATCGGGCTGCTAGCCTCAGGGTCAGCAGTTCCAAACTACCAGCTGTTCCACAGGAGAAAGATGAGGCTTTCTGCTCCCATAAAGATTTATAGCCTCAGAAACCCTGTACAGGGTCACTATGAGTTCGAACCGACTGCACAGTACATAACAACAATATGTACTCTTCAGCTGAACCTTGGAGGTATCCCTCCAAGTGTCCCCAACCCTCAGATACTATGAAGTGATCTCACTAAATTCCCTGGAGTCTTTTACATTTTCCCCCCTGGAATTATGTGGTTTCTTATCACCTTGAAGTATCTGAGTTATATGTAAAGCTTGCAATTGTTGTTGGGGAGGGGGGGGAATGCAGAATTTTGGTTTGTTTTTAAATTCATGGAAATGTACAGAGAGCTAAAAATAAAGACATACATATGGGCAGGAAGAGTGGGAGAGGAAGACAGAGAAATATCTTCATTGATTTAGTACAAAACATGTCAAGAATGTTTCGTGAGTAAGTAGATAATGGCAGGCAAGGACCCCCTTAGGAAGAACTCATCACACAATGCCCCAAGCTTCTGTGGTGAGGCCAGGGGCTGGGAGAGCTCCTAACTGATAAGCTCAGGAGGAGACTCACTGAGAGCGCATGGGTGGACCAGCATCCTCAAATGAGTTCTGTCCATGTTGGTCCAGCTCCTGTATTAGCTGGGTCACCTGTTGGTATCCAGCTCCTGGTTCTCCCTTTCCTTGGTATGCATATTAGAAAAAAGCTGATATTGTTGGCATTGTCTCAAATAAGATTATATAGAAAGGACTGTTGTTAATTTCCCAATACTGGGAAAGCTAGTTCTCCCAAAACATCAACATCTGTGAAGTCCTGGTATGCAGGATAAACACTAGACTGCTAACCACAAAGTTGGCCCATTAAACCCACCAGCTATTCTTCAGATACGCTATACAGGGTTACTAGGAGTCACAACTGCACTTAACAGTACAAGAAAGTGAAGACCCAGTTCCTCCTTAAACAGTGGGCTATAGAGGTTTCATTAAGGTAACTCTTGGAATACAGTCTGCCACTAAATTTCAGGGATCCTTTCTCTGCTTCTTCAATAATGACTGGGACAAAACTTTGGAACTATGAGTTTCAATCAAGATTTAGAACTCTGTAATTAAGGCAATCCGTTTTATTTCATGTACTCATTTTCTATGAGAATTCATGCTCTGACACTCCACTGAAGAAGAATTTCCTACTTCAACAGGTTGCACCTCATTAGTGCACAATCAGACTGGTTATAATTTCTACCCAGGCTCATTAACAGACATTCCCATCCCTTTACTAACTGAGAAACCGGTCCCTCTAGCCATGCTCACCAATTATCTAATTTCATTGTCCTTAGTTCTTAAAGATACCTACTGATTAGCTGTCTTCATAGTGCAAACCCTCAACAAAAAGAACCAATAGACACCTTACTGGTTAGATACATTGTGCCTTGGACAGGATGTACTGGACTTGTCAGAAAAGCAGCTTTCAGCAACAGCTTTCAGAAGATGCTAAGATCCATAGTAAAGTCAATTCACATATTTCCTTACGTCTGGATGTGCTCTGTGATGTCTAAGATTCATCTTCTGAAACATGGTCTGTTGGAATCCCCAATAGAGGAACACTGATGTGTCGATGTTTTACAGGAGTTTTAATATTCCTTACCTACTTTGAAAAACTGAATTTTAGAGCACATGTCTCCTTACATTGTGTCTCTGCATGTTGTATCTTTCCAACTGTAAGGGAGGAGGAAGACTTATTAACAACCTGCGATGTGCAGATGATACAACCTTGCTTGCTGAAAGTGGAGAGGACTTAAAATACTTATGGATGAAGATCAAAGACTACATATTGCAATAGGCAAATTTGCTGCACAAGATCTTTTTAAAGTGTTGAAGAGCAAAGATGTCAGCTTGAGGACTAAGGTGTTCCTGACCCAAACCATAGTATTTTCAATAACTTCATATGGATGTGAAAGCTGGACAGTGAATAAAGAAGACTGTAGAAGAACTGATGCTTCTGAGTTATGGTGTTGGAGGAGAATATTGAAAGTGCCATGGGCTGCCAAAAGAACCAACAGATCTGTGTTGGAAGAAGTGTAACTCCTTGGAGGCCAGGATGGTCAAACTTCGTCTCTCATACTTTGGACATATTGTCAGAAGGGACCAGTTGCTGGAGAAAGACATCATGTTTGGTAAGGCGGAGAGTCAGAGAAAAAGAGGAAGACCCCCAGTGAGATGGACTGGCAAAATGACAGCATCAATGGGCGTGGTAACAGAGTGTTTAGTTCTGTTGTGTATAGGGTCACTATGAGTCGGTACCGACTCAATGGCACCTAATAACAACAATTTGTTGGGCTCACTAAGTAAAATGTCATAACCTAGATCCCATGCAAACTCTCTTTGGGTTCCTGCCCTGAGGTTCACTCTAAGGTGTAATATCTCTTTAACTTTCTGGTATTTACTTGAGCCATTTTGAGCATAGGAATACAAATACTTGCAGTAAGTTTAATGACACTGTACCAGAAGCACTGAACAACAGATTTCCTTTCAGAATTATTTTGGAGATAGGCCTACTAGCCTAAACAGAAAATTTCTCACCAAATGTAAATCTGGTGATACTGAATGGTGGCATAGGGGTAAGAATTTACCAGCCTCTACCCTGGAGTCATGGTGTGACACTTTAGGATACACACTGGACTGCTAGCCACAGGTGCACTGTTCAAACCCACCAGTCTTTCCTCGGAAACCCTATTCAGGATCACTATGAGCAAGAATTGGCTTGACGGTACTTAACAACAACAACAACTACCCTGCAAGCAAACATCATAGATTGTATAAGAGACAGTTCAGTCTTTCTTTTATCATCCTTAAGAAGGATGCTAGAGCCTGACCATCCATTGTTAATGTAAATGTCTGGGAACCATCTGCAATTTAGTGGTTGTGTGAAGGATATTGTGAATTTTTGTGTCCTGATTTGATTTCTGCTTTCCATGTCATATACTTTTCATGTACTTTTTCCATGTGATGATTTTCCTCTATGTTTATTTTCTTATACATGTATTTAGTACTAAGCTATCTCTTGCTGAATTATACAAATTCAGGACAACCACAAGGTCAGTGATTCAAACCCACCAGCTGCTCCTCAGAAACCCTGTACAGGATCACTATGGATCAGAACTAACTTGATTACACGTAACAACAACAATAAGACACCAGATTAATCTTCTAATGAATAGATTAGATAATAAATTAATAAGTAAATATTCTTCAAAATATTAGGAACTACAATTAATTATGGTGTGTGAATACTTGGGAGTCAGTAGACATAATACATATATTTTTTTTATTTTTTATTTTTTTAGTCAAAAGGTATTTTTGAGCATGGGAGTTACGCAAGTTACTTAATTGAAGAAGTTTTTGTTATATGGTCAATGCATACAAATACAATCAACTGGATATAGAAATAGCAGTTACTAAATTACTACAGTAATTCTAATCAACAGTGGAAAGTGAGTAAATGAAGAGTAAGAAAAGACTAAAAGAAACCACATCGTGAAAGAATCCACCATGCTTGTTAACAGTGTATGGGGCATACAGAGAACTTGCTTGTATTAACTCTCAGAATGTGGCCAAGATAAGTAATCCTTCAAAGTCTCTCATTTCCTCTTATACAAATGGGAGTAACAATAATGACTTCACAGGGTTTTCCTGAGGATTAATAATAAGATAATATGTGTAAACTCTTCAGCCCACTGCCTTCCAGACACTAAATATTTGATATATATTAGTTATTGTTAGAATATAAATAAAGGAAAATAATGGGTTAAAGTTTAGAATTTAAACCATGGTGTCTGAGGAACAGTGATGTGGCTGACAAAACGGGATAGTTGTTCTGGAAAAAAAGAAATTAGTATCATGGTGGGATTTAGTTTAACATATTCCCTGATACCATAGACACAAGTTTGGAAATAAAATAATATGAAGAAATTCCATATTACCTCCCGTGTTGTAACCATTTCTAGCCACTTCCCCATCATGCCCACTCCTTTCAACTGAACATCACTCGTGAACATTCACTGAATTTGCTTTGGTTTAAAAGTTGCATAAAGTCTATTTCCATTGGTTCTTCTTTCGTAGGAGTCCTGGTGTGGTGCCGTAGGATAAGCGTTGGACCACAACGTTGGTTTGAACTGCAAGGTTGGCAGTTCAGACTCACTAGTCACTCTTCACAAATTCTATACAGGGTCTCTGTGAGTCAGAACTGACTCCACAGCACTTAACAAGAACATCAAACATCTTCTTTCATTAGCACGAGATCACTGTGATGCATCTACCTGCTTCATCAACATCCTGTTAGTCTTTCACCCCAGATGATTAATGAAAATGTTAACTAACCCTATCCCCTGTGGTATACCACTAGATACCTTTTTCTTATACCATCACTGGTCATGAATCTTGTTTTTCTTCTCTCAAACCAGCTTCCAGAATCGCATTGGCTTTTTAAGTATAATGACTGGAACGAATTCGCAGAGTATATTATAATCACATCTGCCATGTCTATACATGGGAATAGATTTTCAGTGGCTGTAAATTTCCAAATCAGAAAATCCAACAGGGAATAAGAAGGTCTCAAAGGAATTTACAGTAAAAGCCTGGGATGTTCTGGGTCTTTCAAGTAGTAGAATCCTGTGTGAATCTTACCCCTTAGCCCCAAGTCTAACCAATTAACATTTTCATCTCCTGTCGTAAACAAAGATCTTTCCTATTTTAACATGCTGAGTATCTTATTTAGCTTTGTTTTAAATCATTTGAAATGTTTTTAATAATTTTTATTTTCTTTCTTCAAATAGCCTGTGCTGATAAAAGCTACTTACATCAGATATCATAATAATTTTTGGATCAAAGATCACTTTCCTCTAAAAAGATAGCCACAGAGGCCTTCCCTAGCCAGCTTGGGGAAGAAAAGATGTAGAACCCATATAAAATAGTATGAGGGAAAAGAGATCTTTAAGGAAAAAAATGCCTGGGGTCCAGTTATAAACTCATACTCTGCTAGCTCTCCCTAAGAATCGTTATGGCCCCAGAGATGCCGAGAACCTTGGATAGCCCATGTGGGAATAAATAATGATTTTATTCCTCACCTAGGGACAGGCCTCATCTGCTGAGGTCCCTTGTAAGTATGGGCCACCACTCTTGTCCTTTTCTTGGGTTCACAGGGTTTCACATGTTTAATTTCTGTTCATCGCTGGGAGGTAGCGTGGTATGAACAATGAGGTCTCATGTTTTTGTTACATTACTTCCTAGCTTTCTTAGCCTCAGACTCTTCCTATGTAAAATGGGAGTAATGCCCACCTGGCAACTCTGTTGAAATTGTTGGAATAAAGCAAACCTCAAGATGGTTTATGTTGTTGTTGTTAAATGCTGTTGAGGTGATTTATGTTGTTGTTGTTAAGTGCTGTCGAGTCATTTCTGAACTCACAGTGACCCTGCTTAGGGTTTCCAAGGGGCAGCTGATGAGTTTGAACCTCCAACCTTGTGGTTCAAACCGACCTTACAATAGGGTGATTTACAGGGAATGTCAAAGACAAGAGGTTTGTTACATGTCTATAGCAAGATAATATCGAACATAATCTGATTTAAAAAAAAAAAAAAAGCTTTCATTTAAGTCATAAATTTTGGTAAACAATCAATACATTGCATTGAAAAATCTGCTGCCCAAGACCTCTTTAAAGTATTAAAGAGAAAAGATGACACTTTTGAAGACTAAGGTACACCTGACCCAAGATACAGTATTTTCAATCTTCCCATATTCATATGAACACTAGACAATGAATAAGGAAGACCAGAGAAAATTTGATGCATTTGAATAGTGGTATTGGCAAGAAATATTGACTATTCCATGGACTACCAGAGAATGAATAAATCTATGTTGGAAGAAATACAACCAGAATGCTCCTTAGGTAAAAGTATGACAAGACTTCATCTCATACTATGGACAAGTATTCTAGAGAAGGACACCATGCTTGATAGAGTGAAGGGTCAGTGAAAAGAGGAAGACCCTCAACAAGATGGTGGCATTAACCAAGGGTTCAAACACAGAAAAGATTGTGAGGCGGATGCAGGACCAGGAAATGTTTCTTCTGTTGTACATAGGGTCATTATGAGTTGGAAGTAACTCAATGGCACCTAACAACAATGTTTCAGAGTTTCAGTCTACCTTTCAACAAAAAGATTACAACTTAGGCAGAAAGCTATAGAGAACTGAAAAGGCAAAGCAACCCTTACAAATAAGTCATCTATCCCATAACTGGTGTTATCTGACTAAAGAATCCCTATGATTGAGCTTAGAAGAAAGCAGAGAGGACAAGCTATTCCTCACCATCAAATCTAGGTTTTAAGATTAATGTGGCTACTTTAAATGAAACAAATACTTCCTTCCAAGGACCATAAAACAATCAGTTGGTTCAGTGTCTTTTTCAAAGTAATGCAATTAAACTGAACTTCCTTCTGGACGTTCTGTTGCACAAAAAGGAAAAGAAGACATCTTTGAAATCTCTGAAGCTTTATACAATGAGCTGTATCAATCAACTTGGGGATAACGGGAATTAGCAAAACAAGATGTTAGAAACTAAGCACATTCAGAAATGAGGCTGTATATTTCTGCATCTTGGCCCCAATCTCACAGTAGCCCTCGTCCATTCCTTTCCTTTGCACCATCATCTGGAAGAGGCAGAAAATTAAACAGAGTTTATAAATCTTTGTGCCACAGATGAAGTTCACTGAAGTTTCAGCGTCCCATCTGTTACATATTCAACACTTCCCTTAACTTCCCCTTAGGCATTTTGATGCTGTTGTATTACAAAAGTGACCTTTCAGTAACAGGGAAACAGTACCTGTGAGTCAGTAATCACCTGTTACATTGCCTCTAAAATGGTCACATCAGCTCTTTAGATTCAGAAAAACAGTATGTTTCCCTCCCCACACATTTAAATTGACAATAATATCCTGAAAGTATGTATGTTCCCAGGGAAAGAGGGCTTATAAAGACGTGACCCCTTCCTGCCCTCCCCAGGTTGAGAAATTACAACTACTCAACAGGGAGGTGAAAAGCAGGCGGTTTTCTATCCTTCCCATAGAATACCCTGAAGCAAAAATAAAACTTAGAAGAGGCATTTCCTGTTGATAGCAAAGATTTTAGACATTTGAAGAATTTTTTCCATGGACTGGAGCTACAAAATAGATCAAAAGTATATTTTCAATTGTAGCTCTAACAATATAAAAACCATTACAATAAATCATTTCACCATGGAAGAATCTCTCTATATATGAAGCTGTCAGAAGCCTCCCTTATACATCTGGATAGTATGACATTATATACCCAAAACAGAATACTATAAAACTGACTTCGGAATCAGAGAGATAAATGAAAATCTAAAGCAGACACTGGGCAATCCCTAAATAGCAAAAGGTCAAGAAAATCCCTGGAGTAGGACTCTGATGCATTTCCAGTCTCTTTGTGATTGTGCCCCAGTGGTACCCATCAATAAATGTCCATCAATGCTTTATAACCAGCTTAGTTTTGTGGATTTCAGTTCCCATCCATTTTTTCAGATAGATGCCAACTTGTCAGAGCTCCATGTGAAGGACCCCTGTAGTTCTTTTTGTTTTGATACCGCTAGCTTTTTATCTATTTATTTATTTTCAGTGCTCCGCAGTTGCTGTGTGCCTCTCCTTCCTGATTGGTATATTCAATTTCTGTTTTGCTTGGGACGGTCTCACTTCATAAATCTGTAATTAAAGAAACCACTGGAGAATATGGCAACCCCAAGGTTGAGGTGTTTTTTGACATGGGTCATATCTCTGCTTCTTTTGCCAAATGATATTGAAATATTTATGGCAAATTAGCATAATGCACGTCCTGTTTTATGAGGAAATGTTGCAGAACAATATCTATAACTGATGCATAAAATATAAGTTTTCTATTTTCATACACAAAAGTAGACACAGATACATCAAGAGTTTATTACTTGAGGTTCCTCAAGTCACTGAAATATTCCCCATGGTATCTACAACATAGCAAACTTAATGAATTGTTCTGTGATTTAAATACTTTAGGTCTTAAAAATTGTATAGAATATTGCTTAAATTTCTTTGGGTCATTATAAAACCTTTTTGTTGTTAAATGCCATCAAGTTGATTCTCGCTCATAGCAATCCTGTATAAGGTTTCTGAGGAGCAATTGGTGAGCTTGAACCTCCAAGTTTGTGATTCACACTGACCTCGCAGTCCAGTGCATTAACCCACAGTGCTATGTTACGAACCTTGGGATATGAGATATTTAAAAGAAAATCCTAAAGGAATTTTCATCTGAAGTAGATTTGCTTCTCTCTGGTTTGGCCAGAGATGGACAGAGGTTACAAGTAACCAATTTATGCAAATGCTCAATGTTTGGATCAAATCCATACCAAGATACCTTGAAGACAGGCCTATCTATGTGTTTCTGAAAAGGCAACAGTATGGAAAACTTTCTGATGAAGTTCTTTTCTGCACACATGGGGTCGCTATGATTCAAAACCAACTCCATGGCAAATGGTTTGGGTGTTTTTTACTGTGAACATGAAGATACTGTAATGGTCAAAACAATGAGAGATGAATATCTTGATTTATTGATCTTCCTTCCTAATATAAAATAATTCAGTTAAAGACAGTTAAACCTACAGAGTCCCATGGCTGAATTGTGGTGAAATCTGTTTTTGTTGCTGGTAAGTGCTGTCACTAAATAGTGACCCTGTATAGGGTTTCCAAGAAGTGGCTGGTGAGCTTGAACTGCCGACCTTGTGGTTCAAACTGATTTGCAGTCCAGCGCATTAACCCGCAGCACCACACCAGGATTTCTTTGGTGAAATCATAAATGCAAAAAGACAAGAAATCCTTCTCTGTTGTGATTGTTTCTGTTTGGGGAAAAAGAGTCAAGTGAGAAATGTTTTCATCTCTAGTAGTAGTGTGCCATGGAGTCAGTTCTGACCCATAGCGGCCCTGTATAGGGTTTCCGAGGGTGTAAATCTTTACAAGAGCAAAAAGCCTTATCTTTCTCTCTGAGAACAGCTGGTAGTTTCCAACTGCTGAACTTTAGGTTAGCAGCCTGACTAGGGTTTCCGAGGGTGTAAATCTTTACAAGAGCAAAAAGCCTCATCTTTCTCTCTGAGAACAGCTGGTAGTTTCCAACTGCTAACCTTTAGGTTAGCAGCCTGACTTGTAACCACCATATTATCGGAGGAATACTTGACATTGTGCAGTGGTCAACTGATATCTAACAACAACAGCTGGCCAATTATGCATCTCTTTTCTCAACTCCAACTTTAACAACTGTCAAGTTGAAATCAGCCATGGTGGGAGGGTTCACACCATGGTGTTGTTGTTAGGTGTCCTGGAGATTATTCCGACTCAGGGCTACCCTATGCACAACCAAGCAAACACTGCTCAGTCTTCACGACAGTCACACCTGAGCCCATTGCTGCAGCCACTGTAGCAGTCTATCTCATGAGGTCACCCTCTTTCTCATTGACTTTCCACTTTTCCAAACATGATGTCCATCTCCAGGAAATCATCCCTCCTGATAATATGTCCAAAATATAAGAGATGAAATCTCACCAGCCTCCATTCCAAACAGATTTATTTTTTCTTCCAGCAGCCCATGTGCTTTCAATATTCTTCTCCAACACCATAACTCAAATGCATCAATTTTTTTTATGCTCTTCCTTATTCATGGTCCAACTTTCACATGCATATGAAGCAACTGAAAATACCGTAGTTTTGGTCAGGCACACCTTAATCCTCAAACTGATATCTTTGGTCTTTAACACTTTAAAGAAGTATTTTGCAGCAGATTTCCCTAATGCAATACACTCTTTGATTTCTTTACTGCTGCTTCCTTGAGTGTTGATTGTGGGTCCAAACAAAATGAAGTCTTTGACAACTTCAATTTTTTCTGCATTTCTCAATGTTATTTATTGGTCCAGCTGTGAGAATTTTTCTTTTCTTTACATTTAAGTGGAATCCACACTGAAGACTGTAGTCTTTGATTTACACCTTGGAAATCAGCAAATGATGCAAATCAGGCCTCCAAGCCTGGTGTTAAACATTTGCTAGCACACTACTGGTTATAAAAAAAAAACAATGACTCAGTTGCCATCTAGCTGATCCTGATTCGTGGTGGATCCCAGGTGTTGCAGAGTAGAGCTGAGCGTCATAGTGTGTTTACGGTTGTGACCTTTCTGAAGATCGCCAGGTCTTTCTTCTAAGGCTCTGGGTGAATTTGAGCAGCCAACTTTCTTGTTAGTAACCCAGAGCCTAACCATTTGTACCACTCCAAGTCTCCTACTTGTTGGGAATGACTGTAAGTAATCTCAGCCCAAGTCTCATTTGGAGCTTCTGTGCAGGGTTTGTATGGATCCTGTTAGAATGATGCTCTGAGAACACCTATGATCCAAAGGCTTTCAATGGTTCTATCAAGACAGGAACTTGCGCAGTCATGCTAAGATCCGTTAACATCAGGCGCCATCTACAGTGACTAGATGAACATTTCCCTGATACATTTATGTCTGTTTCCAATCTAGTTTAACATTTGTCCTAGAGTTTTCTTCTTAAAACAAAAGACTAGTCGTATTTTGAAAAGGCTGAAATAGATTTGACAGATTTCCATTTTGCATGTCTATCTTCTGCCATGATTTTGTCTAGTATGTAACATACATGTGCAGTAAGCAGAGTTCTCTGTCTAACTTGTTGGAAAACCTAAGTGAGGCTTTAATACATACATACAGTGAAAATTCACGACTACTTTATTTGCATCTGAAAGGCAACCAGTGATCACCCATCTCTCTTCTGACCCTGTCAGAAGTCCCATTTCAGAGTCCAGACAGAGTGCTCACGAATGAAGCCAAGTGACACTAGTAACCAGGGAGTGCTGCCGGCGTCTGTCACAGGTGTACAGGGGAGGAACAGTCTATGTTGCTGCTCCAGAGAGTGGACAAGCTCCTTGTCCTGTGGCCTGCTCCAGAGTCTTCAACATGCACAAAGTTGCCATCCCTTGATGGAGAAGGCTCAATGGTAAATGTTAGCCAATGGAGTTTAGATATAAGAGAAAATTTTAAAAACCAGTCTAAGTAGTCCTACTGTAAAACATGTGCTGTTGTTGTTGTTAGGTGCTGCCTAGTCAAATTCACAGCAACCCTGTATAGGTTATCCTAGGACTGGCTGGTAGGTTTGAACCACTAACTTTTCATTAGCAGTCCAGTGCTTATCTTATAGTGTCATACCAGTACACTGTGGAGTATATGTTGTTGTTGTTAAGTGTTGTCGAATCAGTTTCAACCCATAGTGACCCTGTATAGGGTTTCTGTGGAGCTTCTAGTAAACCGCCAACCTGGGGGTTCAAACCAATTTTGCAGTTCAACACATTAACCTGTGGCGCCACACCACAGGTTAATGTGTTTATGTATTTATGTATACCCACAAATACATAAGGATTTGACAGAGAATATTTGTGCGTGGGCATTTACCTTTCCTGCAAAGACAACTGTAGATGCATATAGTGGGCAAAACGATGAAAACTCCTTAGATGTTATCAAACATCTTAAAGCAATGAGTTGCTGAGGCTGGCGGCTCAGGATGATAGTTTCAGGGCACACTGTGGTCCACTGACATAACAGTTCATAAAGACAATGGTCTATAGACTACTTTGGTGATTAGTGTCTGGGATCTTAAACGTTTATGAGTGGCCAACTAAGGTCTCTAATTGCACAGAAAAAACTATTGGTCTCTCATTGTGCAGAAAAAAGAAGAATGATGAGAATTGAAGATGCTTAGAATCAAGTCAAATACATTATTGGAACATGTGAATATCAGTTTCCACGACTCTGAGGCCAGAGCTAGATGGTGTCCAGCTACCACTACCAACTGCTGAAAGGGATTGTATTAGAAGGTCCCGAATAGAGACAGAAAATGTGGAACAAACTTCAAAATTATAAAACAAATACTGGATTACTGGTCAGAAAGAGACTGGAGGAACCAGATACAATAGCCATAGACTGCTCTTCATTACTGGAAAGAGATTCACCCTCATTGCCCAAGCAGTAGGTAGATCTATACGGAAGACAACACCACTAGTAAGGTATTTGTTGTTGTTGTGAAGTGCTTTTGAGTTGGTTCTAACCCATCGCGACCTAGTATAGGGTTTCCGAGGAGCAGTTGGTGAGCTTGAACTGCCGACCTTGCAGTTCAAAGGGCTTTGCAGTCTGGAGCATTAACCCACAGCAGCCACACTAGTAAGGTATACTTAGCATGAAAAGGTCAATCATTCAAAATTAAAAGGGCAACATTTACCTAAGAATAAAGATGAGAAGGGATGGGAAGGCAGGTGGAATGGAAAGAGGAACCACAGGGAGGAATTGGGATGACTCTTGTTACATGGAGACAAGTGCAATCATTAAGATGAAACAGAGTGCGTGATTTGTTGAATGTCAAACTGGTGATCTTGTCTGTAAACCTTCATTCTATTCACACACAAACACAAGAAGTTAGTAGCATTCTTAAGAGGACTCTACCCAGAGATGATTTAACAGCTGCAGAAATTGTGCTTACATATTACAATATAAACTATGACTTTTTTCATCAAAAATCATTTAATGATGTTTTGGGGTTTTTTTTCTGCTTTTGTTTTACATTTTCTGTTTCAAGGTTCCTTGTGCATACACACACACACACACACACACACACATTGATATTCACGTGTTGGCTCCATTTGCAGATGAAAAGCTTGCATACAGATGATACTAGCTTTCTGTCAGTGTCTTCAGGCGCTTCCAGAAAAAAAAATCATTTCAGCTGAATTCACAGAGTTAAAGTAAAGCTTGGAGAAGTTCCTTCAGCTGAAGGTAAAACATCTGACATTGTTGCAAAAATTATAAATTCAGTTTAAAAGTTCATTTGAGGGAAAACATTCTGTTTTTGCAAGGGTAATTGAATACAAATTTTGGTAGCGCACAGCAAGTAAAAAACTTTACAAAATTAAGAAACCTATGGAGCAGAGATGTTCTTGAAATTAGTTGTGTTGCACACATAATTCATAACTGCTTCCAAATAAGTTTTGGTTCTATCAAAATAGAAGCTGTATTGCTTCTCGTTTATATAGAGAGATGAACTGAACTACAAACTTTTTGTGATGAAGGTAATGTTGAATGCAAACAAAGCAAACTTCAGCATAACAATTTACACTTTCCATTTGCTGAGGTGGTCAATTGGAATTTAAAAAGGTTTGAGCTGTTATAAAATGATTTTGTAATCCACCCCAAAAATACTACATGGAATTAACCGCTTTTTGTACAAAGTTCTCTGTATTTTCTATGTATTCGGTCCAAAATCACTTTTAAATCTTCATTCAAAAAACTTAAATAAGACACCAAATGTCTTCAGGTTTACAAGCTCTCGCAAACTATAATAACTTAAAACAAAGCCTGTAAACAGGAAGACATTCACTTTTCCCCTTCAAATGTAAGAAATAAAATAAGGCAAACTCGAATGGAATCATGATTTCATTTTCAATTTCTGTAATTGTCTTAAACATGCTCTGGTAACTTAGTGGTTATGAATCCGGCTGCTAACCTCAAGGTGAGCAGTTCAAAACTATCAGCTGTTCCATGAGAAAACGATGAGGCTTTCTGTTCCCGTAAAGATTAAAAGCCTCGGAAACCCTGTACAGGGTCGCTATGGGTGTGAACAACTTCCATAGCACAAAACCACCACCACCACAATTGTCTTATGAAAAATGCAGTCTTGTAGGAAGAATATTCTTATATCATTTCTAACTGGATAATTTTTATTCTCTAATGTTGTTGTTGTTGTTGAGTGCCATCGAGTCGGGTCCGACCCATAGCGACCCTGTACAGGGTTTCCGAGGGTGTAAATCTTTACGGGAGTAGAAAGCCTCATCTTTCTCCCGCGGAGCGGCTGGTAGTTTCGAACTGCTGACCTTAAGGTTCGCAGCCCGATTCGTAACCACTACGCTACCAGAGCTCCTTATACATAGAAAAAAATTGGCAAGGCCTATAATCTTTGCCAGAATTAAATTTGCTGAAACACTCAATATGTCTATGTTGTTGTTGTTGGTAAGTGCAATTGAGTCGGCTCTGACTCACAGTGACCCTGTTTCTGAAGAGCGGTCGGTGAGTTTGAACCACTGACCTTACAGTCAAGTGCTTATCCGATAACACCACACCAGAACTCCGCAGAGGCAACTTACTGATGAGGTTTTGCCTTGTGAAAATATTTGTTGAGAAAAGGAGCTCTGAATAGAGACAATAGAATATGTAACCTGAAAAAATATTTAGGCTGGACATTTTACACATTTCCATATGAAGAGAAAAGAATTTACACTGAGAATGTTTTTGATTTAACAGCATTTTCTCCTGTTTGACTAGGTTCCTGCCCAACAGTTAAGATATTATTTTATTTTATTGATGAAAAATATAACAGTTTACTGAGACAAGTCAATTAAAGATGGTAACAATTTCAAATTTAGTAACCATAAAATACAACTTTGAATAAGGTTGCAGATAATTTATGGGAAATTTTTTAACTAATAAGACCATATTGAAAAAATACGTTCTTCCAAAGATTTAGTAACATAGTATTAGAGAAAAATATAGACACTTAACCAGGTTTTTTAAAGTTTGGATAACTTAAAGTGTTGGTTTTTCCTATTTCTCTTTATCATTTACAGATAGGTTATTTTATTTTTAAAGGGATTTTGTTTGCAACTTTTGATTGCAGTTTGAGTGAAAGTTCCCAGAGTAAATAAGCTTCCCATTCAACCATTCATATTCATTTTCTTTCACAGGACCAACTGCAATCTCCACAAAGTAATAGCATTTGTATTCCCAGTGGAATAATGATGGGAGTGTGGAGAGGGTCACTGCTTGCTGGCCACAAGGAGCAGTGGCAGGTAGGGTGAGCAGTTTTGTCCACAATCTGTCATTGATCCAGGGGCACTGGAGAGATTGGTGACATTCAGATACGCACTTGTTGGTAGGGCAATAAGTGTTAGATATGGTCTGCATGGCGGACTTGTTTCACTCAGGACCTAGCCACACTATACCTCTGTCCTGACAGTGTTTCCGAGAAGTTGCTTTTTCCTTGCTGGTGCTTGTTGCCTTCGGTGTCCCAAAACAGCTGAATAAAGGAAGCATGGAGCCTCCATAGAACGTCTCTCTCTGCCATCACTTGTCTTCACTCTGCCTCGCCTGCCAATCAATCTGTAACCCAATTTTTTATCTTCTTTTTTAATCTTCAAAGTTCCAGGATTCGCATCTGAATGGGTTTCACTCCGTTTTTTTGGTCTCTGTTGTATTTGGATTAAGTAGAGTATGTCACTGCCATTTGAAGTTATGTTTTGAATTGATCTATTTTATGAATTATCTGATCCTTTTTTTAAATTAAGTTCAATAAATATTTCTAAGGATTATAATTTGAATGAGTTTAGCATACTTTTTTACCCTCCAAAACCTCCCAGTTTAGATGATAAATTATATAACCATTCTAGCCATATCCCATTCTAAAGGGAAAAAAAAAAAGGAAAGAATTTTCTATTCCAGAACCAAGAATCAGAGAATAGAGAATTTGGCAATCAGTGTCATTTCCATCTTTTTTATTTGTTTGTTTGCCCATGCTCACAATTAAAGGGTATATTTTCCCTTTAAGTGCTAAGTGTTTTCAGTGCTCAATTTCATCAAGTCTGTAGGTGAGCTGGGGAAAACTAGAATAAGATGAAAGGAAATGATCCAGGTGTTCCATAGAAGTACTCAGGCAACAGCATTGGACACATTATTGGATCAGTCCTCATGTAAAATTTTACTCTTAATCTTGTTTCATTTCATTTTTCTATTGAGAAACAAAACAACTATCTGACAGATTACAACAGTTCCTTTTCCAAACTCCGGCCTTCACATCATATTGTTGTTGTTGTTGTTGTTATGTGCCGTGGAGTCAGTTCCAACTCATAGCTACCCTGCTCGGGGTTTCCAAGGCTGTAAATCTTTACAGGAGCAGAAAGCCTCTCTTTCTCCCACAGAACAGCTGGCAAACTGCTGATGGTGAGATTAGCAGCCCAATTCATAACCACTACACTACCAGAGCTCCTTTCCTTCATATCATATGTGGTTAAAAATGGCTGATGATAACTTTGCGGGTGCCTTTGTTTATTGACCTCATTGAATAACTGTTTAACTCTATGGAAACTGTCCTTATTACCTACTGCAAAGTTGGCATAAAACTCAGTGATTATATGTCCAACTGAATGATATGCTGCCCAGTTCTGCACCATCCTCCTGACTGGTTACATTAAGACCATTGTGATTCATATGTTTCCATTGGCTCAAGTTCAAGACTTGTGTAGATTGGAAGTACAAGGGTGACTCAAAAATTATCCAAACTCTGGTTGCAGATTTTAATTAACAGTTAGGAAAGACAAATACATCATTTTCAAAGGAATCTCCTGGCTTTTCAATACACTGTCAATAAGCTTTCATATTCCCTTATTAAAAAATGTTTTAGCATATGAAGAAATGTTCACAATCATCAGCCATTGTTTTTGTCGTTGTTAAGTGCTGTAAAGTCGTTTCCGACCCATAGCGACCCTGAACAAGGTTTCCGAGGCTGTAAATCTTTACAGGAGCAGAAAGCCTCATCTTTCTCCTGCAGAGCAGCTGGTAATTTCGAACAGCTGACCTTGTGGTTCACAGCCCGATTCGTAAACACTACGCTACCAGAGAAGTAAATCAAAACTAAAATGAAATATCATTTCACACCAGCAATAACATCAAAGTTCAAAAAAGCAGAGGAAAATAAATGCTGGTAAGGATGTAGAGACATTGGAACTCTCCTACATGGCTGGTGAGAATGTAAAATGGTTCAGCCACTCTGGAAAACTGTATAATGCTTCCTCAAAAAGTTGGAAATATAAATACCTTATGATCCAGCAATTCCTCTACTTGGTATTTATCCACAAGAAATATGAGCCAGAATATGAATAGATATATGCAAACCAATGTTTATCACAACACTATTCACAATAGCAAAAAGATGGACACAGCCTAAGCACCCATCAATGGAAGAATGGATAAACAAACTTTATTACATACACACAATGCAATACTATGCTACCTTGAAGAATAGCAAGGGAACTGCAAATAACATGGATGAACCTTGAGGACATTATGCTGAGTGAAATTTGTCAGTTACAAAAGGACAAATATTCCATAGGACCACTATTGTAAAACCTTTAGTAAAGGTACCCATACTGAAAGGGGACGGGGGGGGGGGGTAATTCTTCACTGGTTACCAGGTATAGGAGAGAGAGGATAGTAGAGCACAGGTTAGGTAATAGATACATCATAGTTCGGGTATTGGGAAGGGCAGCATACAAGGAAGGAGAGGGCAATGAACAAGAAGGGGGGTAGAAGAGCAAGATAGATAGGGGAGGAGTTAGGTAGGTTTGCATGGATAAATGAGACATACGTAAATAGTGATGTCTGATCAACCTTGGAACAACAGGGCTCTGTGATACAGGGATGGAGGCATAGTTTGAATGGGTAAGAGAGGGGAAATAATGTTAAAATGCTTGACGGTCTTATGGATATTGGTTTCCCTTGCCTACTGTTGTAAAATAGACACTTGAGTGGGATAGAAAGGAATCTCAGGAAACATGATTACAGAAAGCTTATAAGCCTATCTTCAGCCTAAAACTGATTAGAATATATAAATGGGGTTCTAAAACTTGCCCAGTGAAATAGGCTCTTGTGGAGCCTTTGTTGTATATAGGACCTTAGGTGGAATCCTGAGCCCCATCCAGAACCTTCTGAGTTGAGACATTCCCACTTGAAAGGACATGTAGACCAGCCTGGAGTGGCTAAAGAACAGAAGATACTTCTTGAAGAAACACCAGCAGGAAAAATCAAAAACAAACATGGCAGTCTGATTAGCTACAACAAGAACAAGCAAGTGATTTGTTGGAGAGCCATCAAGATAAACAATCAATCCCTTCAGGACAAACCCCCTTCCAAGACTGGAAACTCAAAGGGAATAATACATGAGAAGGCATATAGGCTTGCTGGTGACCGTGTTGGTCTACTTATGAGAGGAAGTGGAAGACAGTAATGAAGATATGGACTCAGTTCAACCACGTTCCATAGACTCCTGTCAACCTGGAGATGAGAGAGAGAAGAGGAAGTGTTGGTTAGTCTGAAGTGTGGAGAGACCTGGGAAGACCTGAGCCCAAGGACAAGGATCTAGCCTTGAGGGTTAGAGGTGAGAGTGAAGCGTCCAGATGATATGAAGTTAGGGGAGATGCACAAGAATGTCCAAACTTGCCGATAGTACCCATTTGACTCAGTTTCAATGATCAGAATTGACTAGAGGAAGATAAAGAAATTTGATAAATGAAGCAAATGTAAATTGCTAAAATTTTATGAACTTGACCTATATTTAAGGTTGTAGTAGCTCAAAATACCAACTGAGAGGGAAGGAGTCTTCACATCATGGATCAAACCTATCCCCTCTGTACACAGGGTTGACAGGGATGGGCAACTTAGACATTTGTTGTTGTTGTTGTTGTTGTTGTTGTTAGGGGCCATTGAGTTAGTACTGACTCATAGCAACCCTATGCACAACAGAACAAAACACTGCTCAATCCTGGGCCAACTTCACAATCATTGCCATGCTTGACCCCATTGATGCTGCCACTTTGCCAATCCATCTCGCTGGGAGTCTTTCTCTTTTTCTTTGACCATCCACCCTACCAAACATGATATCCTTCTCGAGTGACTGGTCCCTCCTGACAATATATCCGAATTATGAGAGACGAAGTTTGGCCATCCTGGCCTCCAAGGAGCTCTCTGGCTGCACTTCTTCCAACACAGATTTGTTGGTTCTTTTGGCAGTCCATGGCACTTCCAATATTCTCCTCAAACACCACAACTCAAAAACATCAATTCTTCTATGGTCTTCCTTATTCACTGTCCAGCTTTTGCATGCATGTGAGGTTATTGAAAATACCATGGCTTGGGTCAGGAGCACCTTAGTCCTCAAGCTGACATCTTTGTTCTTCAAAATTTTAAAAAGGTCTTGTGCAGCAGATTTGCCTAATGCAATACGTCGTTTGATTTCTTGACTGCAGCTTCCATGAGTGTTGATAGTTGATCCAAGAAGAATGAAGTCCTTGACAACTTCAATCTTTTCTCCATTGATAAGAACGTTGTTTATTGGTCCAGTAGTGAGGATTTTTGTTTTCTTTACACTGAAGTGCAATCCGTATTAAAGACTGTGCTCTTTGATCAACTTAGACATTGGCTATCTAAAATGTGGGTGGGGGCTATAAAGGCACAAAGTGGCTGTCTTACAAGTTTTCAAGAGAGAGTTTAGTTTCAAAGTGTGTGGGAGAAGGTAGAATCTAAATGGGTCTAGTGAAAGATGGAGATAGTATTCATTTGATTCAATAATGAATAATTATTATCATACCTAATTGCAATTGTCACAACTATAAAGGTAGAAGTTACGTGACAAAAGGGAAGAGTAGTTAATCTTACATTCCAGGAACAGAGGACCCTAGGACCATGAAGAGGGAAGAGTATGAGCAAATGTGGGACCCTAATCAGAGAATCAGTGACACCAGAGATGGAGGCAGAGGTGATGGCAAGGAGAGATTGAGCAGCTGAGGATGCTAGACTCATGGGAATAGAAGGTCTGTGCTGGTGGCAGGAAAATGGCTTATAGAATGTGCCTTTTGATTGTTTATACTATTATATGCTCCTGAGTGAATTGTTGTGGGTTTTGTTGTTGTTGTTGTTCCTGTTGTTCAAATAAAAGAGGGTTTTCTTGATGAAAGAAAATCTGTGGTGGCTTTTGGGGGAGGAGGAAATGATTTCTGCGCTACAGGATAGACACGCGTTGACATGGGTGGTGGGACAGGTAATATTCAACAGGATGGAGGTTGGCAGATGAAAGATGTGCTGGCTGGAGACACAAGAAAGAATGCAGTGTTTAAAGTGAATAGAGGCAAACGCTGTTAACTGTTGGTGCATGAAGGGGATTGCAACCATGTAATAAAGCACAGTATACGATGTGTTGGATGTGAAACTGATGATCTGCTCTGTAAACCTTCACTCAATACACAGCAAAGAAAAAAAAATGTTTTGAGCTAAGCTGCAAGCCATGAATGCACCACTGTCTTCACGTCTTCATCAGAGGTGAATCTTTGTCCTCGAAGGACAGTTTTCAGGGAACCAAACAGGTCCTAGTACAAGGGAGCAAGATCAGGACTATAGGGAGGATGCTTTAACACCTCAAAATGAAATTTTTGCAGGGTGTCATGAGTGTGGGGGACACGCATTGTCATGCAAGATCACAATGCCCTTGGATAGCAGTCCTCTGCTTTAAATCTGAAGTTTAGACTTCAGCTCTTCGGTGAGCATCTCACTGTAATGAGCACTGTTGATTGTTAAACCTTTTTCCTGATAGTGTTTCAATATTGGTCCTTGAGAATACCAGAAAATTGTAAACATCAATTTTCCAGCTGATGGTTGACTTCTGAAATTTTTTTTGGTCTGCTTTTGATGCTGCATCCATTTCCTTATTCTGCCATTCACTCTCAGGTTCATAGTGACAAATCCATGTCTCATCACCAGTAAAGATTTTTTTAAAGAAACTTTTACCTTCCTTCAAGTATCAGTCCAAACTTTGCTTGCAGATGTCCAAATGCTTGTTTATGCTGCTCTGTGACTTGTTTTGGTACCAATCTCACACAAACTTTTTGAAACCCAAGACTGTCATGGATTATTTCATAGGCAGAGCCATGGCTGATTTGAAAATGGTTTGCCACATAATTCACTGTCATTTGTTTGTTTGTCAGAATCACTTCATGTGCACACTCAACATTGGCATCAGCCATGCACATGGACAGGCACTTTAATGCAACTAGAGTGTGGATAATTTTTTACTCACCCCTGTAAATCACCAGGCCTTTCTTCATAGTCTTCCTCACTCAGGTAAATTGTTGTTGTTGTTGTTGTGTGCGGTGGAGTCGGTTCCGACTCATAGCGACCCTGCACAGGGTTTCCGAGGCTGTAAATCTTTAGGGGAGCAGAAAGCCTCATCTTTCTCCCGCGAAGCAGCTGGTAGTTTCGAACTGCTGACCTTGCGGTTCGCAGCCCGATTCGTAACCACTACGCTACCAGAGCTCCTTACTCAGGTAAATTAGCCATGTTTATTTCTGCTTTGAAGTTGCCAAAACAACCAGGAAAGAATAATTCACACTGAAAATCCAGAAGTGCTGAGTTTGAGTCCAAAGTTTGGACAAGCTCTCTGAGCTTCTGGTTCCTTGTTTATACAATGAAACCACTAGTAATATCCACTCTCAAGATTATGATAAGAATTACAAGTTAATGTTTATGGCTAGTCCCTGGGTAGTGGAAGAGTTAACACACTCAGCTAGTACTAACCAAAAGGCTGAGGGTTTGAGTCCATCCCGAACCACCTTGGATAAAAGGCCTAACCTATTTGCAAAACAACTCAGCCATTAAAACCCCCTATAATACACAGTTCTATTCTGACACATAGATTCTCTATGACTCAGAATTGACTTGATGGCAACTGGTCTCATATGTGTGGAAAGCACTCTATAAACTAGAGAGTGTTAAACCCAAGGCATAAACACCTATTGGCTGGTGCTGGCCTTCTCACTCTTACGTCACAGTCCTCCCTCTGCTGAGTATCCTGCATTGCCTTATCTTCCTTTTCTGTTCCAGGGAAGAAATCACTATCAAGATAGAATATGAATACATACCCTGGCACTAAAATGATGGAATAAACTAGGCATAGAGTGAGAGACTCAGACTCAGACTTCCTTTTTTTGAAGACAGTTCATTGCAAATCTTCCAAACTCTGGGCTCCACTCCATAGAAAACACACCAGAGCTACATATTAGTGACATCATTCCTATTGATTTTGAGAAAAAAATAGTTATGTTGTTGTTATATGTCAGTGAGTCAATTCTGACTCAAACAGCCAATATGCAGAGTACAACGGCCTACAGGCTGCAATCTTTGTAGGAACACATTGCCTTACTTTTCTGTCATGGAGCTAGCTGGGTGATTCAAACTTCTCACCTATTGTTTATAAACCAAGTACTTAATCACTGTTAATCATCTATGATGTTGTTGTTAAGTGTCGTCATGTAGGTTCTGACTCACAGTGACCCTGTGTTGTTGTTGTTGTTGTTGTTGTTGTTGTTAGGTGCCATTGAGTGGGTTTCGACTCATAGCGACCTTATGCACAGCAGAACAAAACACTGCCCGATCCTGGCCCAACCTCACTATGTACCCCATGTAGGGTTTCCAAAAAGCAGCTGGTGGATTTGAAATGCCAATCTTGCAGTTGACAGTTAAGTGCTGATCCACAGCACCACACCAGAAGTCCAATCATCTATGATAACATTATTTAATTTCCTGAGATCTCAATTTCATTCATAAAATGTTTGAACAAACTGTAACAATGGGTTCCAGAATTGGGGACTCTGGAGGCCTAGGGTACTTTGATATTTTTTGTGTTTTGAAGCAATTAGTATAAATGTCCAATTTATTTGTTGTTAGGCCTTACAAGCAGTCCAGGTATGGCACTGTAGGATAAAGAGCTAGACTGCAAGGTAGGTCTGAACCACAAGGTTAGCGGTTCAAACTCACCAGCCACTCCTTGGAAACCCTACCCAGGGTCACTGTGAGTTAGACCTGACTCAATGACAATTAAGAGCAACAACAGTCCTTACAAGTCAATTGGAAAATAAAGTTTATGTTTCAATTTGGTAACAAGTTAGATTGGTAAATCCAAATGCCTTTGGATAATTCTTCCAGCGCATTTTCAATAGATTAAGGTTTTCAAATGACAGAGTTCATGGAAGCAAGGGTGTTTCTAATAAAGAAGAGGCAGTAAAACACCAGAGAAAGTTCATGTAAACTTCCTTTGGCTGGCATATCCCAAGAGTCTTATTACAGTATTAAGAATTTTATTAAGAAGTCACTTCTTTGGGTTTTTTTTAAATTAATACAGTATTTATTTGTCTGCCTTCTGTCAAGAAAAGGTACAAAGGAAGGTTGCCTGGGGAGGTACAAGGAAGGAATGGATACGGGGATACAGATAGGATAGGCAGATGAGAGATGAGACTGAGATGAAGGGAGAGGGGTAGAAGAACTATGGGAAGTGGAGATGGCTACTATTAGACAAAAAAAAACCCATGGCCTTCAAAAGGACAAAGCCCAGAATGGCATAAGAGAAGAGCTGCTGCTTCCAAGAAGGGTTCCTGGCATAACCAATGATTGTGTTCCTGCCAAACACAATGCCAAACTTAGCGCCTCAATTGTTTTCAGACCAGAGAACTAAGCAGCTGTGTCGCTGTCCCTTGAGATGGTTCTGATTTGGAAGCTTCTGCTAGAGGTATGTGAGGTTGGCAGACATGAGACTGTCATGCTGTGGAAGCTTTCATCTCTCAGTGTCTAGGTGGTTTCCATGCCACTGTAGACAATGGTCGGCTCAGAAGCTGAGAGATGCGCCAGATCAGGGGACGAATTTGGTGCAGGCGTGTATATTTTCAGAGGATGAGGGGTTGTGGCAAGAAAGCTACTCCTAGTGTAGAGAAGCCTGAGAGAAGAAGTCACTGTTTATAAAAATAGTAGAATAAGATCTAAGCCCTCAAACAGCATAAAGATGACAAAAGAAAGATAAAGGAAGGGCCATTCCAGCTTCAAATTTCCTCTCATATACAAAGGGACTGCTGCAAAACAAACAAACAAAAAAACAGCCTTTCCGTGAACCAGCAGCATGAATTCCAGTGTCCCCAAAATAAAACAAATAAATTCACTGGTTTGATTTGATCCATCACAGCCAAATAAATAAAACCTCTCTCAAGTCAAATCCCCCTATTTGTTTTGTTTTCTTTTACCTGAAAGCAACTTATCAGTGAAAACCCTTAACCTCACTGCCAAGGATCACCCAGATTTCAAGAAATAAATTTTTGTGAATTCCACGTAAATCATTTTGCTTCCAAAACAAAAGTTAGGGTATGAAATTGAAAAGCAATGGAAGTAAAGATTTCTTTAAAACTTTACACTTAGCTGAAGGAGCTCTGGTAGCATTGTGGTTACGAATTGGGCTGCAAACAGCTAGGTCAGTAGTTCCAGACTACCAGCTGTTCTGCGGGAGAAAGATGAGGCGTTCTGTTCCCATAAAGATTTACAGTCTCAGAAACCCTGTACAGGGTCACTATTGATCGGAACCAACTCGACGGCACTTAACAACAACAACAACAACACTTAGCTGAGGACACATAAACTTTAGGCAATGTTGGCAGAGCAGCAGGAAGCCTAAATAACCAGTATTATAAAAAGTAACATTAAAAAAAATAAGATCTACAAATCGGTAAGGCATTCTAGAATCAATACACAGGAAAAGAGTTGGCGATGTGCAAGGGATTTGAGTAGCAGATGCCCGCAATCCAGAGCTAGGAAATAAATTGTTCACACCACAATATAAGGTGACTATGACCAAGGTGGTACCACCAGGAAATTTCTCAGAAAGGACCGTCTGCCAGAGCAGTATTAGGCCTAGAATGTTACTTTGTTGTTGTTGTTAAGTGCTGTTGAGTTGGTTCTGAATCATAGAGACCCTGTATAGGGTTTCCAAGGAGTGGTTGTTAGGTTTAAACTGCTGACCTTGTGGTCCAAACCATCTTTGTGGTTCAGTGCTTATCCCATAGCACCACACCAGGACTCCTATTGGTGCTTCATGATGGGAATTTTCAGCTTGGATGTAAGCTAACTTACTAACATAATTAATTAGATGTCTGACATTAGAACCTGCACAGAACCAAGTAAATTTAATATAATAAAAAAAGTCTCTTAGGGGCCTGTATCTCTGGCCTTCAGTGCTCTCAAGAAAGAATATGAGAGTCAACTTGGGATGACTAGGAATATTAGTAACTTTGAAGCCTATCATGGATTGAATTGCATCCCCCCAAAAAGTGTTGAATTCCCAACCCTTGTACTTATGAATGTTATCCTGTTTGGAAACAGGGCTATTTTTGTTATGACTCTGGTAGCGTAGTGGTTACAAATCGGGCTGCAAACCTCAAGGTCAGCAGTTCGAAACTACCAGCTGTTCCATGGGAGAAAGATGAGGCTTTCTGCTCCCATAAAGATGTAGAGTCTTGGAAACCCTGTACAGGGTTGCTATGAGTCAGAACCGACTCCACGGCACATAACAACAATAAAGGCATACTTGTTTGAGGTGGATCCTAGACCTACTCACTTCTGATTTATTATCTATTTGATCAGTAAGCCTAGTCTTTTTTATGATTGTGTGAACTGTGTGATACCAATCCACCTTGGTGTCCCATGAGACTATGGTTATGAATCTCCAAGCCCAGGGACTCATTCTTTCCAGGTCAAAGTTCAGAAGGGTTAGGAAAGAAAGAATGGAAACAGAAAACACAGGGTAGAAGCAGGATAATGATAGTTAATTATGAGGATTGCAATCAATGAAATGAAACAAAATGTGTGTGGTTTATTGAATGGGAAATTGGTCTGCTCTGAAAATCTTCACTCCTTCACAATCAAAAATAAAACAAAATAAAAAAGCATATTCCACTTACCTCTCCAAATTTGGAGTAGGGGTGTCCCTTGCCTTGTAACTACTAAACACCCTAGGCTAAAAAAAAAATTCTCACTTTGGTTTATACTATATTTCTCTGATTACTGGGCCATTTTCAGTTGCGTGCTTTCTACTCGTATACTTAAGGGAAATGTCAGTTTACTGTCTTAAATCAATCTTTAGTTAAATTATAGTGTTTACATCTTTTTCAACAAGAGAGAAGTTATGTGTGTTTTTTTCTGAATCCCCAGGTCTTAGCACAATACTGGCCATACAGCCACCCAGAAAGCTACCACCTAAACCAATGAGAATCTTTCTAGGAAGTTTCAACACCTCCAGACGAATTAGACATCAAGAGAGTAATTAGAAACCAAAGGTACACAAGAGATAAGTCATAAACAGAAGTCATACGGTAGCAGAAACCACAAGTTAGAGGAGACAAGAGAAGAAAGGAGACTCAGTAGCAGGTAAGAGATTTAATCTTTATAAAAACAGAGGAAGGATGAATTTATTCTGAAGTGTGGTTGGGTCTATGGTAATAAGAGCAACTGTGGAACACCAAAGCTCCTGTTGCATTGGAACTATCTGCTCAGTGTCTTGAATCTGACTATGTGGCTCTGTTTTATTTCTTGCCCATGATCAACTGCGTCACCTTAGATAATCTGAGCTTCACTGTTCTCCAGAACCTGAAGCAGTTGGGAGAGAAGGCACTGCTGCTTTGGGATCCTGAGATCAGAAAATCAGGAAATTTGAAACAAATCATCCTGACAGCTTCAGGGAGTGGCAGGCAGCCAGCAACCTCAGCTGCTTGGCAGACTGGAAGAGGATAGCAGGTGAAGCCAGGAAACCTCATTCCTAGCAAGCTTTTATGGAGCAGGGAGTGACCCCATTCCCCAGCACTGAGTATCCCCACCCAAGCCCCCAAAGGAAATTAACATTATTTTCGTTAGGTGCCATTGAGTCCATTTTGACTTAGAGTAACCTTATGCAAAACAGAACGAAGCATCGCCCAATTCTGAGCCTTCCTCACAATCGTTGTCACACTTGAGCCCACTTGATTGGCCACTGTGCCAATCAATCATGCTTCTTCGCTGACCCTCCACTTTACTAGGTCTTCTCCAGGGACTGGTTCCTCCTAATAACATGTCCCAAGTATACTGTTGTTAAGTGCTATCTAGTCAGTTCTGACTCACAGTGGCCCTTTATAGGGTTTCCGAAGAGTGATTGGTGACCTTGAACCCCCGACCTTGCAATTCTATCTGACATTCCAGTACAGCACATTACCCTAGAATGCCACACCAGGACTCTACAAATTATCTCTACCATTCAGGGTCTGCAATGCAACAAATACTTAACAAGCTTGCACCATCTATTAGGAAATCCCCTTGATTAGCCAAAACAATGGCTTCGAGGAGTGGACCAGGGACCACACCACAAGAGTCACTTTTGGCTTCTTTAGCTTTTTGCTCATTCTCCCAGAACCTGGATTCTCTGGATGCCTGGTGTGAGAAAAAGAACTGGAGTGTGTCCTGATTCAGCCATCTGTGCCTCCTCTCCCCACCAAAGTGTGAATGCATTCAAAACAAATTATTTTGAAAGCATATTCACTCCATTCAAGTTCTACTTCAAAACCTCACAATGGAGGGCACATCCAGGATTTTCATTCTTGGCAACAGCTGAATGGGGGCTGTTGATCAATACTCTAAGCTCTTGCTCAGAAAGAAAGGAAGAGTTGGGAAGAAAACAGAGCTTTGGCGAGTGATAGGACCCAGTGCAACAATCCCCTTCCAGGTAATCCAACTGTTACACTCAGTAGATAAAGTGAATGGAAGCAGTTCCAACTCTCAGCCCAGGATGAGGCTGCAAATAAACATGTGACTTTCACTGTTGCTAATTCAACATTTATATTATGCATTTTTATACTCAAACCAGTTTTAATTTGTTTTACCTTTGTACATGTTCACATTAAATAGGCTTTCCAGAGAGCTTAAAAGAACTAACATATTTGACAACTTCTCTTCTGCCAAACAGCATAATATGCTCACAGTTTACCTCATGTTACCTTTCATAGCCCTTTGAAATGATTAGTTTCATCTTTATGTTAAAGAGGAGTGAATCCGCTCAGAAAGCTTAAGCGACTCAACTAGGATCACACAGTTAATATGCAGAAAGAACAAGACTTAAACCTATACTTACAATTAAAGTTTTTCTGCATCAGAGAAAAGAGATTATTTAAACACAGGAATTAAAGCACCTTTGCTATCATTATTGTTGCTGTTAAATGCCTTGGAGTCGATTTTAACTCATAGTGATGCTGTATAGGATTTTCAAGGAATGGTCAGTGGGTTCAAACCACCGACCTTCCTGCTTACAATCAGTGTTTATCCTGTAGTGCCACACAAGGAGCCCTGGTGGGTCTGTAGGATAAGCACTGGGCTGCTAACAGCAAGACCAGCAATTCAAACTCACCTGGAAGAACGATGAGGATTTCTGCTCCCATAAAAACTGACATTCTTTGAAACCATATATAGGATCACAATAAGTCAGAATCAGCTCAATGGCAGTGGGTTGCATTTGTTTGCTTTGTTGGCTTCGGGGATGGGGTTACTATTATTGGCTTTCTATGTCTGAGCCAGGTGGTATCATTGATGGCGTCAAGTGTGGCAGCGGTAGTGAGGTTGGCCCAGGATCAGGACATTGTTTCATTCTGCTGTGCATGGGGTCGCTATGAGTCAGTTCCGACTCGATGGCACCCGACAACAACAACAACAACATGTCTGAGCTAAATCAATTAGCACCAATGTCAAACTGAGAGTTTCTTTCATTTGCAGGCTCATTATACCAGTCTGTATCAGAGCTTCAATTCTTAAGCAGTTGTATGATGGAACACCCCCTTTTACAGTGGACTTCCTAATTCCATTTTGATCTTGACATTACTTCAGCCTTCACTAGAGTTCTTTGTGAACATTAACCAGCATGATAGAGTTCTGGGGGGGTTGGGTATTGTTTTTTGGAAATGTTTTATTGTGGATTGACTGAAGGTTTACAGGGCAGATTGTCAGTTTTACATTCAACCAATCATATACTTTTGTTTCATTACAATGATTGTAGTCCCTTCCATATACCTGGTGTGGCACTGTAGGATAAGCACTGGACTGCTAACTGCAAGGTTGGCAATTTAAACCGACCAACTGCTCCTGGAAAACCCTATACAGGATCACTGAGAGTAGGAACCAACTCCATGGCACTTAACAACAACAACCAGCAATCTGGCAGCTTTGACCTCAGGCATAGTGTGCGTGGAAGTAGATTACAACATCAAGCCAACCCAGGGATGAGCAGTCTTACCCTCACAGAACATTCCTGGGTGAATCTTTAATAGACTGCTAACTGCAAGGTCAGCAGTTCAAACCTACCAGTCGATCCTTGAAAACCCTATATAGATAGGGTCACTATGAGTCAGAACCAACTCAATGGCTCTTGACAAAACAACAGCATCTTCCCATCACCCCTATGCCTGGCTATAGTTGCATTTCTACGATTGCTGAATTACATTTATTAAACACAACCTGAATTAGTAGTCCTTATTTGTAAAAAAATTAATTCCATCTATAGACAATGATTGGTTCACAAATAGATTGAAGATCCTTATAAAAACTCCTCAATCCCTCAAAGCTACCTGAGTCAGCAGGTTGTTGTTATTAAGTGCCCTTGAGTCGTTTCTGACCCATAGCGGCCCTGACCCATAGTGACCCTGACCCATAGAGATAACTTCCAAGGGTTGTCTTTCAGGTGAGTTTGATGCACCACCTTGTGGTTCAAACCAACCTTGCAGTCCAGTGCATTAACCCACAGCATCACACCAAGACTCCCCTCTTCTGGGCCAATCCCACAGATAAAATAGAGTAGACAGGAAAATTACATTCCCAAAGGTCAACAACAAAATCAAGTCTAAAATCTCAATCCCCTGGCTTACTTTGCACTTCACTGCTCTTTCCTACTGGGAAACAGCCTGCTGAGCAGTGAATGATTTGCCTTCAGTGTCTTTTCCAGAAACATGAGCAGTATGCTAGAGCAAGAATAAGTTTCAAAGGTCCATGTTCATGTATACAAAAATATAACTTAATTTTTCTCAACCTGAATTTAGCATCTATCTTGAATCTCTATCCCACCAGAGACAAAAATGTTCATCTTAGGCAGAGGGGCTACACAAGTTCAAGGCATTGGAGATGCGTGGTCTTTGTCATTGCCTTAAACAATGACACCTTCATTATTAACCACATGGTAAGTAAAGATAAGCAGGAATCCAATTCCCACCTGGAATCTTCTCCATCCTTCTCACCAGCCACCTAAAGAGTACTGTCTCTCCAACCCTGGACACCTGAAGTTATGTCAGAAATGACAAGTTAAAAGGACCTTATTCTTCAAACTAGAAGCTTGTGCAGCCTTTCTCTGAGCTAAGTTAGAACACACAAGTTCAAAGAACCCAGTCCTTCAGGCTGCCAAATTAGCAGATGTGTGCACCTGCTGGCTCTCACTGCATCTGTTGGTACAATAATTCCCTGGAAAAATTCACAGACTCTCACAGAGGGTGTTGCCATATGTAATACAGATCTATGACAACTAAAAAGGAATGCAAATAAAGAGATACATTAGGTGAGGTCTGGGCGGAATTCCAGAGCAGAGATTTCATTGCCTCAAGGGTTGTTCCAAGGAATGCATGAACTTCCCAAGAGTAAATGCTCTTGCCAACCAGGGAGTCCCAAACAACTTCCATTTTCAAAGTCTTTATTAGCCTTATTGTGTAATCATGGTTGGCTGGATCATTAAATGTGCATGACAGATTAAATCACGCCTTCCTCCCTTCCTGAAGTTAACTGACTATGTGTGGTCTTGTAGCCCCTCCTCTCTTACACAAATGTGCAAGTGTTCCTGGTGGTTTTAGATAACAAAATCACCTTGTTACTTAAAAACTTCCAAGGGCTATCTTTCAGGAATCCTGATGCTATGCTGTAGGATAAGTGCTGCACTGCTAACTGACTGCAAGGTCAGTGGTTCAAACACACCAACCACTCCTTGGAAACTCTATACAGATCACTATGAGTCCGACCCAACTCGATAGTACTTAACAACAACAACAATCTTTAACAACAGCAACAATCATCCTGGAGGAGTCCTGGTATGTTGCTGCAGGATAAGCACTGGACTGCTCAAACCCACCAGCCACTCCATGAAAACCCTCTACAGGGTCACTATAAGTCAGAATCTACTGGACAGCACCTAACAACAACAATCTTCCAGGAACCAAGACAAAGGCCAAATTGAGTTCTTAGTTTCATTGGTTTTCTCACAGCTCTCTTTTTGCCTTTCTTCGGACCACTAGGTCGGTTTGAACCACAAGGTCAGCAATTCAAACTTGCCAGTCATTCCTTGGAAACCCTATATAGAGCTGCTATGAGTCATAACCAAATCAATGGCATTTAACAACAACAGAAACGGGATCACTATGGGTCAGAACACAGCAGCAAAGGCAGGACAAATATACATGTGCCCCCTCATGTTTTTCTCTTACTATTGTATTGCCTTTACCCTCATTAGCAAAACTGTATTTTGAAACTTGAAAGCAAGACATTACTCCTTTCCTTTTGCCTTTAATCATTCTGTCTGTGGAATTCCTCCCTAAAGCATAAGGGATGCATGCAGCTGGGAAAATACACTGGGAATATTTCAAAAAATGTTCATGCTACATTTTGTTTTGCAACAACAAAAGTATCACTGTTGAATTTTCTTCCAATTAAATCATCAACATCATTTGTGTGATTCATCTTTGAAATCTGGCATCATTATTGAAATTTCTTTCAATTAAATCATCAACATCATTATGTGATTCATGCATAGTGATACAACTGACATTACTTCTGACCAAAAGCATCAGAGACAGGTATGAGTTCTGGAGTAGGGATTCTCGTTGTCTCCTCATTATATAAGCGAATGAGACGCAACAGATATGAAGTGGTACACCCATGCAATCATTAAGGTATGAAAATTACAAAGAATAACAGGTTCCCTTAAACTCATATGAGCTACACCTGAAGTTGCCTGGTTTCACTACGCCCTAGAAGTTCCACTTGTCCAACACTATCCTTCCATCTAGTGGGGCTTCAAATAGTCAACTGACAAGGTCCAGTCATTGTCTCAGAAGACCGCCACCCCCATCCCCCCAGCTAATGTGATCAAATCCAAATGTCAGCAGGCCTTTCTGTTTTAAGGATGAAAACAGAATCAAATAATTTCAATAACCCAAATGCTCTGTCTTTACCACCACTGCACGTAATGGATTGACAGTTTCCACTGTTAAATTCCCAACCCTGCCCAAAGGAAAACCTTGAAGGTGTTCACAACACCGCCTGCCTCATCTACTCCAATCACCAGACACTGCCTGCTACAATAATGGGGTTCTTTATTGCTTTTTTAAAAAAAAGAATCTACCTTGCACCAGCCTGCTATAATTTACCAAATTCTTGCCATTTTCAAATAGAGCACTACTTGTCACTGCATTTTAAAACAGATGTATAATCTGAAAGGTATAATGTTCCTCGTTACCAGCTAGGAAACGCACAGTTGAAGTTAAGTTTCGTGTAACATTGTGGGTTAATGCACTGGACTGCAAAGTCAGTTTGTACCACAAGGTCAGCAGTTCAAGCGCACCAGCCACTCCTCGGAAATCCTACACAAAGTTGCGATGGGTCAGAACCACCTCGACAGCACTTAGCAACAACAACAACAGTAAAGAGGGTCTAGAGAGGATGAGGATCATGACAGACCTAAGATTAGGGGTCAAAGCACAGAGGCAGTATTGCAAGTAGGAGGAAGCACAGAAGAGAGGCAGTACTGAGAGGGAGAGGAGTGGAGGAAGATGAAGGCCATTAACATATGGTGAGAAGTAAAAGGTCACAGAGAAACTCATTCAAATAACCAGCCAGAAAAAGCTCTATACCATATAATTCCAACTATATGACACTGTGGAAAATAGCTCAAATTTTGAGTTCTCTTAAAGAATTTTATAATTTTTTTGTTCTTTCTTTTTTTTTTTACAACTGTTTATTGGAAATTGATTCCAACTCATAGCAACCTTGCGTAGGATTTCCAAGAAGCAACTGGTGGGTTTGAACCACCAACCTTATGGTTAGCAGTCCAGTACTTATCCTACAGTGCTAAAAAAGGACTCAGTAATTATAATCCCCTCCAAAACGACAGAGATTGTCCACAGATCAGTGATTACTAGGAATTTGAAGGGTGGAAAGCAGAATGATTAGTTGGAGCACAGAGGATTTCTAGGATAGTGAAAGTATTCTGTATAATGGTAGGCACATGACATGGATTTGTACAGTATACACAAGGGAACTCTAATGTAAACTATGGACTTCAGTTACTAATAGTGCATCAATATTGGTTCATCAACTGTAACAAATGTACCACTTAAATGCAAGATATTAGTAGCAGGGGAAATTGTGCACAGGGGAAAATGGTTATTATGGGAACTGCTTTAGCAGAGAAAGAACTCTAAATTAAAATGTATTTTATAGGAACCTCTTTATTCAATTTTAAACAAGATAAAGCAAAAAGACATGGATGACAGAAACCATCAACATGAGGACATATGTTGTTGTTGTTGATATTTGTTGTTGTTAAGTGCCATGGAGTCGGTTCTGACCCATAGCGCCCCTATATAGGCTTTTCGAGGAGTGATTGGTGAGCTTGAACCGCTGACCTTGCAATTTAAACGGCTTTGCAGTCTGGCGCATTAACCCACAGCGCCACACCAGGACTCCGTTGTTGATACTTAGGGCCCTCAAATTGGTTCCAACTCATTATCTACCCTATATAGGGTCTCCAAAGGAGCTCTGGTAGCGTAGTGGTTACGATTCCGGCTGTGAACCGCAAGGCCAGCAGTTCAAAACTACCAGCTGTTCTGCAGGAGAAAGAAGAAGCTTTCTGCTCCCGTAAAGATTTACAACCTCGGAAACCCTGTACAGGTTCGCTATGGGTTGGAACCAATTCCACGGCATGTAACAACAATAGGGTCTCCAAGAAGCAGTTGATGAGTTTGAAATGCTGACCTTGTGGCTCAAACGACCTTGCAGTCCAGTGCTTTGTCCCACAGGACCACACCAGGAATCCATGAGGCCATATAGATGGAAAGCAAAAGAAATTGTCCCCAAGTCATGACCGGCAGCAGATGGTTGGGGTATGAACACCATTTTTTATTAGAAAACTTTCCAGGATGGTTTCTGGGACTCTCCAACCATCTTGACTCAGGACGCTCCTCAAAGGTGCAAAGGCTGCTCCTCAATTTCCATTAAGGCCACAACCAGACAAGTCCCTGAGGGCAGAACCACCCCTCCCTAGACTGCCTAGGTAGGGATGCCTCAACAATCTACTTTCAAAGCACTCTTTCTGACATCTGAGCTTTTTACATTGCCTTGTTAATCGTCCTGGTGATGCATTGTAGGGTGAGTATTGTAAGTATTGGATAAGTCACTGCAAAGGCACCAGCCACAATCAATAAGCCTGGACAGTGTCCAGTAGGAAATAGCTCAAGGGCACATGACATCTCTTGCAAGAATGATCTTAGAAGAATTCATTCTAACTCATAACAACACTGTAGAAGGTTCCCAAGGAGCAGCTGGTGGATTTGAACTGCCAGCCTTCTGGGTAACAGTCCAGAGCTTATCCTAGAGCAAAAAGCCACACCAGGACTTTGTGTTTTCTTAATTTATTTGTAAACCTAAAATTGTTCCAAAAAAATAAAATTAAGCCCAAACCCATTTCCGCTGAGTCAATTCGGAGTGTTTTGACCAGTAAGAAACACAAAGCCTATTGATTTAAAGGAAAAAAAGAACCTTGGCTCAACTTTCTTAAACAGAAGGGGGGAAAAAAAAAGTCACAAAGTATTTTCAGATTAAACCCAAAGTGAGTAGACATCTCTATATAAAAAGGAATAAAGGATGGTCCCTCTAAATTGAAATTGATTACCACCGAGTCTCAACAATAAGCTGATGAGCAATATTGGATAATTGAACTCTTCTGCCCTCTTGATTCTCTCACCTACAGCTAAGACAAAAGCTCGAAGGGTTAGTCATTTTTTTATTTTTGACTGGATAGCATTTCAGGGGCGGTTATACTGAGACAGTAAATAGCAGCTCATTACTTCCTTTGAACACTGCATTTTGATTAGCAGCATCCATAAAGATTGACAGTCTTAGAAACGCTATGGCGTCTTTCTATTCTGTCCTACAAGGTCACTAAGAGTCAGAAGCAATTCAAGGGCAATGGGTTTAAGTTTTTTGTTTTAAGGTGGTATTAAGAGTTCCTGCGTGGCTACTAACGCAAAGGTTGGAGGTTCACCGAGAGACAGCTCTCAAGGAAAGTCAGGCAATCTCTTCCAAAACATTAGTCACTGAAAATACTAGGGAGCACATTTTAACTCTGATATATGTAAGATCACCTTCAGTTGGAATTAACTAAACAGTAACTGGTTTGGTTCGGTCTGGTCTGGTTAAGGTGGTATTCACTCTCTAAAATATATCTTCAAGCAAGCACTTGAGACTCAACTTCAAGACCTTTCATACAAACTTCTGCCCAGCCAGATCACTCCAATCCTGGAGTTGTGCAACTGTATTTTTGTCTGTTTGACCTTCTATGTGAATACAGCTTTACACATTAATCTCTGCTAACTGTAGCCTTGCCAGTGTGGGCCCATCATTTCAAGATATTTTTACATCTCAATTTTATTGGCTCTGTAATTCTTGATCTTTATGCCATCCTAAACTGCCCAAGGATGCCTTCTAAGTCTATCTAAATATGGGACAGGATAAAGTCAAGGGCAGATCATTGTGGCATGACACCAAGAGCCTCCTTTCAGTTTGAAAATAATAAATGAGTTCATAAGTTATAGATGAATCTAACTGAATTGTCACCAGCCATCCCTAAGACTGAAGATAATGTGAAAGATAATGATGATCCACGAACATTCATTGAAGGTCACGTATCAAACCCTATATAAAGGTAATATCTCATTTAATTACAGAAAAATCTTATTAAGTAGTTTTAACATTTTACAGTTGAGGAAACTGAGGCAGACTTAGAGGCATTGTATAGCTTGCCCAAGATTACACAGCTAGTAATTAATAGGGCTGGAATTTTAAAAGCTAAACCATCTGTCTAGAGAGCCCGCTGTTCACCTCTAGCCCTTTTAAATGAGGATATCTTTGCTGCTGCAAAGGTGCTGTGTGAAAAACAAATGACCTAGAAGAAAAGTCCTTGCCATGGAGTAACTTATGATCCTGTTGAAGCACAAGACTTAGAAGCATAAAGTTATTTTAGGACAAAACAGTTTATTGTTGTGCTAAAAAATGTGCATAAGATCCAAGTGTTCTTTTCCAGTTCCATTCTCCAACTTTAAGGTCACAAACTAGAAATTTAAAACTTGCCTACAAAAGGATACAGAAAAAAAATGAATAGACCTCCCTGCAATAATGCATTCAAGGGGTGTCTTCACTCCAGGAAGCCTGGACATAACTTCTGCGTCCTGGGAAGTATAACGGAAGAGTAAGGGAGGATGGTGAAAGAATACAACTCTGTCGCACACCTTTTTTTTTTTTTTAAACCATTCGTTTTGGAAGAAGTGCAGCCAGAGTGCTCCTTGGAGGCTTGTCAGGAGGGACCAGTCGCTGGAGAAGGATATCATAATTTGGTAAGGTGGAGGGTCAGAGAAAAAGAGGAATACCCCCAATGAGATGGATTGCTCAAGTGGCAGCATCAATGGAGTCAAGTGTGGCAACAGTAGTGAGGTTGGCCCAGGATCGGGCAGTGTTTCGTTCTGTTGTGCATAAGGTCGCTATGGGTCGATACCGACTCGATGGCACCTAACAACAACAACAAGAAGGAAGGATATATGAAGTCCATGAAGCCCCTCATACTGACTGTTCCCACACTGCTCTTTAATCTCAGAAAAAAAAAAAAAAATTAAGACCTGGTTTTTCCCAATTAATATCTCAGATGCTGGGGGCAGCAATACCCAGGCAACGAATCTGCAAGAAAAAACATTACCACTGAAGTTGGTGACTAGAATTCTTCATCAGGTAAAGTAACCCCAGAATGAAATTCCATCGAGTTCAAAAATCTCATTATGAACTTCCTATCAATTATAGCCTCAATGCCCAAAGATAGCAAGTTATTCAAGGCCTGTCATCCAACTGCTTTCAGCAAGTAAATGAGAAAGAATTCATTCAGAAAGATCCATTCCTGTCTCTTAACCGGTAACCTGTAGCTGCCATCAGTGCACCTCCAAATGGCT
Source organism: Chrysochloris asiatica (assembly GCF_000296735.1). Lineage (NCBI taxonomy): Eukaryota > Metazoa > Chordata > Mammalia > Afrosoricida > Chrysochloridae > Chrysochloris > Chrysochloris asiatica. The sequence continues at coordinate 6,182,360 of NW_006408538.1, read as the reverse complement.
GTGATGATCACATGATACAATAACTGGGGAACTCTCTTGTAAATTGGAGTCCTGGTGTGGCGCTATGGGTTAATGTGCTAGACTGCAAAGTCAGTTTGAACTGCAAGGTTGGTGGTTCAAGCTCACCAGTTGCTCCTTGGAAACCCTCTAGAGGGTTGCTATGGATGGGAACCAACTCAACAGCATTTAACAACAACAACAACATCTTGTAAATTGAAGTCTATATGAACAAATTGTTACCTATGTTATAACAGCCCTATATGATATGTAAAACCAAAAGGTTAAATCCTTGCTGTTGAGTGGATTCCAACTCATGGCAACTCAAGTCATTTACAGACTAGAAGTACTCTAAGGTGTTTCTTAACTGTAGCCTTTATGGAAATAGATCAGCAGGCCTTTCTGAATAGAACCAAACAACCACATTTAGGTTAGTAGTTGAGCATCTACTGTTTATGCCTCCTTGGGACCTATATGCAAAACTGTTCCTAATTGGGGCCTGTCCACGTCATCAGCCTCAGCAGTTGTACTCTGATTGCTCAGCTCCACCTCACTTATGTCTTCCCCCAGAACACTCAGTTCTTTCTTGTGGCTTTGTTCTTCATCTTTGTGTTGGCAAAGATAAAAGAGCCAAATAATAATCTTAAAGAAATTTAATATTATAACATACAGGAAACTTGACTCTCATTCATTTCCCATTATCTGCCTTTATCCCCTCTAGGCAAAGTATCTTAATAACCAGACATTTGCATAATGCCCTTCTTTTTAAGTCTTTGATTCCTAGCAAGTGCTTTGGAGTATCTTTGCTATTTCCCTATTCCTCTAAAAGTATCAAATTCAATTAATGGATATGTTAATCACAGGTAACTGAAGATATTTAGAGCACTTTGTTGAACTATTATAAATCATAAATTGCAAAAAGACAAGGTCCCTGGACAAGACAACATCATAAAGTTTCTCTTCTTCTCTTTCGTTTTTGAGAATTATTATAGTGATTTAAGGAGGCTGAAGTAAGAAAACAATTCATATGGGTTTATGAAATGCCTGTGAAAGTACACTTTCCTGAGTTAGGCCTAGCAGCATTGTCCACCCTCCTTGGTCTAGTGAATGTCATGTATTCAATAAAATCTCCTGATTCTTTCTTTAAGCCAACGGTCCCTGGCATCGTTTAAAATACCCAGGACACCACAAAGTCATGATACAACATAGATGAACTTTGGAAACATTACGCTGAGTCAATCACAAACAGACAAGTACTGTAGGATTTCACTAATAAGAAATGCCTAGAGGAATACCTAGCTATTACCAAAGATAAAGGGGTCCTGGTGTGGCGCTGTGGGTTAATGCGCCAGACTGCAAAGCCATTTGAAGTGCTAAGTCAGAGGCTCAAGCTGCTCCTCAGAAACCCTATCCAGGATGGCTATGGGTCGGAACCTACTTGAATGGCACTTAACAACAACAACAACCAGAGACAGAGGGATGAGAGAAAGAGGGAATCATTGTTTAGGTGGTATTGGATTTTTTTTCCTTGGGTGGAAAATTTGGCAACGGAAATTGGTGATGAATCACATGATTGATATATTTGATTTTATTGAATTGTCGGGACTGTCAGGGAAAAAGAGGAAGACCCCAATGAAATGGATTGGCCAAGTGGCAGCATTGATGGGCTCAGGTGTGGCAACAGTAGTGAGTTTGGCCCAGGACTGGGCAGCGTTTCGTTCTGCTGTGCATAAGGTCACTATGGGTAGGTACCAACTTGATGGCACCTAACAACAATAAGAACATCCTTGAAAAATATTGAAATGTTATTTTCTCTATTGGGAGCCCAAGTTAACAAATAAGTGCTCAGCTACCAACTGAAAGTTTGCTGGTCTAAACCCACCCTGTGTTCTCACAGAAGAAGGATCTAGCAATGTGCTTCTGTAAAGATTACAGCCAAAAAAAAAGCCTATGGGGAAGTTCTACTCTGTAACATGGGGTTCCTATGAATCAGTACATATAGAGAATCATATGTTCTCTATATTTTTTAATGTTTTAATTCCACTTTTTAATTGTTCTACTACCCAGTAGCTTTTATTCATTTTCATGTATTTGATTTTTTTTTCCCCTTGATCTTCGTACTGTAGATTTCTAATTTCATAGCATTATAATCCAAAGAGAGGTGACCCAACGGAATGCAGAAATCATCGGACAATCTCTTTGATATCTCAAGCAAGTAAAGTTTTGCTAAAGGTAATACAGAAACGGCTACAATCATACATTGACAGAGAACTTCCAGAGGTTCAAGCTGGATTCAGAAGAGGCCGTGGAATGAGAGATATCATTGCTGATGTCCGGTGGATCTTGGCTGAAAACAGAGATTATCAGAAAGATGTTTACCTATGCTTTATTGACTACACAAAGGCTTTCGATTGTGTGGATCATGACAAGCTATGGACAACATTGAGAAGTATGAGTATTCCGGAACACTTAATTGTACTTATGAGGAATCTGTACCTGGACCAAGAAGCAGTTGTTCGAACAGAGCATGGGAACACTGAATATTTTAAAATTGGGAAAGGTGTACGACAAGGTTGTGTTCTTTCACCATACTTATTCAACCGTATGCTGAGCAAATAATACGAGAAGCTGGGTTCTATGAAGAAAAACGTGGCATCAGGATTGGAGGAAAACTCATAAACAACCTGCAATATGCAGATGATACAACCTTGCTTGCTGAAAGTGAAGAGGACTTAAAACATTTACTGATGAAGATCAAAGAGCACAGCCTTCGGTATGGATTGCATCTCAATGTCAGGAAAACAAAAGTCCTCACCACTGGACCAATAAACAATATTCTTATCAATGGAGAAAAGATTGAAGTTGTCAAGGACTTCATTCTTCTTGGATCAACTGTTAACACTCGCGGAAGCAGCAGTCAAGAGATCAGATGATGTATTGCACTGGGCAAATCTGCTGCACAGTAACTTTTTAAAGTATTGAAGAGCAGAGATGCCAGCTTGAGGACTAAGGTGCGCCTGACCCAAGCCATGGATTTTCAATAACCTTATATGGATGTGAAAGCTGGACAGTGAATAAGGAAGATCATAGAAGAATTGATGCCTTTGAGTTGTGGTGTTGGAGGAGAATACTAAAAGTGCCATGGACTGCCAAAAGAACCAATAGATCTGTTTTGGAAGAAGTGCAGTCAGAGAGGCTCCTTGGAGGCCAGGATGGCTAAGCTTCGTCTCTCATACTTTGGACATGTTGACAGGAGGGAACAGTTGCTGGAGAAGGATGTCATGCTGAGTAAGATGGAGGGTCAGGGAAAAAGAAGAAGACCCCCAACGAGATGGATCAGCCAGGTGGCATCATTGATGGCGTCCAGTGTGGCAGCGGTAGTGAGGTTGGCCCAGGATCAGACATTGTTTCGTTCTGCTATGAGTCGCTATGAGTCGGTTCCAACTTGATGGCACCTGACAATCAAGTCAAGTGTGGCAGTGGTAGTGAGGTTGGCCCAGGATCGGACATTGTTTCGTTCTGCATGGGGTCGCTATGAGTCGGTTCCGACTTGATGACACCTGACAATAATCTGAGAAGATGCTTTGTAGTATTTTGTTGTTTAAAATTTTATTGAGAGTCTCTTTGTGGCCTAACACAAAGCCTATTCTGGACAGTGTTACATGTGCACTGGAAAAGAATGTGTATTTTGCTGTCATTGGGTTGAACAGTCTTTTGCAGATCTATGAGGTCAAGTTGGTGGATTGTGTTGTTTACTTCCTCTTATCTTTGTTGAATTTCTTTTTGGTTGTTCTGTCTTTTTTTGAAAGTGGTGTATTAAAATCTACTATTATAGTAGAGCTATCTATTTCTTTCTTCAATTCAACATTGTTATTGTTGTTAGGTGCCACTGAGTTGATACCGACTCATAGTGACCCTTTGCACAACAGAACAAAACACTGCCTGGTCCTGGCCAACCACACAATTGTTGCTACGTTTGAGCCCATTGATGCTGCCACTATGTCAATCCATCTCGCTGTTGGTCTTCCTCTTTTTCTTTGACCCTCCACTTTTGGGCACTTTCACTGGGAGCATAAATATTTATTATGGTTATGTCTTCTTGTTCAATTGACCCTTTAATCACGAGATAATGTTCTCCTTTGTCTCTTATATTGGTTTTTGCCTTAAAATTTATTTTATCAGAGATCAATATCACCACTCCTGTGTGTTTTTTATTGCAATTAGCCTGGTGTATTTTTTTCCATCCTTGAATTTTTAAGTCTATTTTTGTCTTTGTAAGGTGTGTCTCTTGTAGACAGCATATTGGAGAATCTTGTTTTCTTATCCATTCTGCTACTCTCTGTCTCTTGACTGGTGCATTTAATCCATTGACATTCAGTGTAATGATCCATAGATATGGATTAATTGTTATCATTATACTGTTTGCTTTTTGTAATGTTGCTAGTTTCTTTGTTCTGCATGCTTTCCTGTGCTGAATTCACTGTTTTTGTGCTTTTCCTTCTCAATTTCTTCTTGTATTAATGTTTCCAAAATCTTGGATTTTTCCTTTTCAATTTGATGTGGAGATGTATTCAGTTTCTTTGTGGTTACTTTATTAATTTCTTCCTCATTTAAAAATAGTCTGTTTTTCCTGAAATCTACTTGACCTCCTCACCACCTGGATCTCTGTTGCTATACTTTTCCCTTCTTTTTCTTTGTAGTTGTCCTGATGATAGACTTACACCCCAGATTCCCTAATTTCATTCTTGCAGTTCTGTTTTGCTCTGGACTCTTCCACATCTAGACTGAGTTCATGGTGGTTTGCCACACATGTCAATCTCTGGTTGTTGTCTGCTCTTGTTGGTTCTCAGTACAAAGAACTTCCTTTAGCTGTGTGCTGGAGCCAGGTGCTGATAGCCAGGATGCAGGCTTTCAGAATGTGTCCTTTGGTTGTTTAAATGATTATATATTCCTAAGTGTTTTTGTGTACATTCCCCCCCCCAAAGAAACCAACAACAACAACACAGCAACAACAGAGGGAATAGAAGCAAATAATGTTGAATGATGATGCACAGAGGAGATTATAATCATTGTAATGAAACTATGAATGTAAAACTGATATTCC